>NC_064616.1:356304284-356609534 GCF_023898315.1 Schistocerca nitens | reverse complement strand
ATATCATTGTACTGGTCGACAACGGAGTCAACGTCTTGCTGAATCGATAACCACACCATCATACACGTACTGCTTCACTTGGAGGCCATCCTTCATTATACCAAAGAGATGCAAGTCGGAAGAAGGGAAATCCTGGCTGTAGGATGTGACATCACATGTGCTGGACTGTTGTTGAAATTTCTCGTCAATATTTTATAAGTTTTTCGTCTTCAGTTACTTATTTTAAACTTTAGTTGTGTTAATATTTGCTGTAAAAGAACTTATTAGTGGATTTTCATTAATCTCAGTCTTTCTTCCTGTGTTATTGACTCGAGTGGTCTGTTATTCTTGAGTGTGCTTCGCCATTCGTCCAAGCCTCAAGCCTCAATAGTGTGTTTACATTGTGCGGCGTACAGTTGCAAATGTAGCGGTTATAAAGCTAAGTACTGACATAGTTATTTTTGCACGGTTATACAGTTATTAAATTTAACAGTTTTCAGCGATGTTTCGTGCTGTTTGTGGCAAAATAACGATTTAACAAAATTTGGGACACGTTCGCTTGCTGTGATGTTTAGAGTTTTCTGTACGCTGAAGTCGTTTACTAAATTTCGTGCTTCAGTTTTCATCTGACGTTTCCTACTGTTTTAATGAAATATTTCAGTAAATTTTTCATATTTTCATTCAGTGTTAACTTCGCTGAGTATTCCAATGTCCGCTTGAATTTTTGGTTGTAGCTAATAGTTTTGTAAAGTTTTGTTGGTATTGGGAGTAGCTGTTGTGTACTAGTATTAATACAAGTGGTTGCTTCTTAGTAGACAGAGAATTTCGAGACTGCAATTGTTAGTTCTATAAATAGTTCAAATGGTGCGACTGAACTTAGGTAACGTAGGCGTATAGTTTTTTCAGTAACTGTAAAATTTTACCATGAGTGAAAAGTGTGGGCCCTGTCGTAGGTTTGTGAGTAGTGTGTTACGGTGTGGGATTTCTTGGAAGTATTTTCATTTGGGAGAATGCAGTGGGGAAGCCAGTGGGCATTATAGCGAGAACCTCTCCTGCCAGTGCAGAATCTGTGGTAGTAATAAGTTGAAAGAGGAGCAGGAGCATAATATCTGTGCCCTTCAGATGCAGTTAAAATACGAAAAGGAGACACAAGATAGGTTGAAGAGGATTGAGGGTGCTGGGAAATGGGAACTGGCAGTTGGCAAGAAGGCAGCTAGAAGAAGGGGGTATTCACACATTGTTATTTTGCATATATGCGATATATTTGACCAACTGTCAGAGTTCAGAGGAGAGGAGCCTCTTTTAGCTGTCGGTGTAGGAAACATGCGGCAGTCCTCAGAAGTTAGGAGGCCTACGACAGTTGTAAGGTCTAATAGAAAGAAGAAGGCTATGCTGCTACGTAGTTCGCACGGTAGAGGTGTGGGCCAGCAGTTGTAAGAAGTGTTGGGGAGTGAGTACCAGGTCACCGGTATTGTGAGGCCTAGTTCAGGGTTAGCTCAGGTGACTGACAGCATAGGGGAGTTATGCAGGAATTTTACGAAGGAGGCTCAGGTAGTGATAGTGGGTGGAGCAGGGAACAGCGTTTGTAGGGACGGGGAATATGATGTAGGAGGTGACCTGGTAAGGATAGCTACTCAAACTGGTGACACAGATGTGCATTTCGTGCAACTGTTTCAGTATAATGTTTGGCCTCATCTTAATGCAGCTGTTCGGCGCGTTAACATGAGGCTGGAGAGAGCGCTGATGGCAGGGTGCATGGGTCACATTTCAGTATTGCCAGTTGGGTCTATCACTACATCAGGTTTCACTAGGCATGGAACTGCACTTCAATAGGTATGGGAAGGAGAGGCTGGCAAAGCTTATAGGTGACAGTGTAGTGGGTGGTGGTGGTGGGATCACTCATGGAAAAATTCCTGTAGTATTTGGTGTTAGAGCTGTACCTTATTTAGATTGAAGTCAGCTGATGGGCACACCTGCGTAAAGGAAGTCCTTCTCACTAAAGGCTCACTATCAGAGGACGTGATGTTTCCAAGTAGAGAAAGAATTAGCATATTTCAACAAAATATAAGAGGTATTAGAGATAAAGTTACTGAACTGCTTATAGATGTTGACTCTGAAATTATTGGTAGACCGGAGTACCACTTTAATAATTTGACAATTCAGAGGCTTTCTTTACCTGGATGCAGATTAGCTGGCTGTTTTTGAAGGAGTTCCTTGAGGGATGGGGGAGTGGCTATGAACCTAAAAAACAATATTTCATTTGAGTCCATAGACGTTTCATGGCACTGTACTGAACAGATATTAGAGTGTTGTGCGGGGGCAGTTGAATTTACTAAAACTAAAATTCTAACTGTTGTTGTTTATAGGTCCCCTAACTCTGACTTCAGAGAATTTCTGCTCAAGCTAGAGAGGACTCCTGGTTTACTTTGTAGGAAGTACCAGAAATTAGTTATATGTGGTAACTTCAATATAAATTTTCTACATGATTGTGCAAGAAAAAGGATGTTGGAAGATCTCCTTAATTCATATGATCTTATGCAGACTGTGTTTTTTCCCAACTAATGTGCAGGGGAACAGTAAGACAGTCATAGACAATATTTTTATTCATTCTTCATTACTAGACGGGTATTCTGTTACTAAAAGAGTGAATGGCCTTACAGACTATGATGCCCAAATTATAACATTAAAAGGCTTTTGTACTCAAACAAATCTCACATATAATTACAAACTATGGAGGAAAGTTAATTCAACAGCAATAGAGAGTTTTTAAACCTCGTCAAGGAACTAGAGTGGCAGGATGTTTATAGTGCCGATAACGTAGATCACAACTATAATGCTTTCCTTAACACATTTCTCAAGCTCTTTGAGAGTTGCTTACCATTAGAACGTTCTAAACGGGTTACTAGCAGTAATAGGCTGCCCAAGTGGCTGACTAGTGGGATGACGATATCATGTAGAACAAAGCAGGAGTTATATCAAAATGTTAGAAGTAGTCACAATCAAGCTACAGTAGCCCATTACAAACAGTATTGTAAGGTGCTTAAAAATGTCATTAGGAAGGCAAAAAGTATGTGGTATGTAAATAGAACAGCTAATTCACAGGATAAAATTAAAACCATATGGTCCGTTGTGAAGGAAGTGTCTGGTCAGCAACACAAGATCGACAGTATAATGTTAGTTCGTAGTAAAAATATTTCTGTTACTGATAAATCAGATATATGTACAGTATTTAACAATCATTTTCTGGGCATTGCTGGTGAATTAAATAAATATTTAGTTTCTACAGGGAATCATATAATTTTCTTGGCAATTGCCTTTCCAAGATTGATGTCTGAAATACTCCTCTGTAATACAGACAAGGGGGAGTTTGAATCAATAATTAAATCACTGAAGACTAAGGACTCTTATGGATGTGATGGAGTGCCCAGCAGAATGTACTGTGCTGTACATGTTAGCCCACTATTTAGCAATATTTGTAATTTTTCCTTTAGGAATCGTCAGTTTCCTACACGATTAACGTACTCAGTAGTAAAGCCGCTTTAGAAAGTGGGAGAAAAGGATAATGTAGACAATTTTAGACCTATTTCTATGCCATCACTGTTTGCTAAAGTTATTGAAAAGGCTGTGTATGTGAGGATAACTGATCATTTTATATCACACGATTTGCTGTCAAATGTACAGTTGGGCTTTAGAAGTCTTTTAACAATTGAAAATGCTATATTCTCTTTTCTCTGTGAGGTACTGGATGGGTTAAGCAAAAGGTTTCGAACGCTAGGCATATTTTTTTATTTAACTAACGCGTCTCATTGTGTTGATCACGAAATATTGCTCCAGAGGTTGGACCATTACAGAATACGGGGAGCAGTTCACAATTGGTTCACCTCTTACTTTAGTAACAGATAGAAAAAGGTTGTTTTTCACAATGTTGAGAATGGCTGCGATGTGGGGTCCGAGTGGGTACAGTCAAGTGGGGTTGCCCCAGGGATCATTGTTGGGGGCCACTTCTGTTCCTAATTAATATAAATGATATGCCCTGTAGTATTACGGGTAATCCTAAAATATTTCTGTTTGTGATGACACTAACTTGGTAGTAAAGGATGTTGTGTGCAACATTGGCCCTTTTTCAAATAGTGCAGTTCATGACCTAAGTTCATGGTTTGGGAAAATTAACTACCATAAATCACAGTAAGACTCAGTTTTTACAGTTCCTAACACAATTCAACAAAACTTGACGTTTTAATTTCACAGAATCGGCATATGATTAGTGAAACTGAACAATTCAAATTTCTTGGTGTTCAGATAGATAGTAAACTGTCGTGGAAATCCCACGTTCAGATTCTTGTTCAAAGACTTAATGCTGCCATTGTTACTATTCGAACGGTATCTGAAGTGGGTCATCGTTCGACACGAAAATTAGTCTAATTTTCTTATTTTTATTCCCTTATGTTGTATGGTAATATATTTTGGGGTAACTCATCCCACTCTAAAAGGACATTTTTTGCTCAAAAACGGGCGGTTCGGGCAATAAGTGGTGTAAGTTCACGGACCTCTTGTCGACCCCTGTTCACGAGTCTGGGTATTTTGATATTGACCTCTCAAGATATATATACGAGGTGTGGCTAGAAAAAAACCGGACTAGTACTGGTGAAACAATAAAACGAATGCAATAAGGCTGAAAGTCGCGTGGCCTGTCACGTGACTCTCGCTCCGCCTACTGCTCGAGTTTCATCTGCCTCCTGCACTCAGTCTGCCCGTTCTTAGTTCTGTAACCTTCCGTGAAGACGTATAATGCCATTCAATTTAAGCTGTATATGTTTTTCTGTGGAAAATCTGGATTGTTCTTTCTGCAAAATCAGGATTGATTCCTAGCCCAGTCTTAGTCAATACTGTGTAACGACCACTCTCACATTATTTTAGCCTCAACAAAACTGTTTCGTGGTAATTTTAGTAAATACTACACTGCAGCTAGTTAGCTAACAGTTTAAATCCTTATTAAGTAATGAAAAGATCACAGAAAATTAGTAGATTTTCAGTTTAGACACGCTAATTAATGCTATACTATAGAAAATTTACACTGGTATAGATCCTGCTACATTAGTGTTCTACTAGGTCACACATAGAATTATTTTTAGCTGTTCTTTCATCAGCAACGCAATAGAAGGGGTATTGTACTTTTTTATGAAGTTGAGAATTAGCTTTTAAGGTAGAGTAAAAAAATGGGAGCTAGAAAAATCTCTAAAAAATCGATTTTATCAGAAGTGCTCTCCCTTCACTTCTCGTCTGATTTTTCACGCTTGCCACAGAGGATTAATCTGTGAAAACTAGCTTATTTAAATAAATGATGGAACGGTTAATTCACCTTAGCCGTGTTAAAGAAGTGGTTGTCTGAGGTAGCATCAGGACTCTCAGACTGCGATTTGAACCCTCGTGATACGGAATTCAGATTTCTACTGCAGCAGAACATGCTCAGTGGTGAAATGTGCAGAACAGTTTACGCTCTTGCTTAGAGAAGAAGCTGTACACTGAGACGAAATAGGCTATGACATAATTCAGGTCCGCAGCTCGTGGTCTCGCGGTAGCGTTCTCGCTTCCCGAGCACGGGGTCCCGGGTTCGATTCCTGGCGGGGTCAGGGATTTTCTCTGCCTCGTGATGACTGGGTGTTGTGTGTTGTGTGTTGTCCTTAGGTTAGTTAGGTTTAAGTAGTTCTAAGTTCTAGGGGACTGATGACCATAGCTGTTAAGTACCATAGTGCTCAGAACCATTTGAACATAATTCAGGAATTTTTATTTCCAAGGACATTGCCTGAAACAAACACACTACACAACTTGAGATTATTCTGTGACACGTGTATTTATCTGGAAGTATTCTTAATTGATGGCTTGGGTTGCATAATGCGTTATTCACGTTTGAGAACTTATTTGTGGCACTCAGATCTTACAAAAGAAGCTGAGTTGGTTTTCGGAGCTGCTGCTGTTGATTTCTGAGAGATCCGTTGATTACCCTGCGGTGCCTGACGTCAGAGGTAATTTTGTATAAGGCGTAGCGAGAGTGCACAATATTTTTCAGCACCTGTGCACATCAGCGAATGGGTTGCGCATGCTAAGGTAGAGACCGTGCCACTGAAAATCCTTTATTGAATAAAAGAAAACTCTAACGGTTTTCAGGTCTTTGAGGAACGAGCTTTCATTTAAGAAAAACAGGTGTGGAGGAATGTATTGGTCTGAACCAGAGCGTAATAAATAGCAGAGCTTGAAAGTTTAGATCAGCGCGCATTTTCAGGAATATAACTGTACGAGGACAAAAATAGCCACGGAGAATGATACTCCAGTAAAAAGACATTCGTTTCTTGCTTCAGAGCTCTGCACGTGGAAAGCTTACAATATTTCTACATATGGTGACGGATAATGTTACGTGTGTACTGACGTGTACGGTTAACGAACAAAAGGATTAACTTCGGACCTCAAAGTATCGATGACGGTGTTTTGCTGTCTTTGATTATTTCGTGTACAAGAATTTCCTGTTACCTGAAAATGTGCAGATTTTGAACCACTTGCTGACTATGATAATCAAATTGTGAAATTATTGTGGTTTGGTACCATTAGGGTTAGGGAGGTTTATAGTTAGACACATTTACTGTTTGATGGAAATCAAAATACCCTACGATGGAAATCATTTTAACCAATACACCTCCATTTACATCATTAGTTACAGCTAGCTACATGCAAGCTCGTTACGTCCGGCGTGTTATACACTAGTGGCCATTAATATTGCTACACCCAGAAGAAATGCAGATGGTAAACGGTTATTCATTGGAGAAATATATTATACTAGAACTGACATTTGATTACATTTTCATGCAGTTTGGGTGCATAGATCGTGAGAAATCAGTACCCAGAACAACCACCTCTGGCCGTAATAACGGCCTTGATACGCCTGGGCATAGAGTCAAACAGAGCTTAGACGGCGGGTACAGGTACAGCTGCTGATGCAGCTTCAACACGATACCACAGTTCATCAAGAGTAGTGACTGGCGTATTGTGACGAGCCAGTTGCTCGGCCACCATTGACCAGACGTTTGCAATTGGTGAGATATCTGGAGAATGTGCGGGCCAGAGCGGCAGTCGAACATTTACTGTATCCAGAAAGGCCTGTACAGAACCTGCAACATACGGTCGTGCATTGTGTGGTGTCACCGCTAGACACCACACTTGCTAGGTGGTAACTTAAATCGGCCGCGGTCCTGTAGTACATGTCGGACCCGCGTGTCGCCACTGTGTAATCGCAAACCTAGCGCCACCACATGGCAGGTCACAAGACACGGACATGACCTCGCCCCAGTTGTACGGACGACATAGCTTGCGACTAGACCTATCAAGTATTCCTCTCATTTGCCGAGAGACAGATTAAATAGCCTTCAGCTAGTCCATCGCTACTACCTAGCAAGGCGCCATGTGTATCATTGCTAATTGCTTACTACTATGCAAGAGATGTATTTCAACAAGAACAAGACTACATTAAAGTTAAGTATATTAAAATCTCTCTTCTTTTCTTTATAGTTTTCATCCAGTCTCCTGTTTCAGAATTTACGCCCGTCTGCGTTAGTTTCGCGTGCACCTAGCCACTCATTGTGTCGAGACCTTAGGGAATCGACACAACACATTGTCCTGCTGAAATGTAGGGTTTGGCAGGGATAGAATTAAGGGTAGAGACACGGGTCGTAACACATCTGAAATGTAACGTCCACTGTTCAAAGTGCCGTCAATGCGAACAAGAGGTGACCGAGACGTGTAACCAATGGCACCCCATACAATCGCGCCGGATGATACGCCAATATGGCTATGACGAATACACGCTTCCAATGTGCGTTCAGCACGATATCGCCTAACACGGATGCGGCCATCATGATGCTGTAAACAGAACCTGGATTCATCCGAAAAAATGACGTTTTGCCATTCGTGCACCCAGGTTCGTCGGTGAGTACACCATCGCAGGTGCTCCTGTCTGTGATGCAGCGTCAAGGGTAACCACAGCCACGGTCTCCGAGCTGATAGTCCATGCTGTTGCAGACGTCGTGGAAGTGTTCGTGCAGATGGTTGTTGTCTTGCAAACGTCCCCATCTGTTGACTCAGGGATCGAGACGTGGCTGCTCGATCAGTTACAGCTATGCGGATAAAATGCCTGTCATCTCGGCTGCTAGTGATACGAGGCTGTTGGGATCCTGCACGGCGTTCCGTATTACCCTCCTGAACCCATCGGTTCTATATTCTGCTAACAGTCATCGGATCTCGACCAAGCGGAGCAACAATGTCGCGATACGATAAACCGCAATCGCGACAGGCTACAATCCGACCTTTATCAAAGTCGTAAACGTGATGGTACGCATTTCTCCTCCTTACACGAGGCATCACAACAACGTTTCACCAGGCAACGCCGGTCATCTGCTGTTTGTGTATGAGAAATCGGTTGGAAACTTTCCTCATGTCAGCACGTTGTAGGTGTCGCCACCGGCGCCAACCATGTGTGAATGCTCTGAAAAGCTAATCATTTGCATATCCCAGCATCTTCTTCCTGTCGGTTAAATTTCGCGTCTGTAGCACGTCATCTTCGTGTTGTAGCAATTTTAATGGCCAGCAGTGTACATTCATTTTGTTAGTTGGAAAAATATATAATCGACAACTGAAAACGACTGTGGTACTTGTCGAGAGATGAGTACAAAATCACAGACAGTAAAACTCTCTACCTACACAAACATGCTAAGTACTTGGTTTATTAATATGGCAGGGAGAACGAGAGATACAGAAAGAAAGAGAGAGACAGAGAGCGACGGAAGGAGAGACGTTGCATGAAAAAGCAAGACCAGAGTAAAATGTTTATGCATCTTGTTACCGTGTCGTTGTGACACGATGGGGCTCGTCAGTGGAGTGTGCAAACTGCCTATCACACTTACATGCTCAAGACAGAAACTTTATACAAGCTAGTACATGCGTTGTGTAACATTCAACCAACTAATTGATTTGTGATATAAATGAAGTAAATTACTTATATTACATATTAAATGTTCCATATAGGGGAGTCTGTTTTACAACGGAAAGCTGTCAGAGTGAGAACATAATTTAGGTGTGCAAAAGACGCCGGTCATACTTATATTTTAATTAGGGTCACCTGAACAGAGCTGTCGGAGGACGAAAGAGAATAAAAAACTAAGCTTTAACATATGAGTATATTTCCTCAAGTACATATCGTAATTATATGATTTACAATTATTTATTTGAATTAAAAGGTGAATATCAATTCACTTAATTGAGACTAAGACGATTGCTTACTAGAAGCTCAAAAAAGTTACGTATCTAAAAAAAGTTACGTTTACTCAAGTCAGCTCCACAACGGAATACACGTTGGTGTGCTCAAACATACAATGAATGGCTGTTACAGAATGTACTCTTAACAACTAGTAGGTACCTCATACTAAATCGACGATTGCTACGGAATTGCGATTGCCTTTCAAAATTTCTGTAGCTCGCAGTTATAAACTGCGGATCGAAAATCCATATAAGTGAAATCACCGAAGAAGCAACAAGAGTTGTGGAATAAACCTCGCAAATGATGAGCTGCTGAGACCAAAGTCAGCACTAACGCTAAAAAGGGACACTTACTCAATACTCAACAAAGTACGCCAGAATTTGACATGGTGCCTCTCTTTCGCTGTGACTCCATTGCCATGTGTCTCCACAATGTTCCTCGTCTTATTTATATTCCTCTTCGCTCCCAAAAACCAACGACTAGGAGTGGAGGATTCATGAGTTTCGCCATAGTGACGAGCAAGAATTTCCTTGAAAACACCAAAGCGCAGGGAAAGACTACTAAAACTTCCCCATGATCACAGAGGTTGAAAATACTGCTTCAGTTGTAATTTATTTTATTTTCACACGACAGATTTCGGACTGTTATAAGCCCATCCTCAGGTGTCGTAGCTGTGTTGTGGTCCCCGAGCGCCGCATGTACCAGGAGCGGTGTGCTGTCTATAAGCGCAGTACAGGGCGGGAGAGCACCATCATACCTGCGCTCAAACCCGGCAAAAATTTGCTTGATGTGGATTGCTATCGGCCCATCATCCTCACCAACGTTCTTTGTAAGCTGCTGGAACGTATGGTGTATCTGCAAGTGGGTTAGGTCCTGGAGTCATTTGGCCTACTGGCTCCGTGCCAGGGCAGCTTCTAACTGCGTCGCTCTACCACTGATAATCTTGTGTCCCTCCAGTCTACTATCCGAACAGCCTTTTCCAGACGCCAACACCTGGTTGCTTTTTTTAATTGTTATTTACAAAAAGAGTACGACACCATCTGGGGACATCACGTCCGTGTCACATTATACGAGTGGGGTCTCCGAGGCCCACTCCCGATTTTTATCCAGAATTTCCTGTCGTTACGTACTTTCTGGGTCCAAGTTGGTGACTCCCATAGTTCGCCCATATCCAGGAGAATGGAGTCCAGCAGGAATCTGTATTGAGTGTCTCTATTTTTAGAGGCCGTTAATGGTCTAGCAGCAGCTGTAGGACCGTCAGTCTCACCCTCTCTGTATGCAGACGACTTCTGCATTTTGTACTGCTCCACCAGTACTGGTGTTGCTGAGCGGCGCCTACAGGAAGCCATCCACAAGGCTGAGTCATGGGATCTAGACCACGGTTTCCAGTTTTCGGCCGCAAAGTCGTGTGTTATCCACTTCTGTCGGCGTCTTACCATTCATCCGGAACCAGAACTTTAAATTACTGACGATTCCCTCACTGTAGTGGAGACATATCGATTTTTAGGACTGTTTTTCGACGCCCGATTGACTTGGGATCCTCACCTGTGTCAGCTTAAGCGGAAGTGCTGGCAGCACCTCAATGCCCTCCGCTGCCTGAGCAACACCAACTGGGATGCATACCGCTCTACGCTGCCGCAGCTATGCAGAGCCGTTGTTCAGTCCCGCCTTGACTATGGGAGTCTGGTTTATGGTTCGGCGGCGCCCTCAGCGTTGTGTTTACTCGACCCAGTGCACCACTCTGGCGTTCTACTAGCGACGGGAGCTTTTAGGACAAGTCCGGTGATCAGCGTCCTTTCGGAGGCTGGAGTTCCTCCACTGCAGGTCAGGTGTGCACAACTACTGGCCAGTTACGTTGCACACGTTCGTAGTTCTCCTGCGCATCGGAATTACCATCTACTTTTCCCACCCACAGCGGTTCATCTCTCGCATCGGCAGCCCAGATCAGGGCTTCCAACTGTAGTCCATGTCCACCTTTACTCGAGGTCCAATGGCGTACACCTCCATGGTGTACACCTAGGCCGCGGCTTCGTCTGGACCTTTCACATGGCCCAAAGAACTCTGTTTACCCTGCGGCTCTCCGCTGTCACTTAATCTCGATTCTTAACATGTACCGAGGCCATGAAGTGATTTACACCGACGGCTCGATGACTGATGGTCACATCGGCTTCACGTATGTCCATGGAGGACATATTGAACAGCATTCCTTGCCCGATGGCTGCATTGTTTCCACGGCCGAGCTGGTGGCTATATCTCGTGCTCTTGAGCACATCCGTTCACGCCCTGGGGAGTCGTCTCTTCTGTGTACTGTTTCCTTGAGCAGTCTACAAGCTATCGGCCAGTGCTACCCTCGTGATCCTTTGGTGGCGACCATACTGGAGTCCATCTATGCCCTGGAACGGTCCAGTCGTCCAGTGTTGTTTGTGTGGACCCCAGGACAGGTCGGAATCCCAGGCAACGAACTAGATGACAGGCTGGCCAAACAGGCTACACTGCAACCGCTTATGGAGAGCGGCATTCCAATAACTGACCTGAGTTCGTGTTTACGTCGCCAGGTCTCTCGGCTTTGGGAAACGGAATGGCATCGGCTCATTACGTACAACAAAGTGCGTGCCATTAAGGAGACTACAAATTTGTGGCAGTCCTGCATGCTGGGGACGCTGTGGTTTTCTGCCGGCTCCGCATCGGCCACGCTTGGACGACCCACGGCTACCTCCTGCGCTGTGTAGATCCGCCTCAGTGTCGATGCGGCGCCCGCTTGACAGTGGCCCATATTCTCATGCACTGTTCCACTTTCACTGGCCTGCGAAGAAATCTTCTGTTACCGGACTAGTTGCCGCTAATTTTATCTGACAACACCTCATCGTCTGATTTAGTTCTACGTTTAATCATTTGATCTAAATTTTAGCGCATGTCCTTTGTCCCTCTGTGTCCTCCACCCTAGAGCTTTTAGGGTGGAGGTTTTAATGTGTTGCAGAGTTGCTGGCTTCTCCTTTTTACTCTCATAGTCAGCCAGCCACGGTAATCTGTTTTGTCGTTTTAATCTGTTCTACCTGTTTCTCGCGTTTCTGTGGTTTTCTTCTCCCCTTTTTTGTATTTAAGTGTTTGTTGCCCTTCCGTCGTTCTTGTGGCTTTTCCTTTCTCTCCTTTTCGAGTTGCCATTCTTGTTTGTTTTATTCTCACCCTTGTGGATTTGTTTTATTTGGAACAAGGGACCGATGACCTAGCTGTTTGATCCCTTCCCCCCACTCTTAAACCAACGAACCAACCAACCCCAAACTCTCAGCAATATTCCATTCGATGATAAGAAAAAAATGAAATAATATAAAAAATATGGGAAAGGTCATATGAGAATCAATTAAAATTTGATACAATATTATATTTAGCCTGGATTTTACATGGCAGGCCTCGAATTACTGGTAAAAAAAGGTAATAACATCGTTCGTATAACAACATCCGCCAAGACAATTTTTTAGCTTACTTGACCATAAAATAATATTGTTTGAATTAATAACTATGCACGATAAATTACTAGTAGGTGCCACATTCGGTCAGATTTTTATAAAATTGAAAGAATAAATTTGTTATTAAATAGAACTTGAAAGCTATCGCCTCCAAGAAAATAACGACTTCTGCTTTGACTCATTTATTCTAGTGTCTCGGTGTTTATGTTGTGGATGTCCAGTCGTTAATAAGAGACGAAAAACAAGTTTATGCAGAGCTGTTTGTGTGGGAATATAACATACAAAAATGAGCCAGTTCTGTGTGGCTGAATCGTTCTCCTCAGGCGAGAACGCCGGAGAGGACACACACATTGCCGATAGGCTGTTGTCAACAAAGCGTTCACAGCTGTTCGGGGCGTGACGAGACGTGGGACACGTAACCTGCCTTCCCTTGGGAGATTAGCCGCAGGTAAATGGCGGTGCCCGTCTTGTCTCTCCGCTGCTTTCGAGGCTGTTTGCCTTAATCAGCTGCCGCCGAATCCAGATCCGCCGGGGCAGGTAATACGGCTGTGTCTGAAACATACTGAGAATCAAGAGAGCAGAACATCTCTCCTTTCCCTCCATTACAAGCCAGCGAGTCGATCCCAATACTTTAATTTTACATGAAAGTGGAACTGTGGCGGAACGTCGGTATTTTATTTATTTTTAAATTACTTCTATTCCAATACAATCCTGCTTTCCTCTGCAAAGCAAGGTAAAAAAAAAAAAAAGAAACCAGAATGGCAACAGCGTAGCTTAAAAAGAAAAGCAAGAAAAATAACTGCGTTCCTCCGTCTAAATGGTTGGTTCGCCAAGGGTGACGAAATCTATTCACTGCATTCGCGACTTCATTCGTTAGGTTGACGGTAAGAGGTGCTCCATTCACTAACTACAGCGTAAATATCTCGTCGCGCTCGCTCAGTGCTCATATGGTTTTAACAGCCGACTGACGACAAGCATTAAGATAAACAAACGGCATTCTCCTGGGATGTACACTTACAGCCGGCATAAAGCCCAAAATGCTACCACAACATGCACATTAAAGTGTACTTTCCTCTCAGCAAATGTATAAGGTCATACCCTTCTGAATTCTATCAACTAATGGCAGAGGTTAACCATCTCCCACAAAAAGGATTATCCTGAAATCTCACACTAATAAAGCCCTACTTTTCGTTCTTGGAATTGACAATTTAAAAGTAGAAAATGAGGCACTGTGTACCAGATAATAAAAAGATTGTAACTGTGGAACATAGTGATTCACGATATTTTGTTACCTTGCACATTTCTTTTGTTGCTTCCGAAACAAAATAGATAGAATATACGTCAACAGACGATACAAGTGTTTTTCCTAGTTCGTTATCGATACCAGTTATCCATACCAGTCGAAAACACAAGTTGCCTTTCTGCCAAAACAACTATATATAAATATATACAAAAGAAGATATTTTTATCTATAACTGAACAAATTGGCTCATTGGTAAGGTCGATCTCAGCCAGCGAGTCATCGCCGAATTCAACATAGTTTCATATGTTTAGAACGTAACTTGTACTTTATCAGCAGTCATTATTTGCTCCCTTCTGTATCAAGATTTGGGAGTGCGGCCTGGAGCAGTATCGCCTAATTCTATGATATAACCGGTTCCGTTTTCTCCCTACCTCAGCGGCGCCGACATTCCGCTATTTCAGGCGTCTTTCCCTCTAAGCCACTTCAGCTTTGTAACGTAGCTTCTACTGCCATTAGCGAGGGTGGGAGGAGGGGTGGGGGGGGGCGCAATGGTTATCACCCTGGACTCTCATTCCGGGGGACAACAGCTCAAACCCGCGTCCAGCCATTCTGATCTGATTTAGGTTTCCCGCAATTCCCTAAATAGCTTCAGGCAAATTCCCAGATGGGAGAGCGCTAGTCTTCTCCACTCTTTACCTATTCTGAGCTTGTGCTCCGTCACTAATGACCTCGCTGTCGACGGGACGTTAAACACTAAACTTCTCCTCCTCCTACTTCTACTGCCATTGTTCCACTCCCCTGCATTTCTGTTCGCACCCACACTACTCCAGCTATTTTAGACATAGCGTTAGCCGTGTGCAACCTCTATACTCTTATCCTCACGCTCGAACGCATCCAGGTCAGACAGACGCAACCTGAAAGCGTTTAAATCGTTTTCCTCTACGCCGGTGACCGATCGTGTATGCTCTATTGGCACCGAGCTTATGAATAACTGGATCAGTTCACCACTGTTGTACGGATGATCCAACTGTCGATATCATTTAAGAATTTCGTCGAAGTACATGGCGTACACGACAGGATACCCGTGGCCGCAAGGGGCGTTGCTTTAATGATGCGCAAGTGAACCCTCTTCTGTTCCGCCGTCGACCAATGTAACTTCATTAACTCGGACGCAAAGTCCTTGATTGTGCGCAGTTCTGTATTTCTGGACTCACTCTAACGATGACTTCACCACCGAAGTGGCTCCTAATAACTTCGAATTTTCTTCAGATAGGCCAGTAGCTTGGTAGGCTGCTTTTAAACTGTGCCATCCACGTTTTATTGTGTAGGTCCCCACCTATAGCCCATGTTAAAAATTTCCTTGTTTAGAAAAAGTGGCTTTATTCTACCGACTTCTCGTACTCACTTCTCTAAAAGAGACTTTCTTGAAATCGGACATAGTGCTGTGCTATTGGATTGTGCATTTTCGCATAAAATGTACCCATTCTCCAATACTTTTAAAAGCGGTTCAGGTACCTGATGTCACTCAACTCTTTCTTTCTTTTTTTTTTTTTTAATTTTCTATGTCACGTTTCATCGAAGTAACCTCTTCAGTTTGAAATAACCGTACCGGCTCTGTCGCTTCCGAAACTCGCCTTTCCCCCAGATTTTGGATTCGTTGTGCAAGTTCTTTATCCGTGCCTTCGACTGTTTTCACCTTCTTACAAAGAGAGGTATTAATTTCATCTGTTTTCCACATTCCAGCTGCGATCTGGAGAAGCCTATCTATACCAATCTCTACTGTTTTCGAGACTTATTTGATTTCCTCTTCAATAGTCTTGAATTTACAATCGAGTCTCCTATCCACCTCTGACATTTTCTTCCAGAACTGCTTTCTTTCTCTCTTCGCTTCTTCCCTATGTGCGTCGGCTTTTCGTGTATCTGCCTAAGTTATTTTCTTCTTTTTCTCAGCTGCAATCTCTATCAGCCTCAGATTTTGCGTCTCTAGAATCTGCTCTGGCCCTATCTGCCTCAGCTTTTTCTTCTTTTTGCTTTGCGCTAGCTCTGTATACGTCTTTTGCGTCTCTTTTCTCTGCTCTAGCTCCATATGCATCAGCTTTTTCCTCTTTCTCCTTTGAATTAGGTCAACCTGAGTCTCTAAAATATGTCCAACCAATAGTGGCAACCCCCATAGCTCCAAAAATCTAAATGCTAGACGTTACATCTGCTCGCTTGCGCACTCTTGAGTACTTCCACTCAGTTCACTAACCTGTTCGCTTTCCTGGGTGTCAGGCATAGTAACTGTTGCTGATGTCTCCCTCTCAGGAAATTCAGCAATAGTATCTCTTCCATATCTCCTAGGCTTTTGTCTCGCGTAATTTTTCTAGCCTCCTCGATCTAGCACGATTTGGACTTCCCGTACACTCAAAGGACGGACATATAACCTGCAATTCGACTCTACAAAAATACAATAAACAAATAAATACCCTATACACACAAATTAGCGCAACTCGCAATTGAATTAATTTTCATTTGTAACATATCAAAACATCACGGAAACAAAACCCCAAAATACAAGTGAAACACATACATGTCTTGCTGGCGCTGCTGAAGAAATGCTAGCAAGCAAAGCGATGACTGCAAAGAGATCGCTACAACAACATTCTGAACACTAAATTGCGTCTCATCGTGTCGTTCCTGAATGCGTATACCAGACCATTCCACAGGTATGAATCTTGGATCAGGATCGACATGGAATATTTAAGCTTCTTACTGACGTGTCATTGTGACGTGATGGGGTTCGGCAGTGGAATGTGTAAACTGCTTATCACACTTACGTGCTCAAAAAAGAAACGTTATACAAGTTAGAGTACGCCCTGTATAACATTAAGCAACAAACTGCTAATTACACTAATTGAAATCCTCAAGGATCTCAACACTGTGGAAAGTACGAATGAGAGCAAGTCTCATTAACTATTCGTGATGCAAATGAAGTAAATTTCCTACACCATATAATAAATGTTTCAGTATAGGGGCGCTTGTTTTACAATGTAACGCCTCCACAGGAAGTCCAAAGTTTAACTATGTAAAAGGAGCCGGTCATGTTAAAGAAACGGCGTGGGGTGGAGGACTCACGACTTGCGCGACGATGACGAGCAAGAATTTCCCTGAATATATCAAAACGCAGGGGAAACCCACTAAAACTTCTCCACGATCGCTTACTGTAAGTGAGTTAAGTAATTAGGCATTGGTACACTGTATTTGCTGTGTTGTTACTCATTGACTCAGATATTCGCATCACAGCGCCTATGGCACGGACTTATTTGATTGTCTGACAACATCTGGAAGATAAGATTCAGAAATTTTCCTACGTTGCAGCCAGCAAAATGGCGGTTTCGTGTGTTTGCATCAGCCTACATGATGCGCAGATTCATCATACCAGCAATACTCAGTGGCCGTATGGTCACTAAGCTCTAATTTCAAAGGCACATGAAAACGCACGGATGAAGGAACCAGATCGTTGTAAACTGTCGCCCGCATCTCGTGGTCGTGCGGTAGCGTTCTCGCTTCCCACGCCCGGGTTCCCGGGTTCGATTCCCGGCGGGGTCAGGGATTTTCTCTGCCTCGTGATGGCAGGGTGTTGTGTGCTGTCCTTAGGTTAGTTAGGTTTAAGTAGTTCTAAGTTCTAGGGGACTTATGACCACAGCAGTTGAGTCCCATAGTGCTCAGAGCCATTTGAACCATTTTTTTGTAAACTGTCCCGTATTCAAAGTGCCGAGACCACCCAGGCTTCTCCCAACACATCCTCTCGGGCCCGTCACTGTAAAGATTAGTTCAAGAGTCTTACTCCAGAAGCCAGTACTTATGTATTTCTCTCAAACAAAGTTAATTAAATACAGTTACGAAATTTACTTATCAACAGAAATCGATATGTCCTTGAGTGTCATAACCGCTTTAAGTGGATAATGTGGATGATGCAATGTTTCTTATTTGTGTGCTTGCTAAGAAAAACAGGAGATGTATTTCACTTTATGCTTGGCACAGTTTTATTGTTTTGTTTTCACCCAGACATGTTTCAGTACTTTTTGTGCTACCTTTAGTGACTTACTTGTTTATTAAATGACTACACAGTTGTTATTACGTTAACGTCTCGTGCGTGTTGTATAAACTTTTGGCACAAAATATTTACGTTTGTAAAAGGAGCGGTTATTAAGTTTCACATGTCACGTTAGTCTGTGTACAGTACAGAGTTGAGACATATACTGGTCTGTTATAATTAAGATGCGAAGGTCTAGTGTGGGCTGTAATATCGTTTCACAGTGAAACTTGGTAGATATGCTACTGCGTTAATGCGGAACGGATTTATACTGGAAAAAATTAGCTCCATTTTAGGCTACGAGGTGCTAATATGGCGATGTACACTGTATGACATCCACACTGTCATTTCACAAGCTATATCGTAAGGGAACAGTATGGCTATCGAGAAGAGAGACTGTGCTCTGTTAGTGAAGCTGTTTTATGCGAACAGCACTAATTATGGTGCTTCGTTGAGAGAGTATCGCCGACTGAAATGTCTGAGGAGTGGCCTGATGTCATTAAATCGTTGATATAAATAAACTAACTAAACTCCACCCGAACAGGCCATGAAGGTCCAACGGTACCGACCGGCCGCCGTGTCTTCCTCAGCCTCAGGTGTCACTGGATGCTGGTATGGAGGGGCACATGGTCAGTAAACCGCTCTCCCGGGCGTATACCAGTTACGGCACCGGAGCCGCTAATTGCCAGTCAAGCAGCTCCTCAGTTTGCCTCATAAGGGCTGAGTGCATTCCGCTTGCCAACAGCACTCGACAGATCGGATGGTCACCCATCCTAGTGCTAGCCCAGGCCGACCGCGCTTAATTTCGGTGATCTGAGGGGAATCAGTACTACCACTGCGGCAAGGCCGTTGGAGGTTAAATGAAGATGATAAGGAAATCTGGAAACACGGGAGAGCTTGGTGTGGCACGTGGAAGAGGAAGGCGACCTATTCCGGTGGAAGTTATTGACGAGATTGCTGTTGCTGTAGCTGATTATGCAGCACGTACTCTGGTAGTGCTAGTGTTCGTGCAGTGTCACCAAAATTGTCCGCCTCATGATCAACAGTACGGAAAATTTTGCGGTCTTATTTGCACTGGTAATCGTACAAGATCCAGATCGTGCAGCAACTGAAACCTCATAATCCGCAGCAACGTTCTGAATTTGCTTTTAGGTTTCTGGCACAGTTCGACGTTAAGATGTGACTGAGCAATATTCTATGGAGTGAAGAGACGTATTTTACACTACAGGATGCAGTGCCTTATGTGACTGTGTGGTGTGAATTCACAGGCTCCTTTACTCTCCGGCAATTCTTCTCTGAAGAAAATGTACCTATAAGGCCTGTTAGGTGTACCTCGAAGTCTACACGTTGTCGACACCTCCTTGTACAGTATGTGATTCCTGCTTTGGAAGAGCGCAGCTGTGTGGAAACCGCCGTTTTCATGCAAGACGGTGCAACACCTCTAGTCGCACGCCCAGTGATAGATCTGCTTAGCGCTTCGTGTTATCTTCACAGATTTTCCAGATGAATGGACTGCAAGGTCACTTGATCTGAACCCATGTGACTTTTGGCTCAGGGGATATCTAAAAGGGACACGTTCGGTCTCTACCTGATGTAAAGGCCAGTATACAGGAATAAGTCGCTCAGATTCCACCGGAACTATTGCGAATAACTGTCGAACACGTCGTTTTACGGATGCAGCATCTCTTCGACGCCTCCTGCACTCACACTGAACACGTTGTATAAGCAGCGGTTAATAGTAGAATCAACATTATGCTTTTCTCGCTCTTTTCCACCTCACCTGCCCAGTCCCGTTAGTAATCCATTACATCTGTACACATTTCTAAACGTCTTTTTCGTATTCGCAGTGCCAAATTTGCATCAACTGGACAAAACTGGAACTAACTTTTTCCGGCATAAATCGGTTCTGCATTAACGAATTAGTATATCTACCAAGTTTCGTGCCATACGATGATTACATTCCGCACTTGACATCAGTGAATAGTTGCACTTTAATTATAACAATTCGGTATCACTTGACTGAGACATTATACGTTGTTCATTTACGATATTTCTAAAGGTTTTGGGTTTACAGAAAATTTTGATGACTGTAGATGACAGGCTGTACACTGCATAGTAGATTTAAAGTTACTGTGGTAAGCACCTAATAGCCTCATGTGAGGTAAGTAAAGATATGTATACATCCACTTTATTTCAAAATTTACTGTAAAACTAAAACCTTGAGATACATCGTAAATGAGCAACATATAATGCTTCAACTCAGTGATATACGTTTCAACTCCATACTGCGTACAAACTAATGTAAAATAGTTGACACATAAGAGCTCATTTTACAAATGTAAGTATTCGGAGCCAAAAGTTCTTGTAGCCCACACAAGAAGTTAACATGTAATAAAAATTTTGTAGAAAGGAAATAAACAAACAAATCCACTGAAGGTAATACAAAAAGTGTTGAAACATATTAGGATGAGAAAACTCTAAAACGATGACTTGCATAAGGCATAATTCCTTTGCAGGGCATTAGTTATCAACTCACTTCTTCCGCTGATAAGTTTATAACGTTTACTAACCAGCAGACCACTTCCGAGCCCGCATCTCGTGGTCGTGCGGTAGCGTTCTCG
This sequence comes from Schistocerca nitens, assembly GCF_023898315.1. Taxonomy (NCBI): domain Eukaryota; kingdom Metazoa; phylum Arthropoda; class Insecta; order Orthoptera; family Acrididae; genus Schistocerca; species Schistocerca nitens. The sequence goes on along the minus strand of NC_064616.1, from coordinate 356,588,851 downwards.
CTTCCCACGCCCGGGTTCCCGGGTTCGATTCCCGGCGGGGTCAGGGATTTTCTCTGCCTCGTGATGGCTGGGTGTTGTGTGATGTCCTTCGGTTAGTTAGGTTTAAGTAGTTCTAAGTTCTAGGGGACTGATGACCATAGCTGTTAAGTCCCATAGTGCTCAGAGCCATTTGAAGCCACTTCCGATGGTGGCTACTTCTATCTGCTAAAATTATTGAAATATACCGTACAGTAAAGTCTAAATGAATGTCTGGCTAACACATCCCTAACTAACGAAGAAAGACACGCATCCGGAAAGAATGACAGAGTATTTTCAAGTTGTGACTTATGGAGTGATCATGATCCCTTTTCTGATGAGCCAAGTGAAACAACAAATAAGTAATCTTATTAAGTTACCTGTTTCCTTACTGTTGTGCACTGTGAAAGTATGTTGACACGGGGAAAGTCACCGACTAAACGAAAAGGTAAACAAAAATTTTATCTCTTTATTGTATAACCTATTTCACGACTTCAATCAGTAATACTTGTCAACAATGGGGATGTGCCAGCTCTATGATAAAAGATTAATTTGTGACATTTTATGATGCTTACGACGATAAGAACATTATTTCACAAGGCAGAGGTTTCCAGCACTCAATGAGGCATGTAGATGAGTAAACTGCAACTTTTGTGAAAGAAGTGGTTCTAATAATCAAAATGTTCTCTGTTCTTGCTCAAAAAAAGTTTTATTTTCTTCGTTGCATATTTAGAGGGTGTGTGGTCCATATCAGTACATTCACATAGATGGAAATGTTTTCCCTGTGTCAGCAATTACTTAAGATCAAGTTTTTTGATCTTCATTATTGACATCAAGAGACATGGCTTAATCGTCAGTTCATTAAACATTAAATTCTGTTTCATTCTAACTGTTCCTGTAGCCATGCACAATTTTAGGTCTTGTGAGGTCGTTCTGCAAACTAAACTGTTCAGAAATGCTAACAGAGAACTACGACTCACACACGGTATCTATGCCAAGTTAAATACTATGCAACTGAATGTAAATGAATGAGATTTTCACTCTGCAGCGGAGTGTGCGCTGATATGAAACTTCCTGGCAGATTAAAACTGTGTGCCCCACGGAGACTCGAACTCGGGACCTTTGCCTTTCGAAGGTAGGAGACGAGATACTGGCAGAAGTAAAGCTGTGAGTACCGGGCGTGAGTCGTGCTTCGGTAGCTCAGATGGTAGAGCACTTGCCCGCGAAAGGCAATGGTCCCGAGTTCGAGTCTCGGTCGGGCACACAGTTCGAATGTAAATGAACTTTATAATTAGGGTGCACTTTCAAAATATCTAGTATTGATCAAATAACTAAACAGAAAACGGTTACTGATAAACTAAACGAATTTCTGCACAAGAAAATCTTAATGAAATTCCCAGAAAATTTCTTCTTTTACTGCAGCAAAAAATTCTGTAATGGACAAAAGGTTTCTTGTCCGCACTTTGTTTTCTGTGGAAACATTTTCTTCCAGGTACTGACTGGCAGGTCTGGCATGCAGGTCGGTCATTTCACTTCCCCACCTATACATTTACTATCGCCCAGCAAACGGCAAACGAATAAAGAGAGAACGTGAGGCTGTGAATGTGTCTTGGGTTTCGGGAACTGCTGTGCTTACAACATATACACTACTGGCCATTAAAATTGCTACACCAGGAAGAAATGCAGATGATAAACGGCTATTCATTGGACAAATATAATACTAGAACTGACATGTGTTTACATTTTCACGCAATTTGGGTGCATAGATACTGAGAAATCAGTACCCAGAACAACCACCTATGGCCGTAATAACGGCCTTCATACGCCTTGAGTCAAATAGAGCTTGGATGGCGTGTACGGATACAGCTGCCCATGCAGCTTCAACACGATACCACAGTTCATCAAGAGTAGTGACTGGCGTATTATGACGAACCAGTTGCTTGGCCACCATTGACCAGATGTTTTCAGTTGGTGAGAGATCTGGAGAATGTGCTGGCCAGTGCAGCAGTCGAACATGTTCTGTATCCAGAAAGGCCTGTACAGGACCTGCAACATGCGGTCGTGCATTATCCTGCTGAAATGTAGGGTTTCGCAGGGATCAAAATAAGGGTAGTGCCACGGGTCGTAACACATCTGAAATGTAACGTCCACTGTTCAAAGTGCCGTTAATGCAAACAAGAGGTGACCGAGACGTGTACCCAGTGGCACCCCATACAATCACGCTGGGTGATACGCCAGTATGGCGATGACGAATACACGCTTCCAATGTGTGTTCACCACGATGTCGCCAAGCACGGATGCGACCACCATGATGTTGTAAACAGAACCTGGATTTATCCGAAAAAATTACGTTTTGCCATTCGCGCCCAGGTTCGTCGTTGAGTACACCATCGCAGGCGAGGCGCTCCTATCTGTGATGCAGTGTCAAGGGTAACCGCAGCCATGGTCTCCAAGCTGATACCCCATGCTGCTGCAAACGTCGTCCAACTGTTCATGCAGATGGTTGTTGTCTTGCAAACGTGTCATCTTTTGACTCAGGGATAGGGACGTGGCTGCGCGATCCGTTACAGCCATGCGGATAAGATGCCTGTCATCTCGACTGCTAGTGATACGAGGCCGTTGGGATCCATCACGACGTTCCGTATTACCCTCCTGAACCCACCGATTCCATATTCTGCTAACAGTCATTGGATCTCGACCAACGCGAGCAGCAATGTCGCGATACGATAAACCGCAATCGCGATGGGCTACAATCCCACCTTTATCAAAGTCGGAAACGTGATGGTACGTGCTTCTCCTCCTTACACGAGGCATTACAACAACGTTTCACCAGGCAACGCCGGTCAACTGCTCTTTGTGTATGAGAAATCGGTTGGAAACTTTCCTCATGTCAGCACGTTGTAGGTGTCGCCACCAGCGCCAACCTTGTGTGAATGGTCTGAAAAGCTAATCATTTGCATATCAGCCGGCCGTTGTGGCCGAGCGGTTCTAGACGCTACAGTCTGGATCCGCGCGACCGCTACGGTCGCAGGTTCGAATCCTACCTCGGGCATGGATATGTGTGATTTCCTTAGGTTAGTTAGGTTTAAGTAGTTCTAAGTTCTAGGGAACTGATGACCTCAGAAGTTAAGTCCCATAGTGCTCAGAGCCAGCCATTTGCATATCACATCATCTTCTTCCTGTCGGTTAAATTTCGTGTCTGTAGCACGTCATATTCGTGGTGTAGCAATTTTAATGGCCAGTAGTGTAGCATAATCCCGTCTCATGAATCTCGCGATGAAAAAATTGTTTATTCCTATATTGAAAATATGTAGGTACCCTTCAGGCAACATCAACCTTCACGTTGGTTGAGTCACATTAGTTACATCTGGTAGGCAAATACCTTGACCTTGGCGTGCCTGTAAGCACTTTCTGCTACGCAGATGAAAATGTACACTACAGTATGATATGAAAATCGGAAACTGCACTTCGCCATGTGAACAACAACATAACAAGCCGGATAATTTAGTGAGTGGTATAACAGTGTTGCCGATGTAACGTAAAACAAGAAGAAACGTGACAGGTGACAGTCCTGTCCCTCTATAGGCGTTACGTTCCTGCTCAAACAATCACTCTCTCTCTCTCTCTCTCTGTCACACACACACACACACACACACACACAAAGCGAATACCATGTGGCCGAAAGTCACAGAAAATGTTGTCCCATTTGAAGATGAGCCATGTATGACGACGAAATGTAACGGCTGTATGTTGGGTATGGTGTAGGGCAGGGAAGATATATGTCTGTTACACACAGATGACAGATCGTCGCAAGGTAACCTATTTGGATCATAGAATGATTATCAGTACATGACGCATGGGTTACATTTTGGGTTGCCAAATTAAACTGACAAAATTACTGAACTTTTTTGGCGAAAGGATTTGCTGAGCTGAGGGCGAACACAATAAAACACTTATTGAACATTAAAAATAGTATTTATTATTGATAGTTACAGCTCTCAACAAAATTTTGTTACCGTTAATGTTTTTGGTAAAAGCCGTTGAATGTTTCAAACTTCACAAACTTCACATTACAACGAATGCATAATTTCGCTTTTACCATATCACCGATCGATTTTTTCTAGTGCCAGACCATAAATGATTTATGTTACTGAAGACTTTCCAACAAGGCGTTACTGCATGGAACCGCCTTGTCATTCTGATTGTCTTCATGCGTCTCTTCCAAATTTAAAAACTTCTTCCAAGAAAACGAGTGTGTTGTCGTATACGCTTGACTTTATAATTCTTCAGAAGTTTATTTAGTACACCGTTCTCTTCGTATAAACTGTGTAAATTGGGGATATGAATTGTATTCGAAAATTACCGAAGCACTGATACATTGGTACGGTACGGTACACCGGACTCGGGGCTGAAATAAGGACGATTTCTGCAAAAAGCAGAACACCTGGCATCGCATGTCTCATTATATGAGAGATGACGCAATAACTTGGGTTTCCGAGGTCAGCGGTGTCTAATGTAGAACTCCAACATCGTAGAGACAATGTTTCAAGACGCGTAAACCGGAGCAAAGAAACGCCCCAGGTGTTTCACGAACAGACATCACGTCGCCTTCGTAGAAAGCCCCAAGGGACGACAAACTGTTTTCTAAGACGGTGGTGAATTTCATTTTGTGGGCAATTCGCAGTGGTCCAACACGTATTTAGATGTCTAATGTTTCTTCTCCTAGAGCTGGAGCGACTACAAGCTTTCCCAACTTAAACAAGATCAGCAATCCGAGGTGTTTATAAGTAACCACACAACCACCGCGTCGTAACGTCAACAGAGCTCTGCCTAAAGCCACCAAGTCGCGCCGACGTGTGCTAAAGAGCGAGAAGTGGCCAAGAGTTGGCACTGTTTGCTTTATTTAGCACAAAGCCCATCACCTTGTCTAATTTCAGCGCTTCTTCAGATTCTTTGAAGTTGTTTTTATTCTTTTGAATATAGACGGACTTTGTGTATATCTTAGCATTGTAATTATTCGATATTTATAAAACTATAGTATCGGAAACCACCCCATGAACCATGTACCTTGCTGTTGGTGGGGAGGCTTGAGTGCCTCAGCGATACAGGTAGCCGTACCGTAGGTGCAACCACAACGGAGGGGTAGCTGTTTAAAGCCCAGACAAATGTGTGGTTCATGAAGAGGGGCAGCAGCCTTTTCAGTAGTTGCAGCGGCAACAGTCTCGATGACTGACTGATCTGGCCTTGTAACACTAACCAAACGGCCTTGCTGTGCTGGTACTGCGAACGGCTGAAAGCAAGGGGAAACTACAGCCGTAATTTTTCCCGAGGACATGCAGTTTTACTGTATTGTTAAATGATGATGGCGTCCTCTTGCGTAAAATATTCCTGAGGTAAAATAGTCCCCCATTCGGATCTCCGGGCGGGGACTACTCAAGATGACGTCGTTATCAGGAGAAAGAAAACTGGCGTTCTACGGATCGGAGCGTGGAATGTCAGATCCCTTAATCGGGCAGGTAGGTTAGAAAATTTAAAAAGGGAAATGGATAGGTTAAAGTTAGGTATAGTGGGAATTAGTTAAGTTCGGTGGCAGGAGGAACAAGATTTTTGGTCAGGTGTATGCAGGGTTATAAATACAAAAGCAAATAGAGGTAATGCAGGATTAGGTTTAATAATGAATAAAAAAATAGGAGTGCGGGTAAGCTACTATAAACAGCATAGTGAACGCATTATTGTGGCCAAGATAGACACGAAGCTCATGCCTACTACAGTGGTACTAGTTTCTATGCCAACTAGCTCTGCAGATGATGAAGAAATTGATGAAATGTATGATGAGATAAAAAGAATTATTCAGGTAGTGAAGGGAGACGAAAATTTAATAGTCATGGGTGACTGGAATTCGAGAGTAGGAAAAGGGAGAGAAGGAAAGATAGTAGGTGAATATGGATTGGGGGTAAGAAATGAAAGAGGAAGCCGTCTGGTAGAATTTTGCACAGAGCATAACTTAATCATAGCTAACACTTGGTTCAAGAAGAATCCTGGAGATTCTAGAAGGTATCAGATAGATTATATAATGGTAAGACAGAGATTTAGGAACCAGGTTTTAAATTGTAAGACATTTCCAGGGGCAGATGTGGACTCTGACCACAAACTATTGGTTATGAACTGTAGATTAAAACTGAAGAAACTACAAAAAGGTGGGAATTTAAGGAGATGGGACCTGGATAAACTGACTAAACCAGAGGTTGTACAGAGTTTCAGGAAGAGCATAAGGGAACAATTGACAGGAATGGGGGAAAGAAATACAGCAGAAGAAGAATGGGTAGCGCTAAGGGATGAAATAGTGAAGGCAGCAGAGGATCAAGTAGGTATAAAGACGAGGCCTAGTAGAAATCCTTGGGTAACAGAAGAAATATTGAATTTAATTGATGAAAGGAGAAAATATAAAAATGCAGTAAATGAAGCAGGCAAAAAGGAATACAAACGTCTCAAAAATGACATCAACAGGAAGTGCAAAATGGCTAACCAGGGAAAGATAGAGGACAAATGTAAGGATGTAGAGGCTTATCTCACTAGGGGTAAGATAGACAATGCCTACAGGAAAATTAAAGAGACCTTTGGAGAGAACAGAGCCACTTGTATGAATATCAAGAGCTCAGATGAAAACCCAGTTCCAAGCAAAGAAGGGAAAGCAGCAAGGTCGGAGTATATAGAGGGTTTATACAAGGGCGAAGTACTTGAGGACAATATTATGGAAATGGAAGAGGATGTAGATGAAGATGAAATGGGAGATACGATACTGCGTGGAGAGTTTGACAGAGCACTGAAAGACCTGGGTCGAAACAAGGCCCCGGGAGTAGACAACATCCCGTTAGAACTACTGATGGCCTTGGGAGAGCCAGTCATGACAAAACTCTACCATCTGGTGAGCAAGATGTATGAGACAGGCGAAATACACTCGGACTTCAAAAAGAATATAATAATTCCAATCCCAAAGAAAGCAGGTGTTGACAGATGTGAAAATTACCGAACTATCAGTTTAATAAGTCACAGCTGCAAAATACTAACGCGAATTCTTTACAGACGAATGGAAAAACTAGTAGAAGCCGACCTCGGGGAAGATCAGTTTGGATTCTATAGAAAAGTTGGAACACGTGTGGCAATACTGACCTTACGACTTATCTTAGAAGAAAGATTAAGGAAAGGCAAATCTACGTTTCTAGCATTTATAGACTTAGAGAAAGCCTTTGACAATGTTGACTGGAATACTATCTATCAAATTCTAAAGGTGACAGGGGTAAAATACAGGCAGCGAAAGCCTATTTACAATTTGTGCAGAAACCGGATGGCAGTTATAAGAGTCGAGGGGCATGAAAGGGAAGCAGTGGTTGGGAAGGGAGTGAGGCAGGGTTGTAACCTCTCCCCGATGTTATTCAATCTGTATATTGAACAAGCAGTAAAGGAAACAAAAGAAAAATTCGGAGTAGGCATTAAAATTCATGGAGAAGAAGTAAAAACGTTGAGGTTCGCCGATGACATTGTAATTCTGTCAGAGACAGCAAAGGACTTGGAAGAGCATTTGAACGGAATGGACAGTTTCTTGAAAAGAGGATATAAGATGAACATCAACAAAAGCAAAACGAGGATAATAGAATGTAGTCGAATTAAGTCGGGTGATGCTGAGGGAATTAGATTAGGAAATGAGACACTGAAAGTAGTAAATGAATTTTGCTATTTGGGGAGCAAATTAACTGATGATTGTCGAAGTAGAGAGTATATAAAACATAGACTGGGAATGGCAAGAAAAGCGTTTCTGAAGAAGAGAAATTTGTTAACATCGAGTACAGATTTAAGTGTCAGGAAGTGTTTTCTGAAAGTATTTGTATGGAGCGTAGCCATGTATGGAAGTGAAACATGGACGATATATTGTTTGGACAAGACGAAATGTGGTGCTACAGAAGAATGCTGAAGATTAGATGGGTAGATCACATAACTAATGAGGAGGTATTGAATAGAATTGGGGAGAAGAGGAGTTTGTGGCCCAACTTGACTAGAAGAAGGGACCGATTGGTAGGACATTTTCTGAGGCATCAAGGGATCACAAATTTAGCATTGGAAGGCAGTGTGGAGGGTAAAAATCGTAGAGGGAAACCAAGAGATGAATACACTAAGCAGATTCAGAAGGAAGTAGGCTGCAGTAAGTACTGGGAGATGAAGAAGCTTGCACAAGATATAGTAGCATGGAGAGCTGCATCAAACCAGTCTCAGGACTGAAGACCACAGCAACAACAACGTAAGTTTTAGTGCATGTCCTTTGTCCCTATGTGTTCTGCACTCTAATGCTTTTAGGGTGGATGTTTTGATGTGTCACAGAGTGACTGGCTTTTCCCTTTTTGTTCTCGTGGTCGGCCAGCCACCGTCATATGCCCTCTTGTTTTTACCCCTTCTACCTGTTTCTTGCTTCTCTCTGTTGTTTTGTCCACAGAAGTGTTGGTTGTCCTCCTGTCGTTCATCTGGTTCTTCCTTTCTCCTGTTATTGTGCTGTACGTCTCCTTTCTTTTCTTCTTTCCACTGAGTAATTATTCTACGGGAACAAGGGACAAATGATCCCGCAAACTGGTCCCTCTCCCCCCCCCCCCCTTTTAAGCAACCAACCAACTAACTCTTTAGACTAGTTACTAACCGAGCGAGGTGGTGCTGTAGTTAGCACACTGGGTCCGAATTGGGGAGGACGGCGGTTCAACCCCGCGTCCGGCCATTCTGCTTTAGGTTTTCGGTGATTCCCCTAAATCACTTTAGGCAACTGTCGTGATGGTTCGTTTGAATGTCACCGCCTGTTTCCTTCCTCATCCTTCGCCAAATCCGATGGCCCGGATGACCGCGCTGTTTGGTTCCTTCCCCCAAATCAACCAACCAACCAACTAGTTAACTTCAACATGCCATAGCAGCCCAGTCGACTTCAGCTTACTGAGTTCGACGCCAGGTAGCGTTTCTCGACATGTCTCTTCCTGCAAGTATGTATTTTATCATTTTAACGCACTATGACTTTAAAATATCGACCTATTCTTCAAAATATCTAGTCCTATCGTGTATACACAACTTAAACAGACAATACAACATACGTCATACTTCCTAAGCACACGGGACATGAAATCAGTTACCCCCAGGAGATATTACGCTGATAGCATGCAACACTGTTTCTAGCCTTCAAACTGGTCTCATTTCATCGAGGAAGAGGGTCTACAAGTTTTGTCGTGTGTGTCATGTCCAGATGATACCACTCATTGATAATTAGAAACCGCAAAGCCATTAGGTTGCAAGGATGTTAACTGACACGTTTCACTTTCTATTCCAAATAGCGCAAGACATTTTTATTTTTTGTAGGATTAACATCGAGTGAGTTAGCGAGTCGGTCAACGAACGATAGGTTGCCTGAGTGTTTGTCAACCTGGAACGTGTGCATGCAGACATGTGAACACGCCCGTTTTCATCTTGGGAGACGAGAGTGTCTGCAGCTCTCTCATCACGAATATGTAGAAGAAATGGTGATACTTTTGCACTGGGGCTATTAAAATAAACATCTTGATTGATGTTAACGCTAACCTTAATGAGTGAGCCGGTATATGGTACTAGAAAGACCAAAATCTCATAGAACGTCCTTAGACCTGAGTTACACGGTCGATCAAACGTCTCGTAGCCAGTCGGTGCACTCGACGGCTTACAACATTTGAAAACAGCCCACAACTCATCTGATCACACTACACGCTTCCAGTCAGCTAGTGTCCATATTCTGTTTTGTTTGCCCTCATGTTGCTGCTTTATGTCTCGATGTGATAAATGGCCTTTTGTCCTCTACCCGACTGAAAATATCCATTGCATTCAGTTACAGGAGTAATACTTGTTGGGCTTGAAACCGACACTGACATTGCGTTACACTCTTTTCCCATCACTGACGGCTAGGGTATATTTACGAAGGCTGTTCTTACGCCATGTTACACGGCTGCTATACATAACTCTACTTTTTGTAGGCACATTGGGCAGTCAGCGTTGACACTTAAATAAGTTGGGTAATTTCACTCACTGCGTCGTCATTGCCATGTCCAAACACTATAGCTCCTTTCTGTCAATCTATCACGACTCCACTTTGACCCATCTTACTGCGCTGACTCTATACAACCGACTGCTAAATAGGCACCACTTCATGGCTATCGCTTACGTCACAGGTGATTTTATCACACTATGTGTTTAAGAATCGTACGGTGTCATTTGTCTTAGATGACAGGAGGAAACTATATGACAACCACATTAATCCGAATAACTATAATGACGGCAGCCAACGCGATAGCTCTTCAGTGCCTCACGTCATAGTCTTAAATAACTCACACGGGTGGGCTACGTCACACATTGCAATGTGAAAGCTTCGCAGATGATCCAGCAGAGGAGCAAACCGAGTTGCTGACTTGCTGCCGTAGTTTCCCTCCGGGGGCGACAGGACACAGATGCGCCCGTCTTGCGCTTTCTCCTGTTTTACGGAGCAATCAATTATTTAACGAGTGGGCTGCGAGCGCAGCCAAGGTTACGTGGTAAGCGCGCGGCGTGGGAGAAACGCAACTGGCAGCCCGGCAGCCTTATTTCTGGTCGGCCGTTGACTCTGGAGCTTTCGAACGTCGGCGGCTTTTCCCTGCGTACCATTGACCGCGCCGCGCCGGCTTTCACGGCCAGAGAGAGCGGCTGGCTGCTGCGTCCTCCGGCACGCCAGCTGCTGGGGTTAGCACGTTCACTGCAACACAGAAAATGACAGAGACCGAGCCAAGCGGCTCATGTAATTTCTAGAAGAACACTGTAATGGTTCGACCTCGGCTGTTGTTTACAGGTATTTATTTTATATAATTTCGCACGACTGGCAGATTTCAGCTTTACGGACCACAATAATGTGCTGTCTGAAAAAAATTGGCACGGGCATCATCCTGACTAGCTTCGCTGCTCAGGTTAATTAGCGTTTGGGAGTTAATCGTTAAGCAGCTGCAAAAGTATAATGTGCAGTTCATAAGAATAGTTCAATAACATTATGCAGTCCTCGGAATGTGTCTTTCTCTTTCATACGGTGCAGCAGCTCATTAACACTGAAGGATTTCAATATTTGCGAAGCAGCCTTAGGAACATACCGCTGAAAATTCAGTGCTCCATTGATACTACTTTCAACCTAAGCTTACGCTAGTACGTATGTTCCCTTTTGTTGGCTCTATAAATTTTCGTTTTTTTTTTTTTCAGAATAACTGCAAAGAAATATTCGGCTGAGTTCCGAACACATCCTGAACTACCCTTCCTTTTTTGTGGTTTTACGACCATACTGACCTGTATTGCCTAATGTCTCATAGCTACAAATCTCTGTAACGTTTAACCTGCAGCAAATGCTGTGCTAAGATTCTAGAGTGTTCAGAAGCCCACTATGGCTTGTGACAGCAGTACGTAAAATTCGCTGACGTATTCTTCGCAGGCTGCGGCAGGAGTTACATCTTCAATCTGTATATACCAGCGTATTAAGTTGATACAATGCACACATGGTTCGAAAAACTCGGTTATAGGTGTTTGAAACTCTTCTCAGTCGGTACGCCTGCAGTTAAGTCTGTTGTTAGATGCACAACCAAGCTGACAGTTGGCAGAAATTTTTAATGACATAGCGGTTGTTGCGCTTAGATGACCACCAAATAAACATTTCTTCAGTAACTAATTGAATATATATTTCAATGTAGGTTCAGAACAACGAATTTGTGGAGGGCGATATCCGACCATTGTACTTCTGACTGTTTCCAAATTCATTACATCTTACGATAAAATATTAATGCATGTCATCATTTAAAAAAAGTTATTTCGATGACTTCACCGTTGCCTTCAGCCTTGTCTTTACGACAGATTTTCTACTGACGGTCTTTGAAAACAATGCTTTCGGTTAACAAGTCTCGGAAATCGCTACTGTGGCGGCTGCACTGCAATTCGACACTAGCAGCTACGAAGTCACTCTCTTCGATACTGGGACTCCGAGGATTCACCTATTGAGTAGTAGGTGGTAAATTTACTATTAGGTTCGTAGCTTATCATTGCACGCTAGGAATTACGGGCATCTTGTTCTACATCTGTTATTTTATGATCCGTTTATGCCACCATTATGTTCTCTATGAATGCGTTTGTTTTCGATTGAGAAATGTCGTCAGATAGTTCTTACTTTATGCTCTGAATTACTTTTCTTACAAACAGCCACAGTTTATCACTAAAGGTTAAATTTTATTGATCGAGTGTTGCCGCATCAGGAATCCCGAGTAGGAAGAGATTCTGTTTAATTAGAACTATTAATTAGTCCGTTGTCCTGATAGAGCGTGTCAGCCACATTTAGAATTACGTCATGCCTCGCAGCAGTTTTTTCGGCATGGTGAGAACTCCTGGTACGTTCAGTACTGAGTATTTAGGCAGGATAGTTGTCGCTGAATTGGACTAGTAGACAGAGTTCTGCGTACAGCTCTTCGAGGTAGGGTTGGGGTGGGTTCCGTTACTCGGGTGAAGTAAGTCAGCCGTTACCGGAGAATCCAGTGGGCTGCTGTGTACAGGAATTCTGGGGTAATCAATGACACTGACACGGACAGTTAGCTGTTTGACTTGTAGGAGAAATGAGTGTCAGTAGATTAGTGCTTGCTAGAGCAGTAAGTACAATACGTTCTCGGCCGACGTACAATGTTTTAATTGGTTCTCATATGCGCGTAATGAACATCAAGATCAGTTACGACTTTGGTCAGATTGGCAATGTGATTAAAAAGTAGTTTCTCCGTTGGGACAGTTTTTCAAGTATTATGGCAAAAATAAAACTTCTTTTGCCGGCCGAAGTGGCCGTGCGGTTAAAGGCGCTGCAGTCTGGAACCGCAAGACCGCTACGGTCGCAGGTTCGAATCCTGCCTCGGGCATGGATGTTTGTGATGTCCTTAGGTTAGTTAGGTTTAACTAGTTCTAAGTTCTAGGGGACTAATGACCTCAGCAGTTGAGTCCCATAGTGCTCAGAGCCATTTGAACCATTTTTTTAAAACTTCTTTCTCTTGTCAGGTTACCTTCCATTCAAAAGGCTGTTGAACGCAGCGACTGTTATATTCACTTGTAAATAATAGATTTAACCTATCAGTCTTCTTTTTTAAATTTTATTGGTAGATCTAGATTTCAACTAGAAACTAGCCATTCTCAATGCGCTATCATTTTTGATCAATGCATGTAATGCCTGTTGGTCGGGCTTCATCCACAGTTCATTGAACTGTATGTTGTATGAAAGATGCTGCAACAAGTACGTTAGCAGCAGTCTCAGAATTAAGTTCAACTCTCATTATTTTCCCACCTGGAATCTAATTTTTACAGTTTTATTTTACCATGCATTATTCTTTTTACACAATAACCTGCCCACAGCTATGGGATGGATACTGCCAACGCTGTGGTATTTCTCATCTTGCACATAATATTGGGTCTCGTCAGCAACAGAATACCGGTCATTTATCACGATATTACTCGCATCGCCAGCATTTGGTTGTTGTTGACCTAGTCTATTAGTATCAAAATTTATATTAGCTTTCATTTACTGAGTTACTCTGTTGTCTCTAAGCATTGGCCCATGAAAAATTAAAGCACGTTCTGTAGTTACACCTTGCATGAGAAATTCACCTGGGGCCGACACATTATAACTGATGTTCAAACCACGAATGCAACCCACGTGCCGGCCGAAGTGGCCGAGCGGTTAAAGGCGCTGCAGTCTGGAACCGCAAGACCGCTACGGTCGCAGGTTCGAATCCTGCCTCGGGCATGGATGTTTGTGATGTCCTTAGGTTGGTTAGGTTTAACTAGTTCTAAGTTCTAGGGGACTAATGACCTCAGCAGTTGAGTCCCATAGTGCTCAGAGCCATTTGAACCATTTTTGAGCAACCTACGTAGATACTTTACTTTTCTCAAAGTTTTCCTTCTGCTATAACTATTCACACACAAGGACTGATTTAGCTTTTTTTACTACAAAATATTTAAAAAAATGTTCAAATCTGTGTGAAATCTTACGGGACTTATCTGCTATGGTTATCAGTCCCTAAGCTTACAGAATACTTAACCTAAATTATCCTAAGGACAAACACACACACCCATGCCCGAGGGAGGACTCGAACATCCGGCGGGACCAGCCACACAGACAAAATCTAAGCTTATTATCTTTCCCAGCTCAGTGAAACAGATAAACGCTTCTTAATTATTTGATTACAATTGGCGCTATACTAGCCTTGTTTGTTAGGTTTGTTACTATACAAAAATTGAAATTGTGTATTGATTTCTTACAGGCTCCTCCACTGTTTAGTGAACGACTGATCAAAATTCGAAAGAATTTGGTGCACTAATAGGAACAAAAGCAGCAAATTACTCAGTCTTCTGTCTACTTAAGCTTTTGCAAGTTTATGTTTCGATAACCTAAACCATTTATAGAACATTGGAATGATGTATGTTAAATGAGGCACTTGGAATACACCAATAATTAATTTAATTACAGTACGCTGCGATCTTTGAATGCTAGAGCTCCCATCGCCTTTGTGAATGAGGTAATGTCTTGTTATACAAGGCTATATTGTCTTCAAGATAATGGCAATATGAATCAAACTTACATGTAGTACTGACAAGGATTTGGGACCAAACACTAAACGCTTTTTCCCGATGATGAGTAAGCACAGCGCTTATCTGTGATTTCCGCCAACCACGTTGCCAAAGGTATGGAGCGACCAGTTTAGTGAGAATGACAGTGTCACCACCTGATTTTACTGACGCTGTGCACAGGGTGTGGATAACAGTGAATGTCTTACTGTTTGAATACATAGCCTCTCAGTGACATAAATTAATAAAATCTTCTGGGGATCCCAGCCGCACCAGGTGATTAAAATCCCACAAGCTTTCGACCGAGCTCTCATCGGCCATTCTCAAGCGATGAATGCTGTGTCCCCGTGGCCTCGTCGTTATATGGCCGTGCTGCCAGCTACGATTTTATCATCCAACCCCACCGACTTGAACAGCTGGGAAACTTCATGGAACAACTGAGAAGCATTCACTACCACATTACGTTTACGATGGAAGGAGAGATAGGTGGTGCGTTGCCCTTCATTGACGTACTCGCTCGCCGGTAAGCCAGTGGACACCTCAGTCACAATGTGTACACGAATCCTGTACACACAGATCGGTATCTGTACGCTCTTAGCCACCACTGTGTCTGAACACCCTCCTCCACCGTGCGAAAGTCGTCTCAGACGCTTAAAATCTACCACTAGAACTACGCAACCTCCGAAAATTCTTCCGGGAAAACGGCTACAATCACCGCTAGGTATCACAGGCTGTTTCTGGTGAGACACGCAGGAAAATCAACACCGAAGAAGAGAATAAGAAATGTGAGTTTTTGCTTTTCTGTGGCACCGTGTCGGGGAATAGAAGCCGGCTCTTTCAGGCACACAATATATCATCAGTGTTCAGGACCCCAGCAAAAATACGACAGCTCATGAGGCCTGTGAAGGACCATCTAGGACTGGAGTGTAAAAAATACCGTGTCACTGTGGCTGCTACTACATCGGCTAAACAGTACGCTCTGTGAAACCACGCTGGATGGAACACGAGAGGTACTTATGCCTACGCTATCCAGAAAAGTCAGCAGTGGTAGAATCTGCTTTAGAAAATCGGCACCAAATTCTGTTCGACGAAACATCTTTCGTTATGAGGACGATGGGATTTTTGAATAGCGTCTTAAAAGTAGAGGTATAAATAAAAATATCTGAAAACACCATCAACAAGGACGATGATTTGCATCTCAGCACAGCTCAGCTCCGGCTATCGCGAAGCTGAAGTGGGCGCGACAGACGCGGAACGAAAACATTACCACATTTGGCGAGGAAGAGAGCACTAGTGACGTCAAAGCCAGCATTGTAGTTTTATAACGTCGAGGCCCTGGCAACACGATAGTCATTTACCACTTGACAATCGCCGAGGAGAGCTTGGTCAAAAGCTCGTGGTATTTTAAACACCAGAAGTGACTATCCTAGATTATAAGAGGGAATATAACAGGAAAAGTGCCTGAGATGAATCAACAGTTTGGTACATAACCAAAAAAACACGTAAGCAACTAACACAGATTTGACAGATGAGACCCCCTGTGATATGTACCAATTTGAAGTCCTTCCCATTTTAGACTTCGATTACATGGTACAAGTACAATAAATTTAGAATTACACACGACAGCCACAAAGACCCAGTACCCTTTATTTTGATAGACGTTGTATTTATAAAATAAAAACTGCAGTTTTGCTTCGTTCTTTTGTTTACGAAATATTTTGGTTAAAATCTCATAGTAGAGGTTATGATCGTAACTGGGAAGGCAGTTAAAACACATAAGTGATAAAACTGGTGTTACTGATATGGCAAAATAAAGAAATGATGTTACATATGAACAAAGTATTCAATGATGCTAAAACGTCTTAAAGTAATGTCCGTCACTTATGATCTTGTTTTATTTGCTGGATAGTATCTTCTACACATAGTTGCTTGACAGCACTCTTTAAGTACCCTTCCTAAAGAATTAGGCAACTGACGAGTTAGTAAACTAAATTAACGTGTTTGAAAATAGCACCACCCAAAAAGAATGACCTGATTGAATCCTAACTAGAAATGTATGTACATCAGTTTACCAGCAGCAGGTGATTAAGATTGCTGACGGTTGGTGTATACATATAGACTGCAGCACCATATGTAACGCGAGCAAAGGGTCCAGTCACCGAAGACCTGTCAGATAATGTGTGAACATGAAAGTTAGAGCCAATATATGTCATCGACACTGAAATCGCAATACAAGCATGGATTCGTATGGGAGAGTATTATCAAGCTTCAGGAATTGAGAACACTTTGGAAATAATTCGCTAAGGCAGATCTTACGTTCACGCCTTGAACCTGTTGCTCCACGGATTCGCCTGGTGAAGTGGACGGCTCTTTTGACTGATTCAGCAAAACGACGTCATAAGAAGGGTATCACAAGACGCGTCAGTAACTAGGCATCCTGGACCAAGGACAAGTATTCACTACACTGACACAGCAGAAGACGCCGCACAGGGTCTTAGAAAAGAAGGATCTTCCACACATTATAGCAACGAAAAGGCCTCTCGAAGCATTGAAATGACAGGAAAGCCGAGGAAAATGATATCTTAATTGCCCATCGATTACTCCCACAGCCTCAGCCTGTTATGACGTGGAGGCTAGGAGGCTGGCGTTTCAGAAACATTTGACATCTATATATACTGCCTAATTCAGGCAGGTATTACGTAGAGTTCTTCAGCCTCTAGCTGAGGGCACGTCTGCATCAGTCATCGAGCCGAGATAAAGCAAGCTGCCTCTGCTGGACTCTTATCTTCAGTTGCTGCAGGCCACTGCGTGTGCTGTCTGGACGCTGCCGACTTAGCGTCATTCCGCCGGTTGGTCTCCAGTTGGGTGACTATCATATACTGCTGGTCTCCTTCCTGGTGACTGGGGCTCGAGCTGGGCTATCTAGCTATTACTGCCCGAGTGGAAAAACAATGTCACTGCTCATCGCCCCGTATAGGCATACGCTGTTGTTGTGCCCTGTGCGGGCACACACCGTCCACGATGGGGCTGTGGTTTCAGCCTCCTGCCCCGGGGACACTTCGAACGGAGCAACGGCGTCCGGCCAGCTAACCCAGGCCACGTGCTGTCCCTTCGACATGCGCCGCCTGGCTCCGTTCCTGATTCAGCGCCACTGCCGCCGTGCTGACAGCAGCAGCTCTCTGGCTCCCACCATTGCCTGAGTGAGGACGCATTGCGTTGAACTTCCGACGGGCCGCTGCTGACAGCAGCACACTTCGGTCGGCAGAGGCCGCTTAAGTTACAGAGGGTACTGGTCGCTTTACCCGTACCGTCTTCGCTGCTGTTCTTGTTACGAAATAAGGGTATTATTCAACCGATACTGTTTCCCTAAGGGAATACCACTTGTCAACTGACACCACACCACTGCAGCCCACACTGGATGGTGAATTGCAGACATCGTGACCTATCACAAGCTGCCTCACCACTCACCACAGCTGATATTACACTACCAACCTCTACAAATCCTGTATTTTTGTATTGCCTTGCACATAGTCTGTCTTCTAAAGTTCATTCCAGTCTTAGGTACTGCTCTCCCAGTCACAGTTTCAATAAATCTCATTATCGTATCTTCTAAAATTTTTATCTTATACTGATATAAAATTGTTAAGTGTATACTTCAGTTACTTCGTTAGGCCTTTCATTACATATCGACAAGTCGAGAAAAATAAATCGGTTGGTCGTATTTGCGAAACTGGAAACGAATGCCTCTGACCACTATGCGACTTAACTTCTGAGGTCATCAGTCGCCTAGAACTTAGAACTAATTAAATCTAACTAACCTAAGGACATCACACACATCCATGCCCGAGGCAGGATTCGAACCTCCGACCGTAGCGGTCGCTCGGCTTCAGACTGTAGCGCCTAGAACCGCACGGCCACTCCGGCCGGCGCCAACGAATGGTTCACTATCATTTAGACTGTTTAAACAGAATGAGCAAAATGTAAAATTATCGAATTTACCAATGCTCTGGTCCCTTTTCCTTGAAATATAGGAAACTGCAATGCAAACGATTGACTCCTAATTTTAATAATAAATCAGCTGATTGATTTGCATCGAATATTCACTGATTACAAGCCGTAATTGAACATGAAACATGTGCTACAGCTGTTTACACTCAGTTGTCTATTAGTGTATACTTGAGAACAGAGCAGTTACATCTAATTTTAGGTATAAAGCGTGCAGGGTCACCTGCATACGTGACTCCTCAGGTAAAGGCATCGCCAGTACAATGGGTGGTCTGGCGGCCCAGTCCTGTACATGGCCGCCGTCGGTACGTGATGTGCGGGCGGCCTTGTTACCAACTGCATCGCCGTGTCGCCGAGTACCGACGCTGTCTTAGAATTCACGGCAATTCTGCCAGCTGCAGCTAAAATCTTCAGAGGCCGTGGAACAGCAGGCGTCTGCACATTTGACCCGGCTACGAATCTGATGATATTGCGGCTGGTTCTGGGCCGAAGAGCAAAGAGGATGCTTACGGAAATTTTAGGCAGTCGTTTAGTCCAAAGGGAAGGTAATGCAGGGACCAAGGAACGCTAATCTCGCATTAAGCTCACTCCTGAATTTTACTACTGCCTCCCTGGCACTGACGCTTGTGGGTTATTGACCCGAGCAGTTGACACGGGAGGTAACGTGCTCGGTGATTTGGTGGTATCTTAAAAATTAGCCAGAATGGGGAATAGGCGTCGTCTGTCGGAGAGGCAGTAACTAGAGTTCTTTCGGACTGGTCTGAGCTGCCTCCGTTTTGCAGGGTTGTACATTTGTTTGTAAAATATTAGTTCACTGGCTCGTAATAACAAATGGTCCAGAAGAGAGAGGGAATTGTACACTACGTGGTGTTTCATTCGCGGCGTTTCTAGCAGTGTACCTGACAGGACAGCCAATAATTTTTGGCGGTCTTCCCACAGAAAGCTCTGAGGAGCTTCGTTTTAACTTGCCTCTTGCTCAGGACGTAATGATGAACACTACTCTCATTCACGACGCGAAGCTGCGTAGATTCTTAATCAGCATATGAAGTGCGAAATTTATCCTCTTTGCGAGCCGTGGCAACTTTTGCAGCGCAGGTGCTGTCTGCAGTTGCTGATGCCACAGCTCGCTTTTTTGTCTCCTGAAACTGGTAAGTTCTACCAAAAAAGTGGGTGATATGTTAGTAATGAGATATGAGTAGGCCCGTTTACAGTTTAAGCAGGAGTGGCCTCGTTTTAAAACACTCTCAGGCAGTCGATGAGAGCATATATCAGTTATTTGGTTCCTGCAATGATTTTTCTATTACCATCCAAATGATCCAATAATCAAGTCCGAAGTAAGACTATGTACTTAATTTACTTTAGTGATCTCGTGAGTTAGTTACCAGACTATGTTCTTCCCTTTCCCACAGACTTTACAGCTCAGATTCCGGCAAGTGTGTAATTATGCCGATTTCGTGTTACGATTACTACTCATCTCCAGTGTGTGAATGAGTTAACTATTACGTTGTTTGTCAATTGCCGTTCCTCCTGTGGAACATTTTGTAATAAATGGTCCTCTCAGTCATTGCTCATTCACTGCTGCATTTAGAAATTAATCCCTTAATCCCTATTAGCATTATTAACTTCAACAAGAACCACAAACTCGAATCACTTCTTAGAGCCACCGTTTCTCTTTTCGTTTTCTTAGTGCACAGTTTATTAAATACATCTGAATTGTCGGGGTACAATCTGAATATCTAACAGGTCAATCGATTCAGATCAAACGCACTGTATATGCTTAGCCACAGCCCATTGGCAACTTGTATTTAACTGACGACCCAGGAGCCACAATCCTGGTGACAGAGAATTTTCTGATCGCATCAGAGACGTTTCCTCTCATATTATATTGGCGGCGGCGACGAAGTTTTTTACCGATTACCATTATTTCAACTGAGTCAGAAAAGTTTTATCTTTGGATTTAATTGGTTATTATTCAGTCAGGGAAGTACTGTCAGGTAAGAAACTGATGGAACTACTTAAATTGTTTGCCATTAAGTTAAATGTGTTCGTACTTAACAATTTCTTTTTCAAAGATTTTCATTACCGTATGATTTTTGAGTTATTTCACGACTGACGGGATGATTGTGCCCACGATCATTTTTTCTTATGTTGACGTATTTTGAAATATCATACCAAGTAGGTTCAAATGGCTCTAAGCACTATGGAACCTAACATCTGAGGTTATCAGTCCCCTAGACTTAGAACTACTTAAATCTAACTAACCTAAGGACATCACACACATCCATGCCCGAGGCAGGGTTAGAACCTGCGACCGTAGTCATTCCAAGTAGGGAGGAATCTAATGCCAAAGCTTTTGTTAAAATCTAAGGGCACATGATTAACGTTTTCGTAAAGGGTGACAAAACTAAGCTGATTGTGCGGTCTTCTTAATCCATGTGCTTTCCTTTTCAGATTTGTATTTTGTGTGTGTTGATTCCTGAGGGACCAACCGCTGAGGTCATCGGTCCCTAAACTTACACGCTACGTAACCTAACTTAAAGTAACTTATGCTAAGAACGACACACACACATGCCCAAGGGAGGACTCGAACCTCCGGCGGGAGCGGTCGCGCAATCCGTGACATGGCGCCTTGAAGCGCGCGACCACTCCGCTGTTTATATTTTGTCTGACGTTTGTGTATGTCTGAATTGATTCAGCGTCGCAGTAATTTCGAATGGTTTTCTGATGTGTAGTATTTATGAGATTATGCTGATGCGGTGTACATATTGAACAGGAGATGTAATACCAGGGAATCAGATGGTGGTCTGTTCGTCATTCGTTGCGAAAAGTGTAATTTGACAGGACATCCCGCGCCTTGCTATCAGTTCACGCAAAGGTGTTGTTGGGTATGCAGACGGTATGGGCCCCTTCGTAGGATTGTGGCGAGTATGCATGGTTAAATGTTAGATGGAAAAGCTGAGTTCGCCTGTTCGTTCGAGAGGTGAAGAGAGGCTGGGGGGATACGGAGAAGATGCGCGTACTTACACAATGCGAATAAACGTGTAGTAATTTTAGGTAAGGGTTTTCAATCAGAGTGGCACATGCGATTTGTTGTAATTCGAAGTCCACAGAGACTGAGTAATTACCTTGTTATACTAAATGGCAAGGCCACCTGTAAGTCAACCGGAGGTCAAGAACCGCGACTCATTGTTTCCCTTCTTGACGTTCAAAGATGTTACAGCTGCAGGCTACGTTCTCTTACTATTTGGTTACGTGATTTGCATTCAGTATTTGTAGTCAGTGCAATATAGCGATCCTAGCGTAAACGATGAGCAGTTTTGCCTCACCAGGGAGTGGAGGAAGTTCGGATTAGTGATTGCGGTGACTCGATGGAAGTACTCGAGATTGTAAGCAAGAAAGAAGAGGTGTTAGACATATTGAGTAAACTTGTAATCGAATGGACTTGTACTCGAATGGAGTGCACTTCAGAGGATCGTTCTGTCACCGATAAACCTGAAACAGGAGGATTAGTTGAAGTAAGTGCTGATGTGGCGCTTCCAGTAGATCCTATTAAGGCAGCAGGGGAAATGAACTCGAAGAACTTCTGAGGTATGGACCCGAGGAGAGAGGGAGTTAAAATCTGGGAATACGAGTGCCAAGGTATCCTTTGAGGTTTCGGACGTAGCAAGCAGTGGTAAAGACGAATCTGTTACCCTTCCGGAGGCTCATTCGAGAGTAACCAGTAAAAACCGCCTTTGCTGATGGAGGAGTAGGCCAATGTGATGCAGTAGAGATTGTGGTACGTAAGGTGACTCGAGAAGCGTGGGGTAAAGCACAAGGTGTGAAGGAATGTGTGTTTCACATGAGCAGCCAACTTAAGAGCACGATGACAAACGTCAGTGACAAAAATGATGAAGAATATGTGAGATAAAATGAACGAATTGGTGACAACTATAGGAATAGAAGTGCAATAAACTAGGATAATGGCTGCTAATATGGCAAGGTGACGAAGGATATATTGGCAGACCTGGAGGACGAGTTAGAGGTTGTAGCCCTGAAAGTGGGACAAATTCCCCAGTTGTAATAACAGATTGGTGAGGCTAAGCAGTTACAAATCACACAGGGAGCTTAAGTCGAAGAGCTAGCAAATCAAATACGGGCACTGAAAGAGAGGGTAGATCAACGTCTGTCGATGTTAAATGGCGGTTATCTGAGGCGTGAGAGAAGCTGAAAATTAGGAATCAACAAAATATGGAACAGACAGTCAAGAAGATATGAGAAATGGGGAGTAGTAAGCTGAAGGCATGTGGTAGTCTGCAGTCCGCTCTCATTTCAGTGAAAGAAGAGTCTTCCGATTATGAACATTACCTATCGATCCGAAAATTCCAGATCTTTATAGACGAAGGCAGAGTATTATATCCAAAGGCCTGAATTTGTCAGTTTGATCGCTCCTTAGCCCCTCCTTGGCCTGTGGGACCATGATTGGATTTAATATGTGGCTAACTTAATATCAATTCAACTACAAGCAAGTATGAAGTGAGATGGTGTCGTGCTTCAAACGCGGAATTAAAGAGGGGATTTTTGGCCCAGTACTGGTCACGAGAGAAGCAGGAGCGGGTTAAATAGTGTCTCACTGCGAGACACATGCTTGGAAAATCAGGAAACAGTAATCACGTGACGTTTTTGAACGAAATTGTGTCTGATAATCAGTTCCTCGATCTCTCCTTATGCCCCTCTCATCTCATCAAGATTTGTCATGAAAAATTACCAACAGAATATATCCGAGTTCTGGAGAGATGGTGTGAAAGCAGTTTAGAAGCATTTCAAGAAACTCTGTAGGAGCTGTGGTCCATCAAATGTCGGGAAGAAGACCGGAATAACAGAATGAGTATTCGTCGTCACTATGTACAGGAGGAAGGAAGGTATAAGTTCAAGAGATATGCAGCAAACAACTGTAGCCATGATTACGTTGAACGAAGACTTTGGCAAATAAAAGCGGTGAGAATCGAACACTCTGTGGTAAGAGGGGTTTTCAATGTTACAGAGAAGAACAACACATTCTTTATCTCTTCAACACAGGACGCATCAGATTTGGGGGTAACATATGTATGTCTGGAAGGGAAAGATTACGATACATACATTATTGGTGAGTTGTTCTGTACTATTAACATGTTAGGTGTTGGGAATTGCGCTAATTATCTTAGTGATCGAGAACAAGAGTAGTTCCCCACATTAATGTACAACAGATATTTAAAGCTCAAATGTATGATTACCAGAGAAAGTAGTGCGTATACTGTAGGACCCGGGCTGTGGCGGTATTATAAGATGGTTTTTCGAAGGCAGAAGTGACTTTGCGATGACTGTACTAATAATAGTGTGAGCAATCATCTGTGAGAATTTGGATGGTTGTCATCGGGGTCATGCTGTGATGGAGTATGCATAAAGTAATGACGTCCAAGTAATGCTGTTCGGTAGTCCTTACTGCGAACAGAAATAGATGCCGGGAAACGTCTCTTCCTGTGGTCTATGATGCAAGTGAGCAGTACCGTGAGAGAAATTAATGTATGCGGAAGTTATGGAAGGAGCTGCTATGGATGTAATGCGGAAACTTTAGCCGTTGTGGAAGGCACAGCAGCTGGTGGAGTGAAGAGATGGTTAGGAGATTTTGCGTAAGAGATTTTATAGAGGTACTAGAGAGTACATCCGTGATACGTTTTTGCGAGAATATTTTTTTGTGGAGAATATTTTATGGTCTAATTCCCTCAGAAGGTTGAATAGATACAGTCGATGATTAAAATGTAGTGAGCAGAAATGATTTATTGATGGGAACTTACCACTTCATCATTCCTGACAGTATTACGAGTCGGATCTCGAGTGCCAATGAAATTTCGCATGAGACAGTTGTAATAAAACTTAAAGCGTCAAAACATGTTGTTGATGTCTCAATAAGTACAGGAACGGAACGGCCAACACCGAAGTGGTTATAACACCTCGTTAAGACCAGTTGATCACAGAGAGAAGGAAGAAGGAGGATTACTTTACTTTTGCCTTGTGCCTGGAGACGTAAGGATAACTGGGTTATTGTTGATGTTTCTCTTCGGTGTCAGAGATTGGTGGGGATTCCTCTCCAGTTTTCAGTATCAAAACGTATGATAGGAAGTTTGAATGTCTTTAGTAGTAACGTCTCTCCTCTGAACTTCAGAGTGTGTGAAATAAATAAAATAAGTTTAGTGTTAGTTGATAAGTTTGTCATTTGACTTAGTGATACGATGACGGTTTCAGTGAGTATATTAATTTAGCCACAAGACAGATTCGGCGACAGGAATTGTGAAGGCTGTGAGTAAAGAAAAGATATGAGTACGGGTGGACCGTAACGTGTGAAACGTTATGACAGTAACTGGAGGAGGACATTGGGTGAAAGGAGAGCCATTAGCCTAGTTAAGTCTCAGGTAACGTGTCAGAGACGAGAATAACGAGTGTAAATATCGGTATTTAATGTAGATATAAGTTAACCTGTTTGTTCCATCGTGTGCCTTGGTATTTGGCTGGCTCTGAGCACTATGCGACTTAACTTCTGTGGTCATCAGTCGCCTAGAACTTAGAACTAATTAAACCTAACTAACCTAAGGACACCACACACATCCATTCCCGAGGCAGGATTCGAACCTGCGACCGTAGCGGTCGCTCGGTTCCAGACTGTAGCGCCTAGAACCGCACGGCTACTACGGCCGGCCCTTGGTATTTAATGAGTATTTTGTAGTGTTCATTTTACGGCCATAACTTAGCTTTGTTTTTCTCCTTTCTGACTTTCTGTTCTCGTGAACACCCTTTTCCCTCTTTCTTCTTAGTTATAAGGTATATTTTGCCTTAGCAGAAAGTACGACTGGTTAGGGATAGAGTTACTGGAGTCACAGAAATCTTGCGGTACACATCACAAACATTAAGCCCTTTACTGAGCAACAGTATGGACAGCTAGGCAACAAGCATGCAAATAGACGTTGTAGTAGAATAACTGGGTTTTGGTAGACAAAATTAATTATCAAGTTTGAGAAACAAAGTGTAAATCTGTTAGTGGTTCAAATGGCTCTGAGCACTATGGGACTTAACATCTATGGTCATCAGTCCCCTAGAACTTAGAACTACTTAAACCTAACTAACCTAAGGACATCACACAACACCCAGCCATCACGAGGCAGAGAAAATCCCTGACCCCGCCGGGAATCGAACCCGGGAACCCGGGCGTGGGAAGCGAGAACGCTACCGCACGACCACGAGATGCGGGCGAATCTGTTAGTGATAGTCAAAGAAAAATTTTAGGTTTTATTAGGAGAAAAGGGATTATGAGGTCTTGAGTTTTCATATGGGATATTGAGTGCAGCATGTAAGTGTATTGGTTTGTCTGGCGCTTCTGTTCTTCGCTTGATTGATTGGTATTATCGTCTCGAAGTTCCATTCTCCTGTTGTCTATCGTAAGACTGTAGTGGTTATGTAGGTTTAGTGTTGAATAATTAATAGACAAGTTGTGGTAATGGCCATGTCGTACCAGATGTGAAATTGGTTAACTAAACGGTTCTCACAGAAGAGGTGAGGCTTGTATGCAGTTGGAGACGTGTGTGTGTGTGACGGAAAGATGAGTTAAATAAATGTAAGTTAGAGCTTTATTTAGTTACTGATAGGCATGAACTAAGACTTCGTTAACGGGATGAAATTTCGTTTTTAGGTTCTTGCTTTGTGTTTTCCGTGGCTTAGTAGAGAGAATGGATTAGGTTACAGAGTGGTGATGCTTTCTTTAATTTATTTTTTGTTCATGCAGAACGAGCGTTCGGACCTTTATGCAATATTTTTTGGCAGACGTCGCAAGTGCATACAGACTCGGTATTGGAGATAATGACATTTTAGTATTATTCACTGTAAGCTCTAGCAATCTTGAGAGAGATTATTAGGAAGGCAGTCCCTTGCATTATGTTGTGCTGGAAAAGGGCACAAACGAGAAACTAGTTAAGCCAGATGAAAGAGTGGGGTGTCAAGCAGCCGGAAGCGAAGCGTTAGTAAGTGACAAAGTTTCTACTAACGTTCGTAATGTTCTATTTTTGTTCTCTTTTGTTGCCATCTGCAGTAGATACTAGCAAGTACTGTCACGTAGAGGCGGGGTAGAGTAGGAGCAAGTCTGTGAACGGGAGCACTGGATTACCAGGAGTCGAGCCAGATACGATCCGACGAGGTGTAAGAATTAATGGGACCAAAAGACCAAGGTAAAAGATGGTATGAAACAAGGATCAAGGTGAAACACAAGTAGATATGCCTGAATGAGCTGTGCAGATAGGGTTCTTGGTAAGTGTATCTAGAGTTTTTCCTTGAACGTTAATAATATTAAGTGAAAGTTGTCACGACCGTTACTCCAACGTGATTTTGCTTGTGGCCAGTTTGCCTTATGTCGGTTGCTCGTGTTTGTTGCAGGACGGAGGTCTATGGAATAGGTGATGTTATGAGTGGTCAAGGATGCGACAAGCAACGACGGTATGAAGTATTCATGAGCGCATTTTTTTTCTCCGTAAATTAGCATCTCTGGAGGCATGAAAGATACGAAAAATGAATACCTATGTGCGAGAAGGACGAGCAATGGATCGACGTCTTTCATATATGGGTAACAATATTTCATGTATTAAGTGGGTGTGATTCTTATGTACCTATTTAAATAGGGCGCATGTAGAATATTATTGATTCTGGTAGAGGGTATAAACTGTACTAACCACTAATCATGTCTAACTCAAAACAACGAACAATTTGTCGTTTGGTAATGATGGAAATAAACTTTACGAAGACTGGAGGCATCAAGGACACGAAGAATGAAGACCTATGTGCGAAAACGATCAAAGGTTCGACGTCTTTCATACGTGGGTAACAGTGGTTCAGACATTAAGTCGGTGTGAGTCTTATGCATGCATTTTAGTAGGTCGCATGTGCGCGTGTATAATACCATTGATTCTGTTGGACGATTAAACCATACTAACCACTAACCATGTCTAACACAAGACATGGAACAAGTTGTCGTTTCGTAATGCTGGAAATAATTTTTACTCCTTCTGTGTCAATAAGGGGAGAAAATTAGGTTAAGATTTGTTGCTGATTAAATGAGAGCCTCATAAAGCTTTGGTATGTGGTATGTTGTTTCCGTTAGTAAAAATAATAGTCCTTCATTATTGTAACTACCCACGTAAAGTAAAACAGGTGGATAATTTGTGATGTATACAAATTAAAGTTGGTATGGTTATGTTATATGTATTTGTTAATGTAGAGATAGGATTGTAACTTGAAGGCCCCGAGCTATTTGCATATGTGATGAAAGGACGGTGAGCTCATCAGGACTCTACACCCGAAACTGCGACGAATGGAGTGACTGCGCAGTCGCCACCAGGAGCCACCAAAACTGGTCTCTCAATTGGTTTGAACGACGGCGAGGGTGCACGCCATGAAAAGGAGGTCACTGTACTGACAAAAACCCTCGTCTCTGAGCCCTCTAATAATGAGTACTGCAAGTTGGTGTTGAGCAGTCTATGGTGGCCATCCCTCGAGCACAGCAGATGGACTTTGGAGACTTCTCAATGTGCCTCGTGGGGACAGTTGCAGGATTTCAGCCCTTCTTAAACAGATGCTCTTCTGAGAGGGACATGTGAGCAGTCTGGGGCATACGTCTGGGCTGAGTGTACGGTAAGAACAACCCTTCTTCTCTGCGCTAGTAATGCCGCCGCTTGTATCTGTAAATGTAATCGGTCAGAGATATTTAATTTTTTTTCTGTTATGACCATGTGCGGCATACTGCGTCTGCGTTGCAATATTCATTACTTTCTTCACTCTGTATGAGTTCTTAAAGCATCTCACTGTGATGGTGAAGTTAGAGAAGCAACCTTGTCCAGACTATGTTAACACAAGGCCTACCGCCATCTGGTGGTGTCCATCAAAGTAATCTTCCTCTGTGGAAGAGACAACTCATGTCTAGTATATAAGGGGAAGTTTCTGCTTCCTAGAATATTATGTCTTGTGACACAATGAGGACCATATTTCTGCCACCTTTCCTTTGAGGTGTGATGAGCCACTGGGCGTCACCACCCGAGACCTGGGGAGTGCTGGAGTAGGAGGTGATGGGCTTTTCAATGTAGACACTTCTCAACAACAAAGGCAACTGGGTACAAGTGAGGGAGGTGAACCGCTGTTATCGTCATATGATCTGTTCACATTCACACCTACGTTGTATGCCAGTGCTATGATTGACCTGCATGCGACATCTGAATTGAGCTTTAGCACAGTCAGGGAAGTCTAGTTTTGCAAATTTCTGCCATAATCACTAATGTCAGAGACGTATAAAGTTCCGCAAATGTTCTGTGTCTATGATACTTTTCAGCATAAACTTCTAACCTTAAAGTCAATGAGAAATGTTATGCAGCTTGTAACCTATATGCAATTTTGTGAGTCAGTCTGTGTTGTGTTGTAACGTCTTTTGTTCTATACGTGATGTGATAATGTTTTAGGAAACACTCCCGAATTTAAAGAATGAGACATAATATTGACCACTGTAACCCATCTTCGTTTTTTTTTGTTTTTTGTTGTTCTCTATGCATTGTGTTACATTGTCATGTATTTTGCATGTATTGTGTGTTCTCTTGTCAAGTTGACAACTTTCAATAGTAATGACTTTACCTTGGGCAATGTGCTTATGTTAGGAGCATTCGACCTTTGTTTTTGTTTGATTATGGTTATAGAAATTCTGTATGACTGGTCCATTTATATTGCATGTGTTCAATCACCTTCATTTGTACACGTATTAATAAGAAAATTTTACTTGTGTAATCATTTGGTATGCACATTTGCCATTCTGGTACTATGTGCATCTTTGTTGATGTTTAAGCCTTTCGCTGTCATTATATCTCATGGTATTGTTTTAAGTCTTACTTCTTTCTTTTGTTTCTAAGAGCAATTAAGGATCTTTTTGTAGTTATGATATTTGAACGAATGTATGTGGGTAACATCTATGTACCGGTCAGGTAGACTGCGCTTGATGGTATAGTTTTACTAGAGTTTGTTTGTGTTCGTTGCCGCCATCGTTGGTTGAGTAGACGAGTGTTTGTGACTATAAGAGAGTGAACGACTGTTGTTTCACTGGAATGTGAGAGGTGTAACGTAAGAATCTGGTAAAACTTGTTTTCAAAATTTTAAACATGGATGAAGCAGCAACTGTTGAAAATCTTCACGGTAAATCATAACAGCCAAACAGTTGCAGAATAAAGATTTATTGAAATCCTTGACCACGGTTTCGGTATATCTAAATATACCTTCATCAGAAGCAAAACTATACTAAAATCACATCCTGCAGTGGAGATGCATAAAACAATGGTGCCAAAGGCGTCGTCAGTAGTTATGCTGTATAGATGGAGGTGATATTTTAATTTTAAGTGTCTATGAAGATTATTAACAATAACTAAATATAAGGAAAATATTCTCATTGCCACGCCATATTTCCCACTTTTCTGGTAACTAACGGTGGGATACTGGGACTTCGAAATTTGCTCGATAATTGCCGTACTATAATCAGTTAGGTAAGGTATCATTGGCATAATTTTTCCTGGATTGGAGGGTTACGAAACACATCAGGCTACAGCCAGTCTCCTGATTTCAATCGATAGGTAAATAGATCCTTTTGACGTTTGCGTTAGTGCAATTTGGTTGTTAATATTCAAATGAATCTTACATGAGGTTTGTGGAGGTTACTATTCTCGTCTAACAAAAATTTGTTCATTAATTGCACATTAGTTTGCACGTGGGACTGGCTAGTGCTAGTTTCCCTGAGTCCTGGTGTTGCAGTCGACCGACAGCTGGCGGCGCAGCGCTCGTGGGGTCAGAGTGTACATCGTCACCGGCGTACCTGACTTCAAAATGGCTCTGAGCACTATGTGACTTAACTTCTAAGGTCATCAGTACCCTAGAACTACTTAAACCTAACTAACCTGAGGAGATCACACACTTCCATGCTCGAGGCAGGATTCGAACCTGCGACCGTAGCGGTCGCACGGTTCCAGACTCTAGCGCCTGGAACCGCTCGGCCACCCCGGCCGGCACTTACAAACTGCTAAGGTCCAAGCAGCTAACTGTTTGTTTTCTTGCACGGAGATTACTGGTTCCAACGATCAATCAATACTTGTGAAAAAAAATCCAGTGTTGCGGCCTCGCTCCAGCCTATAAGGAAAACGAGGAAATACGCTGTCACACAAGAATGTCTTCTGCTCTACTACACCTTCCCCTGGAAATGTTGGACGATGGTTAGCTGTGTATTCAGGGGAGCACGTCTGGAAACCAAAACCTTTAGGACTATTTTTTGGACCAATGGCTCGATGACGAACATATTCCAAGAGAGATGTGGAAGTGCAGTAGATGGCACCATGGAACTAATAACATCTCAGAAGAATGGAACCGCAGAATAAATACATTAATATCAAAAGTTCATCTGAATGTGTACTTATTAGTGAAAAATCGTGAAGAAGATGGACAGTAGTACGGACACCAGTTTGACTGACAAATTTTACACTTTGCTAGGAAAAGGAGAAAAAAGCAGCAATAAAAACTGACGAAACGACTGCAAAGGCCTTAAAGAAAATCCGAAGTATGGGCGCTTAAAATCATTTCTGGCTTGGGTGACCTACGCACAGAAGTTACAATGACGAAGAAAACGTAAGAATCATTGAAAAATCTCTGAACATTGAATAACAGTTTAGCGTAATCATTGGCAATCACGTAAATATTGTAAATGAATTTACGGGGGACTGAAAGAGACTTGTGGTGTTGCCTGGAAACGGCACAAAGTCAGCTAAATGTCTCTTGAAATTTGAAAAATATTCACTAATGAGGACTGACAAATGGTTCAAATGGCTCTGAACACTATGGGACATAATTTCTGAGGTCATCAGTCCCTTAGACTTTGAACTACTTAAACCTAACTAACCTAAGGACATCACACACATCCATGCCCGAGACAGGATTCGAACCTGCAACCGTAGCGGTACCGCAGTTCCAGACTGTAGCGATTAGAACCGCTCGGTCACTCCGGCCGGCGGTGACTGACACAACTATCTCAAAGGCCAAGCCTTTTCTAGGGAATATTCACAGCATTAGCCAACAGAGGTTCTTAGAATGAAAATCCATATGTGCAGACACTGAATACAAAATCTTTGCAGCGGAAACACGGGCAAATAACATGCAATTAAATCCATACTTTCTCCCTCCGTTAGAACAAACCAGCATGAAACTAGTAAACAAAAAATAATTATCATAAAAACGTGAGTGGCCGCAGTTTTTCAACCTTTCAGCGTATGTTAAAACTAATTTCTAGTAACACATACAGCAGACAACATCAAGCCTGTTGTTTCCGGCTAGGGGAGCAAGAGCACTCACGTTCGCTCGCCCCATGGGTTGTGGGCGCTCGAGGTAAAATGGGACGGTCAGACGTCGTTCTGTACCGCAGCACTGCGGAATGGAAGCTCAGAAGAAGTGCTGCCTTCAGAGGAACGACCATAATTAGGTTCCGCGTAGCCTTAGATACGAACATGCAGTATATAGGGCGCAGTGCTGAAGGGAAGACTCCACCCAAAAATTTCACTTTTCTTCTACTTTGTCGATAGCAACAAAATTTTAAAATCATGTCTGTTACAAAAAGATGTAGCAAAGCCAAAGTTTTGAAATCGGTAACTTCATTGGTATCAAGTTCTGGAATTTTAATATGATTTTCTTGAAAATCAACTTTTGGTAGTCACACTATAATTTTCATATCCCAGATTTTGTAGGTACATTCACAAGGCATAGTTCAACGGTAGTGTGGATTCCTTTTTATGAGAATATTTAATAATTTGTTTTTAGTTTTTATTCGAAATTTCAGCCTTAAATTTCCTTTAATTAGCGGTACATAAATGTGATGAGAAATAAGTTATATTTTCCACACTATTAATGCATAGTCCGTAGCTCGTGGTCGTGCGGTAGCGTTCTCGCTTCCCCCGCCCGGGTTCCCGCGTTCGATACCCGGCGGGGTCAGGGATTTTCTCTGTCTCGTGATGACTGGGTGTTGTGTAATGTCGTTAGGTTTAAGTAGTTCTAAGTTCTAGGGGTCTGATGACCGTAGATGTTAAGTCCCATAGTGCTCTGAGCCATTTGAACTTTTTTTTATTAATGTATAGAAATATGTAAACACATCAGGACTACTTTCTGCAAAAATTTCATTCAAATTGGTTAATATTTATGTTGAAAAAGTTGGCACTGAGTGTAGAGAAACACACTTTTGGTAAAATGGGTTTTAACATTTTATCAAAAAATGAATGTTACTATAAGAAACGTAGCCATTATTAAAAGTCATCAACACCAAAAAGTTTTCCCTTCATGCTTATATGACGCTTCTTCTTGTAATTTCAAGATAAGGGTAGACTTTTTCTTGAACTTTCTGATTAAAAATCTCGCACAGACTTTTTGAGGAGGAGCAGTGGTAACGATAGTTGATTATAAGCCAATGCTTGGAGCTTGTTGACTGTACTGAACAGTGCTTCAGTGCATTCCCTAAATTTATATTTACACAGTCAACAGGCCAAATAATTATTTCCAACGACTGGCTGCCAATTATTTCGCTTTAGTTTTCCTGGAAATCTTGCAACTTGTTTTATCCAGTTTCAATTTATGCTAAGTTCTGACTGAAGATGGTTTTGTTTGATGGTGATAGAAATCAAAAATTATCTTAGGCATCTTTCGGCGTACCACAGTCCCTTACGCAGTCTGTATGTCAGACATTTCTTAGACTTAGAGCCTACTTGTAATTCGAATACAGACAAATACTTAAGGGATCTAAGAGCAAACACTCAAAGGATATGAAATACCCATTAATTTCTTGTTTTCTTAAATTGAAGTTTTAGGGTGGTGTCTCCCTTTAAAATGGATGGTTCAAATGGCTCTGAGCACTATGAGACTCAACATCTTAGGTCATAAGCCCCCGAGAACTTAGAACTACTTAAACCTAACTAACCTAAGCACATCACACACACCCATGCCCGAGGCAGGATTCGAACCTGCGACCGCAGCAGTCCCGCGGTTCCGGACTGCAGCGCCAGAACCGCTAGACCACCGCGGCCGGCCTTTAAAATGGAGAGTAGCTGTTTTTAAAAAGGGATGAAAAGTAGCATGATAGTCGCTTTACGAACTTCAAAGCGGTTAGACACATCAATATCTACGTATCAGTAAAGGGTACGATGATGTCTTGGTACACTTTGTGTTCTATTAATGTATTTCAAATCTTCGAACACAACGAAAAAATTCAGTTTACAACAGCATTACAATAGATTCCATGCGAAAGATTGTGGACACTGGAAGGTGAACAGCAAGAAGGCGAAGTGAATATATATATATATATATATATATATATATATATATATATATATATATATATATATATATATATATATATATATTAAAGCGATATGACTGCAGAAAGTATTCATCGTATGGGAGCAGAGAAATAAACGTCTCAATTACTTTCCCACCATTTTCACTATGGAAACATATTTCTGTTTTCTGGAGGAACACTCAACAAATGAATCTGCAGTGAGATCGAGTTATCATACTGTTTTTCAGCTTACAAAGGGTTGTGCAGTCTCGCAGATCTTCGCGTTATGTTGACAGCGTGCAAACTCGGCTACAGTTTGTGCTTTCTCTTTTTTTTTTTTTTTTTTTTTTTTTTTACGCAATGAAGAGAACTAAATACACCCACAGGAGTACACATAAGCAGACTTAATTTTAAAAGGTTGTTTTCCAATTAGCATTACTCGAAAAGTGGTGCCAGACATTGATCCTTTTGTTAAAAGCAAAATAAGTAATATTCATCCACTTCCTGTGTTTTTATATTTAACGTTCAAATAAAATGGTAACGGAACATAAATTTATCAATTTAAATTTCGTCCTAAAACGACAGACGTCATGAGGCTGCAACAATCATAGCAAATACCATGTTTCGTATTTACATTATGTGATCATAAGCATGCGGACACCCACAAAAACATACGTTTTTCATATAGGTGCATTGTGCTACCACCTACTACCTGGTACTCCATATCAGCAACCTCAGTTGTCATTGGACAAAGTAAGAGAGCACAATGGGGTGCTCCGTGGAACTCATGGTCTTCGAACGTGATCAGGTGATCGGGTGTCACTTGTGTGAAGGGACACGTACAGCACAAAAAGCATACAGGCCCACCTTCTAACATTCTGCGTGGTTTCTGTTTGTTCTAAGTCGTGTCTCCCTATCACTTTCGCGCAACGACGCTCTGAGCGTGTTTTTTAGGGAATTGACTAGTTTGAACCTGGGACCTGTTGCTGGTAAGGAGACGCCAGACCACACATGACATGTAGAGTTCAGAAGAGTTCAGTGAGACTAGCGATGATATAATCAATACTTAATGATTTCAGCGTCAGCTCCACTGCACTCCCTGTAAAAGAATCTTAATACTAACTAAATTTAGTGGAAGGGGTTCCAGGCTTTCCTATTTTTAGTTAGCTGGTAAAATAACGTCGAAAAAGCAGTTAAGTTTACCATTGGAATTTTTATTCTACTCACAAAACATTGTTATTAATTGCACTATCGACAAAAGGAAATATTTTAATACAGGATGATAAAAACCAACTGTGATCAACAAAAATGTGAACGAATATTCCCTGAATGGGTTTCCAAGTTCTACAATGGATCGAAGGATGACCTATGCCATATCACATCTATAATCTAGATTTAAGTTAAGTTTCATAAAAGACAAAACTATCAAAATGACCTACAGTAGCCCTCAATTATCTTTAATTACTTATTCTATCTGTATTCTCTTTTCCTGCTCCGCTTGTTGATATTGGTTTCTTTGTTGATAATTTGTCGGTCTGTTGCCGCTCAAATACCCGTTCCGGTTGTCGTTATTCCTCTGTAATAGTTGTTGCCGTTCCTGGGTGAATTATAGTTATTGCCATATTCTCTTCTAAATCCATAACCGGTTGTTTGTTGAAATCTATTGTCGTTTCTTGGTGTGAAGTTATCACGTGGTTCGTAATTATTGTTTCTTCGTACTGTGTCTTGTGGATTCCACTGCTTTTTGCTTTCGTTTTCACGTGCGCTTCGTCTTTTTCTTGCGTCTTCTTCCGAAAATATGAACTCTGGTTCCCTTAGAATACCTTTCAATGCTTCGACGTCATTGCCTCCGCGACCTACTAATAATTGCTGGTATTTCAATGGTAACTTCATCGTGCATAATTTAATCAACTCTCCGTCACTGTATGGTACATCTAAGCATTGATTTTTCTTTGCCATTAATTCGAAAAATTTCACAGGACTCTTCTCTCCTGAATTTTCAAAATATGGGTTCTGTAATATTTCGTACTTCACTCTGTTCTGTGCTTCGCTGGACCAATATCGTGAGAGAAACTTCTCTCTGAAATCTTCGTACGAACGGCATGTCGCTGCAACATTTGGCATGGTTTCTCCGACTGTTCCTGACATGTGTGCACATATAAAGTCTAATTTGTGTGCTAGCGTCCAGTGTTCTGCTAACCCTACTCGGAATTGATCAATAAAAGTTCGTGGATGTAATGAGTTTCCTTCTCGAAAGTGTTGAAATTTTCTGACTGTGAGGAAATGATCGTTGTCGTACTTCTTCATAGTTCCATATGAAATTCGCGATTCTTCGCCACTTTTGTTTCTGATCATTTCTCCCGTTGTTCTTTCCGGTTGTGGTAGATCCATTGAATATTGTCCACTGTAACTTTCGCCTACCACTGCGTAGTATCGTTGGAGTGGTACGCAATAATTTTCTTCCATCGGTTGTGAACGTGTAGCTGAATGCATTGCACTGTACTCTTCGCGACCTGGCTTTCCATTGTCATGTACTGGTTCGGTATCTTGTCTGGCTAACCTTGCTGATTCATTGCACGATCCAAACTGTCTTGAAACATACATTTGTGGTTCTGCATGTGTTTGTGGTGCCGTTTGTTCATCAAGAATTTCGAAACGTGTTTGTTGCGGTGCAGGCTGTCTGATTTCACGTATGTTATTTTCCGCCTGTGATTGGAATCGAAATTGCATAATATCTTCGTTAATTGCTTGTTTTTCCGGTGCTGTTACAGATACGGATGTGGTTGCAGACTCAGTGCTTGTTCGATCCTGTTCACTACGCTCTTCAATAGTTTGCAACAACTCTGTTCGCAATTTCTGAAATTGTCGCTTCGTTTGCGCTTCTATTTTGACTATGCGGTTATCATATCTTTTCAGCGCTGCTTTTGTGATACGTTTGTGTAGCACACTGTTTTCAACAATTTCACGCGCTGTACCTGCTGCTTGTCTAGTAATTACGTTTATCTGTTTCTCTAGTTTCTTGACTTCTCCCTGGGTGTTGTTACGTAATGTTTTGATCTCGTCCTGGATGTCATTACGCAATGTCTGTACGTCCGCTTGTACCTTGTAAATGTCTGTTCTCAATTGATTGTGAGCTGTTACTAAGTTTCCTATCACTTTTCAAGATTCTTTTGCCTCGTCTTCAATATGACTTGGGTGTAACTGAATTTTTTTGTTTTGTTCTTTAACCTCACGCATTTGTCTCGTGGTTTCTGCAATTTGTTTCGTCGTTTCTGCATTCTGAATTTTAATTTGGTTCGCAATTTCTTTATTTTGTCTTGTCATGGTTTCCGTCATTAATTGGAATAATTCTGCCAGGTTGGTGGGTCCTATTGCGTTTTCTTCCGACGTTCTACGCTCTGTGTTTTCGACCAAGTGTTGGCTTGCAACCGATTGCATTGAACTGTGCGGTGACACGTTTCTGCTCGAATTCCTTGTACTCTGTGGTGAGGGAGCTCTGATTAATTGTACTATGGGTTCTAAGTATTCAAGACGCAAGTTAGAATCCTCATCGGCTGTCTCTCTACTTTCCTGCTCCTCTGTCGTATGCTGACCTAGGTTTTCTGTGCCTTGGCGTACATTATCCTCGTTATGGTGCGTTATCTGTCCTATTTCTCGCCATACTGCATCGTCTGTTGTACTGTCCTCTATTCTCTGTCCATCTTCATGTTGGTTCTCTACCTCAATTCGGTCAAGGTCTCGATCTGCCATTGCTACTCTATCCGAATCCCTTATTTTCTGTTTTAAAAGCAATTCACGCGCCCTACTTCGCGTCAACATGCGCTCATACGATATCACGCGTTTCAGAAACTTTTTGCACACACGACTTTACAATCCATTCACTTACTTGTTGGGTCAGAACCAACTTGTCAACCATGTATCCGCCACCTGTGCGCTTGCATTGGAGAGAAAACTTAATTCTAACAATATTAAAATTCATAACATAATTATGCTATTGTCTCTACTAGAATGTCTCACGTTCTATTGATTACTTTCTCACTATCTATCGCTGCAGCTACTGTTTTCGACTATTTATAACCTTAGGAAAAAAATTTTTACTACGAAAATTTTTCAACAAGATATTTTTCTGACCTAGTTAGGCATGTGGTCGACCTTCAATCATGGTATTTTACCATCCTGGCAGGGTCGCCATTCTCTAACATTCTGTGTGGTGTCTGTCTGTTCTAAGTCGTGTCTCCCTACCACTTTCGCGCAACGACTCTCTGAGCGTGATTTTTAGGAAATTCACTAGTTTGAACCTAGGACCTGTTGCTGGTAAGGAGACGCCGGACCACACATGACATGTAGAGTTCAGAAGAGTTCAGTGAGACTAGCGATGATATAATCAATACTTAATGATTTCAGCGTCAGCTCCACTGCACTCCCTGTAAAAGAATCTTAATACTAACTAAATTTAGTGGAAGGGGTTCCAGGCTTTCCTATTTTTAGTTAGCTGGTAAAATAACGTCGAAAAAGTAGTTAAGTCTACCATTGGAATTTTATTCTACTCACAAAACATTGTTTGTAAATTGCACTATTGATAAAAAGAAATATTTTAATACAGGATGATAAAAACCAACTGTGATCAAAAAAAATGTGAACGAATATTCCCTGAATGGTTTTCCAAGTTTTACAATGGATCGAAGGATGACCTATGCCATATCACATCTATAATCTAGGTTTAAGTTAAGTTTCATAAAAGAGAAAACTATCAAAATGGTCTACAGTGACCCTCAATTATCTTTAATTACAATTTAACTTGTCGTAAAGTACAGCGGCTGATGTGTCTTCTCAATAATTATGTAACAGAAAAATCATCGCGTTACAGATTTTTACTTAACGTAGCAAATGTGAATACCATGAGCTTCAATTGACGATCGACACTACTATTACGTAAAAAGGGGATGTAGCAGATGAGACTTCTGCAGTTCTGTGTGAAGCCTTATGCGCTCAAAAATGCGGCATCGCGTGCGTTCATTACCTTGTCGGTGTTCGTCAGGGGGCGGCAGCCGGCGCAGCTCCATACAGCTCGCCGTTTCGGAAGCAACTCTACTCTTAACTTCTCCTTACTACCATTTACCGAAGTTGGTTTAAAAAAAAAAACTATCTGACTGTGTTTTCATCTGACCAGTCAGGGTCTCAATGTTAACCTTAAGCTCCGCCTACAAAAATTCTGTCTATCGTTATACTTCTCGTGGTGGGGCAATGTTTTTAACGTTTGCAACGTAACAGAGACGCGAAAAAGTCTCACGTTAAAACTTGCGGTTGGAGTGGCCCTTTTAGTGTTAAAGTAAGATATATACTGTTCTTCTGGAGGGCTCTAGCTTTTAACATGGGCTGGGGGGTGGTCCTGGTGTTTAGCTGGAAACGTGGGTGTCCGTCCCTTATCGTAGGGCCTTCCAGCTTAACTCGGTTCTGCTCTCGGCTTCTGTTCTCGTTTCTCCCCTCGGAACTGCGTCTGTCTCACGGTGGGAAGGTATGACATGCATTTAGGCATTCTTGTGTCAGTCTGTGGTATTCCATTTGCTCACTCGTTACTCGTATTACTTTGGTTAATTTAATGTCACGATTTATTCGGAGCTATGTGACATACTACTGGATTTGCTTATCATGTTAGGGTTTTCATGGAAGGTGTTGGATTTGCCTTACAACCTCGGTCTGTTGACTGCAACAGACCGCACACAGTTGAAGAGCATCGTGAAGTGTAATAGGCAGAAATCTGTCCAGACCATCACACATGAATTCCAAACTGCAAGTACTATCACAGTTAGGCGGGAAGTGAGGAAACTTGGATTTCATGGTCGAGCGGATGCTCATAAGCCACACATCACGCCGGTAAATGCCAAACGACGCTTCGCTTGGCGTAAGCACAGTCAACATTGGACAACTGAATAGTGGAAAAACGTTGTGTGGAGTGACGAATCACAGTACACAGTGTGGCGATCCAATGGCAGGATGTGGGTGTGGCGAATGCCCTGTGAACGTCATCTGCCAGCGTGTGTAGTGCTAAAAGTAAAATTCTGAGGCGGTGGTGTTATGGTGTGGTCGTGTTTTTCGTGGAGGGGCTTGCACTTCTTGTTGTTTTACGTAGCACTCTCACAGCACAGGACTACATTAATGTTTTAAGTACCTCCTTGCTTCCCACTGTTGAAGAGCAATTCGGGGATGGCGATTGCATCTTTGAACACGATCGAACACGTGTTCATAATGCACGGTCTTTGGTGGAGTGGTTAAACGTCAATAACATCCCTGTAATGGACTGGCCTGCACACAGTCCTTGCCTGAAACCTGTAGAACACCTTTGGGATGTTTTGGGGTGCCGACTTCGTGCCAGGCCCCATCGACCGACACCGATACCTCTCCTCAGTGAAGCACTCCGTGAAGAATAGGCTGCCCCAAGAAGCGTTCCAGCACCTGATTGAATGTATGCCTGCGAGAGTAGAAGCTGTCACCAAGGCTAAGGTGGGCCAACACCATATTGAATTCCAGCATTACCGACGGAGGGCACCACGAATTTGTAAGTAATTTTCTGCCAGGTGTCCAGACTCTTTTGATCACATAGTGTAGCTGCCCCTCGCTTTTCGCATCATCAGTATATTAAAATTGGAAATTTGGAAACTTGTGGTAAGGTCTTATACGACCAAAACTGCTGAGGTCATCGGTCCCTAAGCTTACACACTACTTAATCTAACTTAAACTAACTTACGCTAAGGACGACACACACCCATGCCAGGGGAGGAGTCGAACCTCCGTCGGGGGCAGCCACGCGGACCGTTACAAAACGCCTCAAACCACGTGGTTACCCCACCCGGCCAAATATTAAAAGAGATGTTGAATTTTTTGTTACTTCTTTTGCCACGAAACCCGTTAATGAAACACCCTGAAACGGTAAATGGTCGCTGGCTGAAGTGGCCGAGTGGTTCTAGGTGCTACAGTCTGGAACAGCGCGACCGCTACGGTCGCAGGTTCGAATCCTGCCTCGGGCATTGATGTGTGTGATGTCCTTAGGTTAGTTAGGTTTAAGTAGTTCTAAGTTCTAGGGGACTGATGACCACTGCAGTTAAGTCCCATAGTGCTCAGAGCCATTTGAACCAATACATGGTCGCTCAGTGCTGTGGTTGAGCGCGAACCAGCTCGCAAGAGCAGCAGTACTGAACTACTAGATTTCTTAGTGTGCCTATATCTGTGAAAAGCTGGTTAGCCCGGAAAGAGCCACAGGCTCCGTACAAGTGTCACTGCGTGCAAAAGTCGCTACGTACAAGTGACTCAACCCCGGTCCGTTGGCCCAGCCACTTTAGTCATTCATACACTCTGTGCAATGTCTGGGCGGCCCTGTTATCGGTTGCGTCGCCACATCGCCAAGCATTGGGGTTGTCTTTGGATTGTTGACAATCGTGTTGGTTGCGCATATACACTACTGGCCATTAAAATTGCTACACCACGAAGATGACGTGCTACACAAGCGAAATTTAACCGACAGAAAGAAGATGCTGTGATATGCAAATGACTAGCTTTTCTGAGCATTCACACAAGGTTTGCGCCGGTGGCGACACCTACAACGTGCTGACATGAGGAAAGTTTCTCATACACAAACAGCAGTTGACCGGCGTTGCCTGGTGAAACGTTGTTGTGATGCCTCGTGTAAGGAGGAGAAATGCGTACCATCACGTTTACGACTTTAATAAATGTCGGATTGTAGTCTATCGCGATTGCGGTTTATCGTATCGCGACATTGCTGCTCGGATTGATCCAATGACTGCCAGCAGAATATGGAATCGGTGGGTTCAGGAGGGTAATACGGAACGCCGTGCTGGATCCCAACGGCCTCGTATCACTAGCAGTCGAGATGACAGGCATCTTATCCACATGGCTGTAACGGATCGTGCAGCCACGTCTCGATCCCTGAGTCAACAGCTGGGGACGTATGCAAGACAACAACCATCTGCACGAACAGTTCGACGAAGTTTGCAGCAGCATGGACTATCAGCTCGGAGACCATGGCTGCGGTTACCCTTGACGCTGCATCACAGACAGGAGCACCTGCGATGGTGTACTCAACGACGAACCTGGGTGCACGAATGGCAAAACGTCATTTTTTCTGATGATTCCCGGTTCTGTTTACAGCATCATTATGGTCGCATCCGTGTTTGGCGACATCGCGGTGAACGCACATTGGAAGCGTGTATTCGTCATCGCCATACTGGCGTATCACCCGGCGTGATGGTATGGTGTGCCATTGGTTACACGTCTCGGTCACCTCTTGTTCACACTGACGACACTTTGAACCATGGACGTTACATTTCAGATGTGTTATGACCCGTGGCTCTACCTTTCATTCGATTCCTGCGAAACCCTACATTTCAGCAGGATAATGCACGACCGCATGTTGCAGGTCCTGTACGGGCCTTTCTGGATACAGAAAATGTTCGACTGCTACCCTGGCCATCACATTCTCCTGATCTCTCACCAATTGAAAACGTCTGGTCAATGGTGGCCGAGCAACTGGCTCGTCACTACGCCAGTCACTACTCTTGATGAACTGTGGTATCGTGTCGAAGCTGCACGGGCAGCTGTACCTGTACACGCCATCCAAGCTCTGTTTGCCTCAATGCCCAGGCATATCAAGGCCGTTATTACGGCCATAGGTGGTTGTTCTGGGTACTGGTTTCTGAGGATCTATGCACCCGAATTGCGTGAAAATGTAATCACATGTCAGTTCTAGTATAATATATTTGTCCAATGAATACTCGTTTATCACCTGCATTTCTTCTTGGTGTATCAATTTTAATGACCAGAAGTGTATTCTTGCAGAGGCCACAGGACAGTCGCCTGCACCTTAAGCCTGCTAGAAAAGTGAGAACATCGTGGCTGGTGCCTGGTCGAAGTGTAAAGAGGACGCTTCTGGAAATTTTTTGCAGCAGTTTGGTCCGTAGATAAGATCGTACAGGAACCGAGGAACGCTATCTCGCATTACGCTCACTCCTGAATTTCAGCTTCGCCTCCCTGCCACTCACGCTGCTGAGTTATTTCCCCAAATAGTTGACGTGGAAAGAAGCGTACTAATTGACTGGGCAATGGCTTAAAAATTAGTTAGAGTGGGGGACCTGGCATCGTCTTTCAGAAACGCAGTAACTCAAGTACTTTTGAATTTCCCAATGTCGGAATCTAGCACCAAATTTCTTTATATTTGTTTACATTAAAACAGTAAGCAATTCGCTCCAGTAATAAAAAAACTGTCCACAAGAGAGAGGAAACCGTGTGCTACGTGCCCTCTCATAATGGCGTTTCTAATATTCTGTCTGATTGGACAACCAATAGTTTTATGCGGTCATTCCACAGAGAGCTCAAAGGAGCGTCTTGGCCAGTACGTGAGGGCGAACAGAACTTTCGGTAGGGATGGAATGCTGTAAAGACTTGTACGGAATCTGAGGGGCAAAAGTCGTCCTCTGAGAAGGCTGTGGGCAGCTTTTGCAGCGCAGATATGGTTTGCAGTTGCTGAGGTTTCTGCTAGCCTTTTCGTCTCTTAAAACTTTTAAGTTCTGAAAGCGAAAAGTTAGTGATGAGGCAGGAGTAGGCATGTTTCCAATTTAAGCAAGGAGATAGCGTTTTAAAGCATGCACTGGCATTCGATGGCCTAATCATGACTCAGTCATTTAGGTTCCTGCATGGATTTTCCTAATACTGCCAGAACGGCCCAACCGTCATGTCTAAAACGAATCTGTTTACTTTATTTAACTGAGTGACCTCATCAGTTACCAGGCTATGCTCTTCCCCTTCCCATTGACTTTGCCACCCAAATTGTGTTACCTGCGTAAGTGTGTGGATTTCGTGTTACTGCTGCAACTTATCTCCAGTGCGTGAGTAAGTTCACTATTGTGCTATTTGTCACGTGTT
Source organism: Schistocerca nitens (assembly GCF_023898315.1). Lineage (NCBI taxonomy): Eukaryota > Metazoa > Arthropoda > Insecta > Orthoptera > Acrididae > Schistocerca > Schistocerca nitens. Next base: position 356,544,861 of record NC_064616.1, on the reverse strand, counting down.
GTTTTTCATGTGGAATATTTTATAATAAATGCTGCACTGAGTCACTGCCCTTTCACTGCAGTATTTAGAGACGCACATCTTAACATTATCAACTTTAACAAGAGCCACATCCTCAACGCATTGTTAGGGCCAACCCTTTTCTTTCTGCTTCCTTTCCGCGGAGTTTAGTAAATACCGATATACGTGAGTCGTAGGTTGGAGGGAGGTGACCTGCGTATTGGCCGGGTTCATTCGATTCGGATCAAAGGCATTGCATACGTTGAGCCGCAGTTATTGGCGTCTTGCACCTGATAAGCGCAAAAGGCACGAATGTTTCGGCTAGTAAACCTATTGAGCTATGCAGAGGAACGGGACGGAAAGATATCTGTGCACCTTTCACCTGGCTGCTTTGACACTGCAGGAGCCACAGGAAGCGGCGCTCTCTCCCGGCTTAGCGCTCTACAAAGCTTTTCGTCCCGTCACGTTTCATGGTTGACACAGAATTCGACGGCACCACACAGCTACTCCGTCGGCTTGTTTTAGCGGTACTTTCATCTTTCTTCGCCAGTACGTTGGACACATCTCTCTATGGGAAGGCTCGTGGCACTGATGGCTCCACTTTCTCGCTGTTGTCTAGAAATTAAGTTCTGCCTCTTGTCCTAGTTTCGCTCTCTGTGTGTTTTTATTTTTATAACTTTTTTTTTAATTTCACAAATTTCACAAGCTATATAAGTTAGTTACAGTATCTCCTCTTTAATAGAAGCAAGAAATGTGCGATAACAATTTCATATGGCTCCATGGCAGGGCGCAAGTCATTCAATTGGACACTAGCTCGGAGACTTGCGTGATCCTAACTTACCCCAGGTGTCCTAATGGTGAAAGGGAACTTACAGTTTAACGTGGAATCCGAATCACATTTCGTTCCCGCCGATTCCTCCCATTGTTAACAGATGAAGACTAGATTAAGGGCAGATTGAAAATTAAAGAGACCCGACCGGGTTTCGATCCCACGTTCTCTCGGTAACTAGGCACGCCCTTTACCACTAGATCACCACTCACGACATCAGGGAAGTTGAAATAACGGTGCATGCTACCAGGAGGTCTAGGGTGTTACGAATAAGGCCTAGAGATGAAATCGTCATCTTAGTAGTTAAAGAACAAACTGAGCTACAGAAGCAAACACAAGAAAATTTGAATGAGGAAACCTTTCAGCTTTTCTGTTACGGTACCTGCTATGATTTATAGAACTGCTCCATTTGCAGTAGCAGAACTGCGTGAAGGTCATGGAGAACCATTGGCTACAGGCAGCTGGTAGCTGACTTCTTCAACATATTTGCATTAGTTGTGTACCAAAACGACCTGTAGAATTTTCCAGAGAGGCTGGTGGTGTGGTGTGTAAGCTTCCCCTGTTTTTCCGACATACTACAGCTCACATAATTTGAAGGCAACAGCATCTTTCGAAGGGAGACAAGTTATAAACAGGTCGCACCCAGAAAAAGATGAAACTTCGTTGTTGCTTTCCAGGACGTGTCTGTAATTAACTTTGGCTCATAATTAATAACTAGTGATGACAAGGATCCTCGTAAATAAAGACAATGTCCTTTGACTGGGTTTATTAACCTTCAAACAAAAGAACACTCCTAACTGTGCCCTTTTCATTCAGACCGCTATTACTCACGTACCAAAAGATGTGTACTCCAGAGAAGTCGCGCTTTGCTCATGTTTGTCCAGTACCAATCTGATTATCAAAAAAATGGCTCTGAGCACTATGGGACTCAACTGCTGAGGTCATTAGTCCCCTAGAACTTAGAACTAGTTAAACCTAACTAACCTAAGGACATCACACACATCCATGCCCGAGGCAGGATTCGAACCTGCGACCGTAGTTGTCTCGCGGTTCCAGACTGCAGCGCCAGAACCGCGCGGCCACTTCGGCCGGCTCTGATTATCAGTATAGTAAAGTCGTCTATAGATTATTCGGCCTGCCGGTGTCCACGATAAGAATGGATACTCACATGAATTGCATAGGCTGATATCAGGTCGCTTAAATTTACTTCTGTTCATTGCAAAATATTCTCCAGTACACATCTTCTAATCAACCTTTCTATATTGAATAATATATTTCTCAATATAACTGTTTAAATTGTTCCCACTCTAACTCTCATGTGACCATTTCCCGCAGTTGTATCCCAAGATGTCAACTCAGCCGACTTCAACATCTGACTCCAAAACCACTACTGACTCCTTATGCTCGCTACTGAAAGCAATGTCGACGTCATAAAATGCCACAGCCACCAAAAAAGATGCGTAGCAACAAAAAGTAATAAAAGGTAAGGTTCAACGACTAACGTATGCTTAACCAAGGAGTAGAGTTGTCAAATGAACTATGCTTTTAGATGCGAATTTTAGTTCTTAAGCCAGGAATAGAGTACAGGAAATCAAATATTATTGAATGGCTATAACTATATTAGCACAAAATATTTTTACGAAGCTAAACGAGAACCATCTAACTGGCCACGGCGGCCCTGAGCAATCGAATTCCTGATTATATCTCGTTCGACTTCGGTTCCCGTACAGCTCGCGTAAGACGCCATAACATTCTAATACGTAAAATTCACATACTTTGACGGCCTCTGGCGACTAATGGTCCATTAACTCAGGTAATACGCCTGTGAGGAAAGAAGTAAATATCTATTCAGGTCCCTATAACTAAACCCACGGTCAAAATAACTACACAGAAACTGTTCTTTTATGCATTTTCGATGACGTAGCACGGAGCTTCTGAATCGGTATGTGGTGTCACCGCCAGACACCACACTTGCTAGGTGGTAGCTTAAATCGGCCGCGGTCCATTAGTACATGTCGGACCCGCGTGTCGCCACTGTCAGGATCGCAGACCGAGCGCCACCATAAGGCAGGTCTCGAGAGACGTACGAGAACTCGCCCCAGTTGTACGACGACGTTGCTAGCGACTACACTGACGAAGCCTTTCGCTCATTTGCCGAGCAGATAGAATAGCCTTCAGCTAAGTTAATGGCTAAGACCTAGCAAGGCGCCATTTGTACCATTGCATGTATCTCAAGATAGTCTCACTTGTATCATCCAGAATGCTGTATACCAAAGGACGATATAAAAGTTAAGTGTTCTAGTGGTACGTTCTTTTCTTTATCACATTCATTACGAATCCTGTTCCAGACTTGACGCCAGTCGGCGTGTGTGTACGCGTGCCTTTCGGCTTCCTTCTCAGTGTGGCGTAGCTACCTTGTTACGCCACAACAGATTGGCGACGAGGATTAAAGGATCGTGTTCTTTCTACTTGCTTTGCTCTGATTTATTTGTGTCATGGCTTCGCCACAATCTCCAGATGTACTGTCCGAATTATATCGCTTGCAGAATCAGCAGACGCAGGCGTTATTGGATGCCCTGGGACAGCTCGTCCAGGGTCAACGTGCGCTGCAAAACGATGCGGCCGCCGCCGCTTCATCGCTACCGCAGCCACAACACGCCGTTGCACCGTCCTTCCGTAGTTTTGATGCAGCCAACGAATCTTGGACAGAATGGTCCCGACAGTTTGGATTTCATCTCGCCGCCTACAGAATTCAAGGTAATGAGCGGCAGCCGTTTTTGCTTTCATGTGTAGGTGTGTCCACCTACCGTGTGATAGTGAATTTGTTTCCCCGACGCGACGTAGCAACTCTGTCCTACGGAGAAATTTTGTCAGCTTTAGACGCCTATTTCAAGGAAACAGTCAATGTCGTTGCAAAAAGGTATACGTTCTTTCGTACCAAACGTGCGGCCGGTCAGACTAATAGGGAGTGGATTCCAACTTTGCAAGGACTTACTAGGGAGTGTGCATTTGAATGTGACTGTGGACTCCCTTATTCCGATACAATGGTACGTGATGCAATAGCACAGAACGTTTCTGATGTTCGCATAAGGGAACAGATTTTGAAACTAGTAAATCCCTCCCTTCAACAAGTGATAGACATATTGGATAGGCAAGACACACTTGACTTTGCTCAGGAATCATTTGAAACTTCGCCAGCAGTGTGTCGCATTGACCGGCCCGCCGGGCGCGCAGCACGGGACGCTAAACGGCCCTCGCGCACGTCCGCGCAGTTGCAGCCTAGCTCGCAAACACGTGTGCCGCGTAAGCATGCCAATGCAGTTCTAAAATCATGCCCGCAATGTGCAACTAGACATTCGCGTGACAATTGCCCGTCACGCCAAGCTATTTGCTTTTACTGTCATAAGAAAGGACATGTTCAAAGTGTTTGCCAGAAAAAGCTAAGATCAGACAATCAAAACCATTCCCGGCCCTTTGCTTCGCGCCGGAATCGAACCAGGGACACTCAGGCTCGTGGACCTTCGCCCATGGACATTCATGTCGTAATTTCCACCCCGTCCAGTGCCACTTTATCTAACAGCGACTGTGTTCGTCCCACAAAAAGTGTGCGTCGACGTCGCCGGAACTCCCGTAAAGTCGCAAGTGCTTCTGTACCTGTATCAGTTCAAATTGCACCTGAAAGTCGCTCTTGTCGTCAGCAGGACAATAGACTTTTTGTAGACTTAGACTTTGGTGGCAAAGTGATACAATTCCAGCTCGATACCGGAGCTGCAGTTTCATTGCTCAATCAAGACACGTACAAACAACTGGGCAAACCTCCGTTGCGTGCCGCAAATGTTCAGCTCAATAGTTATTTAGGACAGCAGATACCTGTGTTAGGACAGTGCAGCCTTCTTGCCACATACAAGGGACAAACAAACCTTGTGTCATTTTACGTTCTTCGTTCTTCTACTGCAGTGAACTTGTTTGGTTTAGATTTATTTCAGTTGTTTCACTTGTCAATCGTAAATCAGGTCCTATTAGTGAACCAGACTGTGCCTTCCGCCAGTGTTTCTAGTCTATGTGAAGAATTTGCAGACATTTTTGCACCGGGCCTTGGTTGCGCTAAGAACTATGAAGCTCATTTGGAACTGAAAGTAAACGCGCAACCGAAATTTTTCAGAGCGCGCAATGTTCCCCACGCATTGTGTGATGAGGTCGCAAGAACATTAAACGACTTAGAATCACAAGGTGTCGTTGAACGTGTGCAAGCTTCTCTCTGGGCATCGCCCTTAGTAATTTTGAAAAAACCTTCCGGAAAATTGAGACTTTGCGTGGACTTCAAGGCACCTGTGAATCCACAACTTGTGACTGCTACTTTTCCTTTGCCCCGCCCGGAAGATCTTTTTGACAAACTGTGCCCGGGAACATATTTTTCCAAGTTGGACCTAGCAGATGCGTACTTGCAAATACCTGTGGACGCAGAATCCCGGCGTGTCTTGGTGGTTAACACGCATCTTGGGTTGTATCGCTTCAAAAGACTGCCATTCGGGTGTGCATCCGCCCCTGCATTGTTTCAGCAATATTTACAAACTGTTTGTGTGTCGGTCCCTACTGCTGCGAACTATCTGGACGATATTGTGATCTCCGGAAAGACAGAAGCCGAACATTTAGCCAACCTACGCACATTATTTCAGGTCTTGCGACAAAATGGTCTTCGCTGGCGGAAGGACAAATGTGTGTTTTTTGCTCGTGACTTACCATATCTGGGCCATGTCATAAATGCACAAGGCATACATCCGAGTCCAGAGCACCTCCGTGCCATACAGGAGTTGCCTTCGCCACAGAATGTGAAGCAGCTACAGAGTGTGTTGGGAAAAATTAACTACTATGCCAGGTTTGTGCCGCGCGCTTCTTCCATTTCAGCTCCGCTTCATCGGTTACGCCGTAAAGGTGTTCCGTTCGTCTGGACGACGGAATGCGAACGCGCCTTTCGCCGGTTGAAATCGGCGTTGCTTTCAAATACTTGCCTTACGCCATTCGATCCCCGGAAACCCCTTTTGTTGATGGTCGATGCATTGGAATTTGGGATCGGTGCTGTGCTTGCGCACAAAGATGGATCGCATGATCGTCCTATTGCCTTTGCTTCAAAATTGCTCTCGTCTGCGCAACGCAATTATTCCCAGATAGAGAAAGAAGCTTTAGCTCTCGTGTTTGGTGTTACTAAGTTCCATGATTTCTTGTATGGTCGTCACTTTACCATCATCACGGACCACAAACCTTTGACATCGCTTTTTCATCCGCACAAGCCTGTACCTCCACGTACAGCGCAGAAATTCATTCGCTGGTCTATTTTCCTCTTGCAGTACCGCTACGATATCTTGTATCGGTCCACTGCTAAGCCCGGAAACGCCGATGCGTTGTCCTGTTTGCCTGTTGCTGCGGATAAAGCATTCGATTCTTCCGAACTTGCTTGCATGTTCATTGATTCGGAAACCGATGACGTGGTCGAATCGTTTCCGATTGATTTTCGTCGTGTCGCTACAGCCACAGCTGCTGACCCTGTCCTTGCTACTGTTTTGCGTTTTGTTGTTACGCAATGGCCCTTGTCAAAGTCACGGATCGAGGATCCGCTGGTTCGCCGATTTTTTGCTCACAAGGAGAGACTTTTTGTACGACGTGGTGTTTTGTTGTTGCGTTCGGATAATGATCAATCCAGAGTCGTGGTCCCACGTTCGTTACAGTCCTCTGTCTTACGGCTTCTTCACCACGGACATTGGGGTATAGTGCGCTCGAAACAACTTGCTCGTCAGCACTGTACTTGATTCGGAATCGATGCTGCGATTGCGAATATGTGCTCTTCGTGCGTGGCGTGTGCCGAACAACAATCCGCCCCGCGTGGAAATTATTTGCATGGCCGACAGCCACTTCCCCTTGGCAACGCTTGCACATCGATTTTGCTGGTCCATTCTGGAATGCTCGATGGTTGGTTGTGGAGGATTCTTTCAGTAATTTTCCTTTTGTTGTCCGGATGTCTTCCACGACGTCTTCTGCCACAATCCAAGCGTTATCCGCAATTTTTTGCATTGAAGGTCTTCCCCAGACTGTTGTTTCCGACAATGGCCCACAATTCATGTCCGCAGAATTTCAGTCATTCTGCAAGGCCAATGGTATTCAACATCTGACATCCGCGCCGTTTTCGCCTCAGTCAAACGGTGCCGCTGAACGGTTGGTCCGGACTTTCAAGTCACAGATGTTGAAGTTGAAAGAGTCGTATTCTAGGGAGGACGCATTGTTGCTCTTTTTGTCTTCGTATCGCTCTCAGCCCCGCGATGGTCGCTCGCCGGCTGAGTTGCTCCATGGTCGTCCTCATCGAACCTTGATATCTTTGCTGCATCCGCCGCATCAGGTTCCAGTGCAGCGGCAGACTACTGCTTTTGCTCCTGGCGACGTTGTTTTCTATCGCAACTATCGCGGTTCACGGCGTTGGCTCGCAGGGCGCATTCTTTGCTGCCTCGGCCGCGCGATGTATTTGGTTTTGGGGGCCTCTGGTGAGGTGCGTCGGCATCTCAATCAGCTGCGCCTCTGTCGTCGCCTGGGTTCTGCCGCTCCCCGTCTGCTTTCAGCGACGGTGCCGTCCGGTCAGCGCCCTGGGGACCCATCTACTGGCTCGCCTCATCCCCAGGTGTTACCGACGCTGCCAGGTGTTACCGACGCTGCCTTCCATTTTGCCCCATGGCGTCGCGCCGCCGCCGCAGCCGCCGCAGCCGCCGCAGCCGCCGCCGGCGCCGCCCGCAGTGGACGCTTCGCTGCAGCCGCCTCGCGCATCCCTGGGTCACGCACCGCCGTCCGCTTCCCGTGACCAGCTGTCCTCCGCCAGGGAACTCTTGCCCGCTCCGGCCCAGATGTCGTCATCGCGAGTCGGATCCCCCGACGCAATGGAGGTCGACCCTTCGGCCCCTCCTGTCTCATTACGGGCGCATACACCGCATGTTGACGTGCACCCTGGACTAGGTTTTCAGGCGTTTCCTAGCTCCCCTCGGACCGAATGGCAGGGTGCGGGTGGCACAGCCTCGCCTGTTGTTAGGCTCCCCACCCCATCGCATACGTCAACATGGGGTCCTCCCCACGGCGGGCGGAAGCCTTATCTCACGACCGTTCGCCGCTTTGCGGGGGAGGAATGTGGTGTCACCGCCAGACACCACACTTGCTAGGTGGTAGCTTAAATCGGCCGCGGTCCATTAGTACATGTCGGACCCGCGTGTCGCCACTGTCAGGATCGCAGACCGAGCGCCACCACAATGCAGGTCTAGAGAGACGTACGAGAACTCGCCCCAGTTGTACGACGACGTTGCTAGCGACTACACTGACGAAGCCTTTCGCTCATTTGCCGAGCAGATAGAATAGCCTTTAGCTAAGTTAATGGCTACGACCTAGCAAGGCGCCATTAACCATTTGTAACGTTGCATGTACCTCAAGATAGAGTCTCACTTGTATCATCCAGAATGCTGTATACCAAAGGACGATATAAAAGTTAAGTGTTCTAGTAGCTACGTTCTTTTCTTTATCACATTCATTACGAATCCTGTTCCAGACTTGACGCCAGTCGGCGTGTGTGTACGCGTGCCTTTCGGCTTCCTTCTCAGTGTGGCGTAGCTACCTTGTTACGCCACAACACGGTACATCATTTTCGTGAAAAACTCTGGTATGTCAGCCTACCTCGTAGAATAGGCTGAAGCAGGAATCGTTCCAAAACCTTAACGTGAGACGGAGGTGTCTACGTGACCAACTGTACCACACATTAAATACAGGGTGAGTCAGGAGGAAAGGTATATCTTGAAAGTCCCTTCGGGTTTGCTGCCGGCTCCTAAAATCAACTTGACTCGATATTTCGGCGACCAACTGTTCGCCATCTTCAGGAAAATGCTGCTTATGCTGATGAGTCCCGCTGAGAACTGACGCCAGGTTGCTAATCGACGTCCTATATGGGCCACCGTTCAGTACACGGCGCATGCGCCGCCCATCACGGTTTCTGCCTTCCAAAACGGGGAGGTGGCGCCGCCCTTAGAGAAACACTGCTGGCAACGATATATCGCAATCAAGGCCGCACTGAAGAACGTTCAGTTTTGATGCGAGATAATACAGGATTCCACGTTTTGCTAAGAGGAAACCCATTGTCTCTGTTGATTAAATTATCAGTAAACCTAATTTCAATCGCCTCTTTATACACACTGTTCCAAAAACCGGAAATGTTGGCAACCACAACAGTTTCCTCAAATTTCATTTTGTGTCCATCATTTAGTCAGTGTACTGCTACCGCCGATTTTTCCGGCTGTTGTAGCCTCGTATGTCGGCGATGTTCCACACACCTGTCTTCCACTGTGCGAATAGAACGGCCAGCGTAAACTTTCCCACACTGACACGGAATTTTCTACACCCCGGGTTTCCTAAGCCCCAAATCATCCTTCACAGAGCCGAGCAGTGCCCTAATCTTAGAAGGTGGACGGAAAACACTCTTAATGTTAAAATTCCTTAAAATTCGTCCAATCATAAACGATAAGCCTCCAGCATAAGGAAGAAAGGCCACAGATCTATGTTCCTCTTCGTACACCTCCGGAGATGGTCAAAACTCCATAGCCCGACGAGTCTGCTTCTCGGTGTATCCATTTCCCTTAAAAACAGTCATCAAATGCTCAAGTTCTTGGGTTAAGCTGTCTGCGTCGGAAGTGGCATACGCTCTCTGTACCCAAGTCCTAAGGACGCCACTACGTTGGTGTGGAGGATGACAACTCTTAGGTTGCAGATATCAATCTGTGTGTGTCGGCTTTTGGTGAACACTGTGTCCCAAAGTTCCATCTGGTTTTTTATAAACCATTACATCTAAAAATGGAAGCATCCCATCATTTTCAACCTCCATAGTAAATTTGATTCGGGGATGAAGACAGTTGAAGTGGTCCAAAAATCTGTTAAGAGCATCACGTCCATGCGGCCAGACGAAGAAGGTATCTTCCACGTACCTCCAGAAGCACGTTGGTTACAAAGCTGAAGTCCTCAGTGCCATGTCCTCGAAGTCCTCCATAAATAAACTGTCCACCGGTTACTACCCCGACCTGTGGAAAACCTCCCATATCCTCATGTTCCTTAAACCTGGCAAACCGCCGTCCGCCGTCTCCTCGTACCATCCCATCAGCCTTACCTCGGTCTTCAGCAAGGTCCTGGAATCTATCCTCACCCGACGCATCCACCAGCATCTCCGCCAGCACCGCCTCCTTCCCGTTACCCAGTGTGGCTTTCGGCCGTCCTTCTCTTCCGACGACCTTCTCCTTCACCTCACTCATCTCCTTTCCGAACAGCTTAATTCCCGTCGCTCCACAATCTTCCTCTCCCTGGACTTCGAACGTGCTTATGACCGTGTATGGCATTCCGGTCTCCTCTTCAAGCTCCAAACCTTTGCCCTTCCCATTAACTACGTCCGTCTGACCGGCTCCTTTCTCTCCCGCCGTCCTTCCTATGTCACCATCCATAACACAGATTCATACACCTTTTTCCACTCTGCCGGTGTGCCCCAAGGCTCCGTCCTCTCCCCCCTTCTGTACCTTTTGTACACGGCGGACATGCCGCCGCCGTCAGCCCCCGTCCACCTTCTCCAGTTTGCCGATGACACCGCCTTCCTTGCCCTTGCCCCCACCCTCCAACGCTCCCAACACCTTCTCCAATCCCATCTTGACCGGTTCACCGCTTGGTGCAACCAGTGGTTGCTCAAGGTCAATCCCTCCAAAACCCAGGCGATCATTGTAGGCAAAACCACCCCTTCCTTCCGCCTCCTTGCTTTCTATATCACCGTCTATGGCCGTCCTATCGCCCTCACTCATCCCTTAAGTACCTTGGCGTCACCCTCGACCGTCGCCTCTCCAGGACTCCCCACCTCCGGACAATCCAAGCCAAGGCACGCTCCCGACTCAGTCTCCTCAAGCTCCTCTCCGGCCGTACGTGGGGTCTGGACCCCTCCACCATTCTCCACACCTATAAATCTCTCATCCGCCCTATCCTTTGTTATGCCCATCCGGCTTGGATCTCCGTCCCCCCTACTTTTTACAAATCCCTCCAAATCCTTGAACGCCATGCTCTCCGCCTCGCCTATCGCATCCGTCTCCCCTACCCTACGCGGATCCTGTACGATCTCATCCCCTTCCCCCACCTCCTCCTTTTCCTTGAAAGGATACGGATCCTGTACACCTCCCGTAAACTCGATCCCCCTCACCTGCTTGTCTCCCCGATCCTCTCCCACCCCCGCCCGCTGCCGCACCTGTATTCCCACGTCCCACCCGGTCTCCATCTCTCCACCCTCCTTACCCTCTCCCCAGGTGGCTTCTGCCAGCTCTCCCTCCCTGATGATGTCCTCCTCTCCCCTCCATGTACCCCTCCTATCAACTTTGACCCTGCCCCACCCCCACTTCCGGTGTCCTTTCCTTTAGGCACCCTCCCTCCCTTCTCTTCCCTTCCTTTCTCTTTCCTTTTCCCCCGTCACCTCCCTCCACCCCTCTTCCCCCGGGCTTCCCCTCCCCTTTCCTCCCTCCCCCTATCTCCCCTGCCCGTGGCATCTCTGCTCTCCCCCCTCTCTCTCTCCCACTCCCCTTCCTCCTCCTCCTCTCTTGGCAGGTCCCCGGACTCGTACACGCACAGTAAACATTCGCGCGCCGGAGATCATCGCCGTCAGTGTTTCGTGTGTGTGCCTTCGTTTGTGTGTAGTGTTGTTCGCCGTCACGCCACCACCGTTCACGGGCCGTCGCCATCATCCATGTTTTGTGCACCGTGTTAGTGATGTTTCTCGTCCAGCGTGAACGGCTCCATGTTTTTTCGATTTTTCGTGTCTACATTTTTTGCCCACCGTTTTTACTGTCTACTCTGTGCCACCTTTATGTATTACTTGTTATAAACCTCAAGGCTGAAGAGCGGCGTATTGTGCTGCTGACAGCCCGCCTTTGTATAAGGTGTTTAAAATCACAATAAAGAAAGAAAAAACGAACAGTTGGATCGCCGAAATATCGAGTCAAGTTGATTTTAGGATCCGGCAGCAAACCCGAAGAGACTTTCAAGACTTATTACGCCGGGAAAGCCTACGAAATCACAGGAAAGGTATATGCTTGGAAGGGTGATGGTGTTCGTGTTTCTGAAAAAAAAAAAATCCTATGGATATATGCACTATTCAAAATGATTTCCGATATAGAACACATTTGATTTACATTGCTATTTACTTTGTTTTATTCAAACATTGTCGCTGTGTGTGCGTAGTTGAAAGAATGTTAGACGTCTAGTTTGTTTCCTTATTGTGGTCTTACAGGTGCCTTGCTGAAATTGTCTCTGTTCACATACTGAAGTAAGAGAACCGAAATTCAGAAACTGGCATATTAATATTCGCAATCGATTCGCTCGAATTTCATGAATACCTCAGCAATGATCAAACGAGAAGGGGCCAATTAGTTCATTTCAAATTAAAAGAAGAAAACATTATCTGAAGAAACAATAGTGTACTTCAATAAATTCTCTATAATGCAAATTTACAAGTCGTTCTAAAGTAGCATCGTTTATTTATTAATTCTCTTGGAAATAACACTCGAAGAGAGAAGAAGTCACGAAACTATCTCCTATGATGGTTACTATCACCTCTCACTATTTATGAGTGGCTTATGATTGTAGTTTATGATTTTCACTCTTTTCGAGTGATGATTACGTTTCTTTTCTTTCTTGAGATATCAATGTTAGCCATAAAAGTGTGAGTCACCCTGTTGGCTCTGTATTTAATATCAGAGAAATCCTACCACGAAAACTGCTTGATCAGAGTACGTCGCAAGCTTGTGAGTGTAGTTATTCAACTTACGCAGGCGAAATGTCTGTGGTGCAAGGGCTCTGTAGCTGACGCTCGTACTCTCTAGTATCACAGACACACCATAAACTCATATACGAATTCAAGTCACGTGCTCTATTTCTTCGGAATTGTTATTTTAATTTACTGAAACCTCTCATAAGGTTTGTCATTTTAACTTTCTCTGAGTTTTCACCCTTGAATCTCATTTGAAAGAAAAACACAACATTATACCGCGCATTATAATCTCAAACTGAAACTGCCGTCGATCTCTCCAGCTTTTGATTGTCGCCTCTGAGTTTGTTTGGTGTTTTCGTTCTTGAAGTATCAGCCTAAACTTTATCATATGCTAGCAAGCTACGCTGAAAGAGGTGACAGTTATGCCGTTGCAATGTTTAATGAAGGCCGCACAATTTATTCCCAGAAGTAAACAACACTGAAAGCACTGCTGATGATGTAGTGGTACAGAATTAGAATTCCGTCTTATTCAGACGCCACTGTTTACATGATACCGGCTTTTGCGTCATGACGTAACCGCAGCTGGTAACCACTGATAAACGGTTACGATAGTGTTTGCACGGTTACATGTAAAAGCTTTCTCATTGTTCGCGCACTTGCCTATCCTGGGAACACTGCGTTATCAACCATGGAAATAAACTGACTTTTCTGTGAATAAGATAATTTACGGAAACTAAAACTTCCGTGAGAGTTCAGAGAAACAACTCAGCAGACTTGAAGATCATCAAGAGATTTTCTTGTTCGTTACGATGTCTTCTGCAGTTTTTAAGCGTCAAACAACACAATATACATTCGAACATCAGACACATCGAGCATTATTCTAGAGCCTTTATCTTAAAAAGGCCATTTCTAAAAACTAATTTTATACAGAATATATGCCTAACATTTGAATCTTCCTTAAATTATTTTATATTCTTCTTTTGGGACATCTGTATATACACTGACGAAAGCACAAAGTGTTACACAATGCAGTACCGGTACAATATTTATTAAACTTTCTGGTGATTTTTATCACATAGCGGCTATGAAATGATTAAACTTTCATTCCATTCGGAGTCGATGTCCATCATCAACACCAGAATGAGGTATGATCCCTACGGGCACGAATACACTTAATCATGAGGAAACATGGTATTTAAGTTCGTGAAGAATGCTGGATCGAGACTACTCTCAAAGTACTCGTATATCTTCCGATTTCATCTGTGACATACTCTGTAGGTGACAAATCAGGAAATTAGACAGGCTAATCGTCCCTCAAGGCGTCTGTAAAATGCCATATCACGCTTCGCATTATGTTGCTAGCGTATGGCATTTGGCAGCCTGGTCATGAAGGATGCAACAACGGGGTTTACCGCTCACGCCACGTACTGGCAAGTATTTAGCCTCCCTAAAAATTCGCCGTGCTGTCTTACAATACGTCCACTCATCATAATTCGAGGAGTTGCTGAAGCATGGGTCTGGTGAATCGCTGCTTCCTGTGGCCTTTCAGCAGGTCGGCTAAGGATGCGTTGGAGTCGCTTTGGCGTCCACAGAGCGAATCGATACTCATCAGCCGACATCGCTGAATTCCCGTGGTACGATGTCAGCGGTAAACGACTTATCTCGCCTTCCAGTAATCTATTACCGACCTTTTTTGGTGGCCCTCTGCCTGTATTTTCTGCCCCTGTTCACTTGTTATCATCCATCTGTTCGTCAGAGACCATGGAACAATCTTACGATCTTCTCGTGTCGTAGTACTTGTGATAGGGTCTATTGCTATTCCTGCCACTCTGTTGTCCTGCATTCATCTTCTGTCGACTCGTAATGCAGTCATTGGTCTACGAGATACTGTCTGTGTGATCTTAGGATATGATGCTTGCGTGTCCCTCATACTAATGATTCAACCTTTCTCAGAGTGTAAAAAACGGCGACAGGCTGAACATGCACGTCCTCCACGCTTTCTATCTTGCGGTCGCCTCCTGAAAAGTTCCAGTAACGACAGAATAGCCATTATGTACTTCCACCATTCTTCATGCCCAGGAATTGCTTTAATCGACACTGAAAATAGTTAAACTAAGCTCGCATAAGGATGAAAGTTTAATCGACATATCCCACAGATATTCAAATACTAGTGTACCTGTTTGGCAATGTTTGGTCAAGGTATTGTTGCTTTAAAACTCCCCATTTCAGTCAGTGTATAACGAGAAATGTCTTCTTCCATAACGAAGAGCCGTAACAGCAATTCTTGATGAATAGTTGCTAACAAAATGAAGCCAAATTTTCTTCTTACACAATGGAACAGGTAAAGTTTTCTTTTAAAGTCTTCAGCTTAGTTATAACTGATATCGTATCGTAAATATTCAGAATGTGAAACGAATTCATTTGGCTTGTTCTTAATAGTTATTATTCGGCAAAGGAAAGTATTTATCTGGACTTTGCGGGAATTAACTTCGTTACATGACGAGGTACAGTCGCGTCCCAATTCAAAGTAGCACGCATTGTTACCTTGTAGTACGAGCGCGAAAAGTGATCGTGCAAGATACCGTCGTTGGAAGCTGCGATAACTCGCTGTTCACATTATTAATTTTACCAACAGTGCGAATGAGAAACGTTTGACAGTGCTGAAAGAGAAGGCGATGAAAGGCGTAAGCAAATATTGACAAGCAAAAGTTAAGTAAGTCAATGTTGTGCAAAATTACGGTAGGAGTGACACGATGCCTTGTTAAGTAGGCGACAAATATCTGTCTCAGAACAGAATCAGTGAGGTGCACACAAAAATTTTTTTATTGATAGCATAGGTAAATGTCTTATTAGACAGAAATTTTCTGCAATATTGTGAATAGTACAAGGAAGTATCTTATTCACAAGAACTTCACAATTGTTCTCGCACATAATTGGAAATCTAGGCTAGCAAAAAGCTCTGAGAAAAAAGTGTCCCAGCTGTGGAATTTTATTTAAAAAGTTCCAGAATGATCGAGTCATTACATGCGGACGAAACAAGATACTTGCGAAAAGATCATACTTCTTCTTCATGGTCGCCGTTTGGGCCTACTGAGGACCACAGGGCTCATATTTACTCTTCAGTGAGGATTTTATTCTTTTCTTATTCCAGTATTTTATAGCAGTGAGCCAGCTAACTCTTCCGTCCACTTGGTCGCAGTGACCTTCTTACTGATAACGGACATGGAGAACTGTCGGGTGGTTGGCTGGAACTGTAGTCGGTCTTGTGTTTTCTCCACTGCAGTCACCAGTTGTTCCAGATCCGATTATAGAGATGCGAATCACTTGCTCTTGGATGCCTCCCCTCCACCACTGTTTGTGAAGATCCTGTTGGTGAGCCTTTCGGGTTTCACGTGTGCCAAGTGTCCGTAGAAGGTCAGTCTCCTTTTCCTTACACACTGAAAGATTTGCGTTAATGATCCCGATGTTGTTTCGGATTCAGAGGTACCTTCCTCTTCTCTTACGCACCCTAGTATCCTCTCCTTGATCACTATTTTCGTGAGCAGATCCTTCCTGGCCATTACGAGGCCCTCGGAGGCCTACAAAACAGAGAGTTTATTACTAACTTGTAGTGCCGGAGTCTGAGGTTCTTGGAAATACAGTTGGACGTGTAGATACTACTGCTGGAGTGAAAAGCCCTTCAGACTTCGCGCATATCGTGTCTATGAGTAGGCTTTCGCTCTGTTTTGCAGTGATCCATTGTCCTAGTTAGGGTAATTGACTGCAGATAGTTTCCCTATGGTGGTTTCTTCTAGTGGAGTTGTAGAGGGGACTTCCTTGAGGTTGTTCATAAATTCTGGCTGGTGATCTTCAAGACGGTCTTAACTGCTACACTGTAAAGGCTGTGTAGCTTATAAGTACTGGTAGCCTCTTCTGTACTGTTCGCTAGAAAGGTGAGGTAAGCAACAAAAAGTACTCATGGTACGTTGAGGTTATCTTTCTTGTACCCAAAGTGCAGTGAAGCTCCTGATGGTAGCACTGTCGTCCTTTCTTTGAGAATTTTCCGTAGGATGCAGGGGAATGCGGGACAAAAAAATGGTTCAAATGGGACAACATCTATGGTCATAAGTCCCCTAGAACTTAGAACTACTTAAACCGAACTAACCTAAGGACAGCACACAACACCCAGTCATCACGAGGCAGAGAAAACGCGGGACAGACCGTTGCCCTGTGTGAATCCTGTTCTGATCGGGAATCTTTTGGATATCTCACCTCTAAATTCGATCTTAGATGTCGTGTTCTTCAGAGTAGCTTGCATTACTTTCATTTGGCCTCACAATCCTAAAAGAACCCTCTTTCCAGACCTAAACATACCACAGAATGAAACTCGGACTTCTAATTTACTAATCAAAGACGACAGGCCACATGGTCAATTTCCTTTTATTCCTGTAACATTTGTTTTAATGTTGCAAAAGTAGAAAATTAAAAAAAGCCGTGTATCATGCCAAAAAAGTGTTTGATGACTGATGGAAGAGAGCTATAATGGTGGACGAGGAAAATGGAGAAAATAGCAAAATCAGTCGGCATAAATCCTAACAAAGCATTATCTTTTGCAGCTGAAACAGCAAACGACGAATCAACATACATAGCTATGGAAAATAGCGTAATCACTGGCGAAAGTAGTTTTATGCACACTGCCAGCGAAGCGTCGTGAACAGCCAAGGTGAGATACACTTACGTCCTGTTTGTGTCCTTGTTCTCAAGTGGTACTTCATTCAGTGGCCCGAACAGACGCGTATCGTGTGGGAGCACTTCAGTTATAAGGGTACTGGAGTGTGCGCTGTTACTACCTCCCCTCGTTGGATATGGAGTGTAATCACGCTGGTACTACCACCATGACCACCCAGGTAACCAGTTCGACTTGCCAGGTGATACTTGCGATCTCTTTGCGTATTGTCTTTGGAATGTTATTGTTTTTGTTTAATATTTTGTTTTCGTGCTCTTATTCACTATGTGAGTAGCTTGTTTCAGCATTTTGTCTGTCTTATTAAAAGGTCAAAGGTCAACTTGTATAATACATTAGTTCAGCCAAATTAACTCCTCTTAGTTTGAACAATTTTTCTGACAGCGTTACACACTGACTCGATGTAGTTTAGATGATATGTAGACTGGTTGGAACTTATTTGTTCGCAGTTAAAAATTTAAGCTGTCGCTATTTTAGTGGAGTTATCAGATGCTCCAGTATTGCCTGTAATGTGATCCAAGTGACAGTGCTCACAAGAAACATACCACGACGAATTTTTCTTCATTTCGTTAAATGCTTCTGTGAAGTCTGTAGCTCCTATATAAACAACTACATCAACTTACTATCTTTTTCATTATTCTAATAAGAGAAAGAGCATTAACTACGTACATCTAAACACTGATTTTGAAGATCCTGATGAATTTACTTCGTTCTACAGAATGGCTTCGTCCTGTAGTTTAATAATTCTGAGTATAGGCAGTGTGAAAGTTTTTGACATATTTAAGTCTCTATAAATAGCTATTCCATTTATGAGCTACCTTCGAAAAATAGCAACTACGCCTGTTCATAAAATCTTGTTCCTCTCTGTTTCCCCTACGTAGCTTATGCCCGTTATTGCTCTTAATTCTCTCTGTTTGTACTGAAGTAGTGTGAGACAAAAAGAGCACAGCGTTTCATGCTCCCTTGCTAGGTCCTTTGTCCGACAGCAGAAGTGTGCCAGCTATCTTATCGGCGGCTTCCGGGCTTCGACTACGCTCCGAAGAATTTCGGTTTCGACAGCACCGATATCGCACTAGTTCCACTTCCTGTTATGTCGCACCAGTATTCTGTTACTGCTCAGTGACAGGCTCAACGTGTTTTAGAGTTCGTCACCCAAAGCAGGTCGATAACCTTTCCTTCTTCTTCCTCTCTGTGAAAACATTTTGAAAGTTTAACAACTATGAAATTAGTAGACAGATCGAACGCCCAGAGATATGCGACTGGAGAAGTCACCGCCACTAAAGCACTCGAATCACAACTCTTCGGATAACCACGTAAAATAAAGTATGTTGCATTGAGACTCGAACTTTGTGAAGTTAGTCAGGGTTTAAACCGATGGATCCTAGTCCTGGAATTTCTCCAATGTCATCCTGAATCACATTAGATAATACGATTTCGTCAAAATTGTAGACCGAATATACAGTATTCCTCAGTTTTACAAAGGAATTACGCTTCACCTCTATCTATCTGTATATTATCGAGTCACTAAACTCGCAACTACATAGTCTGTTTCCTGTAGAACTCGACAGCTGCCAATTCGATCTCACACAGAACTTAATGAATTGTGCTCCGCACTATTTGTTAAGAAACAGAGTGACGGCGTAAACATTTCATGCTACAAAAAATGGAAATAAAATAAATCAAAATATTGACGGGTGTACTGCCGGTCTACAGTGTCCAACGGGCACAATATTTCGGCGATCATACATGTCGCCATCATCAGGTGAACTGACGGACTGAGATCCTGTGAACGTGCCGGCACGGAGATCCGTACGCTATGGCTGCCCGTTGGACACTGTAGACCGGCAGTACACCCGTGGATATTTTGATTATCAAATACGCCGGGAGAAACTCAAGAATCACAAGTCAAATCAAATCACAGGAGGACCTTCAGCCTGAACGTCATCCGTAACAAGCAGTGGATTAAATTCTTCAAATGCTTCATTGGCCTATTATTGCGCTCAACGTCGTACGCCATTTGAAATGAGGCAAAATGACGACACTCCAGAGCACATTACGCTGTAGCAATACTTGTACGGTGTGCACTTGATTGTCACTGACAACGCGTGTTGTCTCCAGAAGGCTGTTCAAATGGTTCAAATGGCTCTCAGCACTATGGGACTCAACTGCTGAGGTCATTAGTCCCCTAGAACTTAGAACTAGTTAAACCTAACTAACCTAAGGACATCACAAACATCCATGCCCGAGGCAGGATTCGAACCTGCGACCGTAGCGGTCTTGCGGTTCCAGACTGCAGCGCCTTTAACCGCACGGCCACTTCGGCCGGCCCAGAAGGCTGTGCTGTAAGGATATCGCGGATGACAAAAAAGGAACCTGCTACGAAAATTAAATGGCAACTGTTATCATCACTCGTACTTGTCGGGCCGAATGGTGGGCAACACGTCGTCTGCCAGCACGTTCTCAGTCAGGAAGCTCACTGACCGGAGTAGAATTATCCTCAGTTATGAGTTCCGCTTTGAGCTGAGCCCCAATGAGCAGCGGATGTAGCGCATGGTGTATCTACTACCTTCAGTCCCCATCTCCGATGTAGTGCATGGTGGATCCAACTTCGAACCCTATATGGACCTCACTTGAACCGTGACGGAGGCCAACCGTCGCAGGGTGGGCCAGGGCATAGGACTGCAGTGGCGTGCGCGCGCGCCACACACACACACACGCTGGGCTAGCAGTTACATGGAAGAAGTGTCCGGATTTTTTTGATCGCACTACAAACGACTAGGAGGGGAGCGAAGTCGCTCATGCCGTCTACTCCAGTACATGGGACTACCATCGTTTCTGGTTCTTTTTAATCGAGGTATGTATGGAGGGTTCATACTCATAGAGGCTGGTTGTAACATCAGACAGCAGCTGCGCCGACACCACGCTTATCTGGCCCCTTGGCACTGGATGGGCGAGGAGGATAAAAGGGTGGAAGGAGGGACTATGTGAATGCTCAGGACAGTGCTAGGCCCAATGGTCTTGCTGCTTTGCTTATTCACGTGCAGTGGTGACAGCGCCAGCCCCGCTTCGACCTATGCTGCAGTGGCAGGCCTTCCGGCCCTCAGCTGACCGTAGCAGTGCGAGCAGGTGAAAACAAGCGGACTTCGCACGGTGTGCTGCGGAGGGTTGCACATTAAGGTAGAGGTCCAGACGCATTTTTTGCAGTTTTAAATAGCGAAGTGATTGTTGTGTTTCTTCCCGGCCTTCATGGTCTCAAGACAAGTAATCTGGAGCTAGTGGTGCTGTGCAATACGAATATACTGTTGTGTGAACAGAAGCTCCAGTATGTTTTTCTGTTTGTTCTTCAATAATGTACATAGCTTTCTCTCTCTCATTCTTATACTGGTGGTAGCGGCGCATGTGTGTTGCATATTAGAGAAGTACATACCTTGCTCTGTAGAAGCATTCCCGTCGTTACGAGTCCAGTGTAATGTAGAATTCTTAGGGGACATGACAGGGTCGTCATATATTTTTAGCGCACTCATTCTTCAGGACAGAACTTCAAATAGGTGAAACGCTAGCTTGGTGCTCGTTCAATCAAAATAGATTAACGCTGAATATCTGTGTCACTTGTTAAATTATCGCACTATGGTGATTGTTTGACATATAATTTTTATGTCTGTATTCTTGAAAAAAAGTCATTTGCGGAATACTGGGGAAATATCGGTAAAACCATTCCTAGTAGTGGTGAGCATATAGAAGGTACTTTGCTGATGCGTCTTAAACATTCACAGTCCTACATTTATGCGTGTCTTCTTCAAAAATCGGTAACATTAACTGAAAATTGTAAAGAGTGTCATACAGGGCACAAATGGTGGTGGTTTCGAAACCCATATTTACATGTACCTTCATAAAAATTCAGTAAAATAGCCATGGAACCAGCAATTATGGAAATTGTCTTAAAAAAAGCTGGTAACATTAGCCACTAAACCCTAAATAGTGTCATACATTGCAGCAACTATCAATGTGTGCAGTCCCCTGCCAGAAATTGGCGAAAATTGGGTGCAATACTATGTTAAAAACTTGCGAGAGTCACTTCAGTAGACTACTTCTGCTGCTGCTGCTGCTGCTGCTGCTGCTGCTGCAGCTGTTGCTCGACTGAGATGCATACTAAGAACGACAAGTCACGTCGGAGGATGCCTGAGACACTAACGGAAGTCGTGACGCGTAGAGTAACAACAGGAGCACACTGCAACAGTGGTCGTTGGTTTAGAATCAGTAGGAGCACACTGCACCAGTGAAGGGCATAGATGCCATTTTTGGGTCATAAATTACTATACTTATAGTGTCACCTGAGTAAACATGAAAGCAAGTGCACTACCCACAAGGAAAAATATTATCTGCCAATGAGTCACAATGTGCATCAAGAGAGTGACAGAAAATGAGCGACCTGGAGGTGCGAAAATCAATCTTCTATAGGATTTATTTATTACACTTCACAAAATGGACACTGACATGCTCGAGGAATGTTCAAAATAAACATTCAACTTGCACTATGAACAACGAAAGAAAGCCGGCCCGCAACAGTGATCAAGATCTAAGGCGAAATCCTTGGGACTTACAAAGCCGTCCAGGACATTCAGTTAGGTATCTACTCTTAAACAATGCGTATAGAATCATACTGGTATAACCGGGTGATGAGAAATGGAATGTGATGACATGCAACAGTTTGTCGTCGAGCTTATCATAGTACTGGCTATTCTTTAAGGTGTAACTGCAGATAGTGCGATAATAAGTTTTATGGGCACGGAAAATATAAAAATCCAGAGACTGAGTTTGTCGAATGGTTTCAGGTGGTATGAATTACAATGTAACACACTTTACAGGAGGGGCAGTTTGCTCTAAAGCAGTATAATTTTTATACATAGACCAGAAATCAATCAAAAGCAAATTATTTTGACCAGCTATTGGCCAAAAGTAATGCTTGTACCATATTTGTAGTTCTCTTTCACTCCATGTGATGTAAATATTTCTACTGCCCTTGCAAGATCACACGCAAGAGAAAGAATCGTACAGGGTAGCGCACCTCCATCTTCTCGCAACACAATTAATAACTTTCCAGTCAATTTACCATCCACATTAACAGTCAGCTTAATTGTATGTGAATACGTTAAGGTACTGGTGTTAGTTGATCCTGATACTGCTCTCTTGGTACCTCTTCTTTGCAGAATTCCTTTCATATACATTTCCTCTTCAAATCCCGATTGGTCAGAACTGAAAACAAATTCTTTAGTGAACGATGGAATGAGTTTTTTTTTTATTTCATGCACAAATTTTCGGGCTGATTCCGCAGTTTTCTGTGAATCATAAAGTTGACACTTGGTTGGAAATTTCGTTGTCTTACGCCTTTCAATCTGTTGCACTGTTTGAAGTAATGCAACCATCCACTGCTTCCCTTGAAATCACTGGAATCCGTGTTGTGCACAATTTGGTGTGCATAGCGTAGTACTTCACTATCATGAACTTCGTGTAAACTGTAACGAGCAGCCTTGAAAAGCCCAAAGACCAGCGAGCTGACATCCCAAAGATGTACGGGCTCACATGCGGTTCCTCTTCGTCGAAATGTATTGGCTCGAACTCGTCTAAGGTGTTGAACCGCACGTGTCGCTTTACATGCCCTAAATTAGACACTTGTGACCCTTTTATTAAATTGTGTGCAACATACAACGTTAATATAACATAAACAACATTAATAATAATATCGGGAGCTAAATTAACAACCCATAAATGATGTAGACCACACAGTTGCGATTTCGTTAGAATAATGTTTATTCAGTAAGCAAACTAATATCGAAAGTGTTGGTATTTAAAATTACTATTACACTCCAGCGCACATCCATTTGACACAGTTCGATCATTTGCAATCTCATCGCGAGTTAAAAGACCAATACTCGACCTCGTTCACTACGGGAAAAGTTAGTTCACACCAGGCGCGCGGCTGCTTACCGCTCAGAGACTAAGTCTCGCGATACCACAAGACGCCAAATTTTCTAAGTCGTTTCACTTCTTACCTACCTAAAGACCGACCGTCCGCTTTTGTGTCTCCACCAGCACTGTCCCTCTGCCCGTTCCCGGCCGCGTATCTCTCGCGCCGAACATCCTCGCTGAACTCACTAGGGCAGTTCACTTTCCTGAAACCGTCCATCTGATTGGCTACAGCTTATTCTACATTAGTTTCCATTTTAACATATTTAAATAATCAAAGCTTGACCACTTTCACGTTCTAAATAAATTAACAATAACATCCATTACATAATGCGCGTTAAATTCGTTTACATAAAACCAATACAATTTCCTTCTTAACTTTGAATGTCACGGCCAGTAGCCTTGCACCAATGAGCTTCCTGATAAATAAATAAAGAACCAAAGTAACTATTACGCACTAAACTTCATAACAAATATTCTATTACCTAATGATTCAATAAGGTGTCATGCTGTCTTCGTTCAATGTGTTTTGTGTGGAGGAAATGATGATCTGATGCTCATTCCCGGCGGGGTCAGGGATTTTCTCTGCCTCGTGATGGCTGGGTGTTGTGTGCTGTCCTTAGGTTAGTTAGGTTTAAGTAGTTCTAAGTTCTAGGGGACTTATGACCACAGCAGTTGAGTCCCATAGTGCTCAGAGCCATTTGAACCATTTTGAATCTGATGCTCAACTGAAAATACTGAAAATTTAAATTTACTACTCGTATATATTTTAAACAAATAAAGTTACAGAGTTGATATTTACAACATTTGTCATTTTAATGATAATAGATCGTTAACAATGACCAAAGCGTTCAGATTTTAGCATTCAGGTCTTTGTTACAAAACTTGTTAATTTCACTTTAACAGTAAATCCTAAACTATTATAGATATTATCAATATTCAAGTCTTATTGGGATCACAATGAAAATTTATGAAGGATGGTAGATTAATATTACTGTGGCCTCATTCCCTGAATTACTACAGAATTAAATAGTTTTGGTAAATGTTTCCTTTATGGCAGATCTTAGGTCCGCCATATTTAACACTGCTTCGTCTCCCTGCTTCTGTGGAGTTTCCCTATGACGTAGGTTCTCATCTGTCTCACTCGCACACCATAGCACTTACGCCTCATTCAGCACAATAGACATCTGTGAATTTCCCCATCTCGTGGCGAATCTGCGCTCTTTGTGGCACACGGTCCTGGACGACAGGGTTCGTTTCACAATTCCTGAAGGCTGACTCTTTCGGCCATATACTTAAATGAGAGCGAAATGCTCGTTAACTCACAGAGTGCGTCTTGTCCTCTCTTGAATACCCGCAGTTTTTCGTATGCAGTACACGGCCACATGTCTGCGGTCTTATTCGAAACATGTTCATACTTGTTTTTTTATCATGCTGCGGATGACCTTCCACGTACATAATAAAGTTTAGTTCCCGCTCCTTGAACAATTATTCTTCTCTACTACGTTTGACTGGAGATGGAATTTGTGGCTCCCTGTCCGACAAGGACGGTAAAGTATATGGCTTGATACCTGTTTCAGTATCACGTTCACTTGTTAAGCACATATCCTCAACATTGTACTCTATACATTGTCCTCACACTTGAGATTATACGACACCACACATTCCACTGACTCATATTTCGTCTGCCATTTCTTTCTCACTCTGCGAAATTTCTTGGATACCTCTCTGAAAACGTCAACTTTGGCAAATGTTGTTTTAGACATAGTGCAATGTTTGCTATGTTTATCGTTTCCATTGCTCTGCTTTGTATCAACACCACTAGCACTGTAGCGTTGTTGTGAGCTACTCGTCAGCTAAGCAGTTCAGCTACGCTCTGTAACATCATACTGTGCTCGCCAGTTCCGCCTCCTGCTATCATTACCAGCCAATATAATGGTTGCATGGTAGACAATATGTAGGGCGTCGAATTCCGTAAACACCAATGGCATTTTGCGGCGTTGCACTACAGTTAAGATCCATCAATTACATCCGAAATGACCAAAACGTGGACTCAAGTGAACGATTTGTTTACGTAAGGACGCTAGAGCAAGTGGCCGGTTTGTTTGCTTATGGAGAAAAATGCGTGCTTTTTCTAAAACCAGTATAGCGCCCCTATTCACGACTAAATTTACACTCCACGTAATTACTGTGCTGTTCACAATGAAGTCCCTGGCAGAGGGTTTAATGAACCACCTTCAAGCTGTCTCTCTATCGTTCCACTCTCGAACGGCGCGTGGGATAAACGAGTACTTAAATTTTTCTGTGCGAACCCTGATTTCTCTTATTTTGTCGTGATGATCATTACTCCCTATGTAGGTGAATGCCAACAGAATGTTTTCGCAATCGGAGGAGAAAACTGGTGATTGAAATATCATGAGAAGATACCGTCGCAACGAAAAACGCCTTAATTTTAATAATTGTCACTCCAATTCACGTATCATGTCTCTGACACTATCTCCCCTACTTCGCGATCATACAAAACGAGCTGCTCTTCTTTGTACTTTTTCAATGCCATCCGCCAGTCCCAACTGATGCGGATCCCACACAGCACAGCAATACTCCAGAACTGGGTGGACAATCGTGGTATAATCAGTCTGCCCACAACGTTATCTATGTGATCGTTCCAATTTAGGGTATTTTCAGTTATAATTTCTAAGTATTTAGTTGAATTTACAGCATTCAGATTTGTGTGTCTTATCGCGTAATCGAAATTTAGCGGATTTCTTTTAGTAGTCATGTGAATAACTTCACACTTCTCTTTATTCAGGGTCAGTTGCCACTTTCCGCACCATACTGATGTCTAACCATTTTGTAATTCATTTTGGTCATCTGATGACTTTACAAGACGGTAAATGACAGCATAATCTAAGACGGTTACTGAGATAGTATCGACAGCAGTTGAGATATAAACCACATAAATTAATAAGTGATGGTACTGATCCCCCATGGTACACAAAACGTGTCAGAACGCTGTTGCAGAAGCAGCGAAAAAAGCATGCCAAATTTAAAAGAACGCAAAATCCCCAAGACTGGCAAAGTTTCGCAGAAGTTCGAAATACGTATAGCGCGTACTTCAATGTGAGATACTATCTATATTAACGACATAAGAGATAATCCCATATGTCGTTAATATAGATAAGGAACAATAGAGGGCTTATAACAATTCTTTGGGGAACGCCGGATATTATTTCTGTTTTACTCGATGACTTTCCGTCTCTGGAAATATAAAAATATGGAATCAATTTGACATCTCCTGTCGACAGCACTCATTACTTCATGAGTACAAAGAGCCTGTCGACAGCACTAATTACTTCATGAGTACAAAGAGCTAGTTGTGTTTCGCAAGAACGATATTTTCTGAATCAGTGCTGACTACGTGTCAATAAATTGTTTTCTTCGAGGTACTTCATAATGTTCGAATACAGTATATATTACAAAACCCTACTGCAAATCGACGTTAGTGATATGAGCCTGTAATTCAACGGATTACTCCTACTTCACTTTTTGGGTATTGGTGTGACCTGAGCTATTTTCCAGTCTTTAGGTACAGATATTTCTGTAAGCGAGCGGTTCTATATAATTGCTAAACATGGAGCTATTTTATCAGCATACTCTGAGAGGAACCTGACTGGTATATAATCTGGACCGGAAACCTTCCTTTTATTGAGTGATTTAAGCTGCTTTGCGACACCCAGGATATCTATTTCTATATTTCTCATCTTGACAGTTGTTCTTGATTGGAACTGAGGAATATTTACTTCGTCTTCTTTGGTGAAGGAGTTTCGGAAAATCGTGTTTCATGACGCTGCTTCAGTGGCACTGTCATCAGTGACTTCAACATTGTTATCGCGCAATGATGGTATTGATTGCATCTTGCCACTGGTGTGCTTTATGTATCACCAGAATCTCTTTGGGATTTCTGCCAGATTTCGAGACAGAGTTTCGTTTTGGAAATTATTGAAAGCATATCACATTGAAGTACGCGCTATACGTATTTCGAACTTCTGCAAAACTTTGCCAGTCTATGAGATTTTGCGTTCTTTTAAATTTGGCATGCTTTTTTCGCTGCTTCGCCCCATACGCGATGGGGCGCTATAGCACAAGATTGATGGTGTGGTTTGCTGTTAAAAATATGAGAGACTACGCTCCACGAAGAGTCACTACGTATAACATTTCACCCCACGCACATTTCGTGATATGATCTTTACCAGAAAACCTAAGAAATTAGAGTCTTGCTTCCCATGAACGATTCATGAAAGGAACAGGGAAGAGAGGAGGGTAGTGGCAGAAGAAGAACCGTCTGTACCACTTGTAGAGTTGTAGTTAATGGTTGCGAAAGCATACTTGACCTCTTAGCAACAAATAATCCTGCACAAAGAGGGTGTATCATGACGAATACAGGGATTAGCGACCACAAGGCAGTTGCTGCTAGGCTGAATACCGTAACTCCCACAACCATCAAAAAGAAACGTAAAGTACATCTATTTAAAAAATCTGATAAAAATGCTCTTACCGCCTTTGTAACAGACAGTCTACACTCCTTCCGATCTGATCATGTAAGTGTAGAAAAGATGTGGAATGATTTCAAACAGATAATATCGACAGCAGTTGTGAGCTATATACCACGCCGGCTGCGGTGGTCTCGCGGTTCTAGGTGCGCAGTCCGGAACCGTGCCACTGCTACGGACGCAGGTTCGAATCCTGCCTCGGGCATGGATGTGTGTGATGTCTTTAGGTTAGTTAGGTTTAAGTAGTTCTAAGTTCTAGGGGACTTATGACCATAGCAGTTGAGTCCCATAGTGCTCAGAGCCATTTGAGCTGTATACCACATAAATTAATAAGTGATGGTACTGATCCCCCATGGTACACAAAACGGGTCAGATCGCTGTCGCAGAAGCAGCGAAAAAAGCATGCCAAATTTAAAAGAACGCAAAATCTCATAGACTGGCAAAGTTTTGCAGAAGTTCGAAATACGTATAGCGCGTACTTCATTGTGATATGCTTTCAATAACTTCCAAAACGAAACTGTGTCTCGAAATCTGGCAGAAAACCCAAAGAGATTCTGGTGATACATAAAGCACACCAGTGGCAAGATGCAATCAATACCATCATTGCGCGATAACAATGGTGAAGTCACTGATGGCAGTGCCACTGAAGCAGCACCTGCATAACGCACCTGCATAACGCTCGCACGCGTCTTAAATAAACTCGTGACGAAACGGGCTGCTCTTCGTTAGATCTTCTTTTTCTTTCCTATTGATCCAAAGACGCCAGCCGGAGTGGCCGAGCGGTTCTAGGCGCTACAGTCTGGAACCACGCGACAGCTACGGTCGCAGGTTCGAATCCAGCCTCGGGCATGGATGTGTGTGATGTCCTTAGGTTTAAATAGTTCTAAGTTCTAGGGGACTGATGACCTCAGCAGTTGAGTCCCATAGTGCTCAGAGCCATTTGAACCATTTGAACTTAAGTCCCATAGTGCTCAGAGCCATCTGAACCAATTTGATCCAAAGACGTAAGGGTCCCAGACTCACGTGTAACAGTCAACACTCAGTCGGACAAGATTTTTTGGGAGACACTTATTTTGTGGGTGAACTGCAGTTCGTTGAGAGCCTTACACCCAATCTTGGTCAAGTATATGCCTTTCCCGCAACTAGTTTTCTTCCACTTCAGGCCGTTCGGAACAGTTACTCCAGTTTTACGATTGTCACTGTAATTTATCCACAATAGTGTAATCGAACAGCAGTGTATCTCTCCACCAATTTGTGCTACTCGCTTCCGTTCAAAGTGAACGTGAGCACACTGAAAAAACAGGTTCTGACCCTTAGCAGACGTCACCCTAATACCTTGTAACGCCACCTCTAGCCTGGACAATAGCCTCAATTCAGCGACGAAGAGAATCCAAAAGTTCATTCGGATATGCCATAGCCAGATGAATCCACTCATTCACGATTGTGAGGTTGGTAAATTTTTCATTTCACCCGGTGTTCCAAGTGGTCCCAGACATATTCCGTGGGATTAAGACAGGACAAAGTAAATGAAGGCCTCTTTCCACAGGCAAAGCCTTTAGATCTACTCGACGTTGGGCACGAGCATATCTGTCGTATCTATGTTGCTATGAACATTTTGAATCTTAAAAATAAACTATGAACTACACTTGGTATTCTCTGTTTATGCAATAAAAACAGGCTCGACGCTTCTTGTTCGCTGGGGAGTGCTAACTTAGTTCTGTTGTGAGTCTGCCGGTCTTTTGTAAAAATGTATGTTGTAGCATACGTTCCAAGTTTGAGCAAAATCTAAACCAGGATGACTGGCGAAAAGTGAAGTTACGATCTCACATCTTCTCGCTTGCTGCGGTTCGTTATTAAAGATTCTGACTGCCGAACCGGGAACGAAAGTGGAGCACAGCGTCACATTGGCCGGTTTACATGTGCGGCGCTCGCCAAATTTCTGGCGCTGCGCTGGCCTTGTTTCAAGGTTGTCCGAGGCGCCTGTGCTGTTTGTTGACTTCGGTCGCCTAACTTGTGGCCCTTCGCAGCTGCCCAGCTGCGCATCCGACTCGTGCAGGCCATCAGCGGCGGAGAGATCCGCGGCTTACGTCACGCGCCTCCTACACTCCTCACTCCTCACGCAGTTATATTAAAACGCTGAAAATTTCAGGTTATTTCCTTCGCATCTCGGTCATGATGAATCCTAAAGACGCAAACTCCCTGTTAGCGACTGACGTCTCGCGCGTCGCATCTAAAAATGGTTCAAATGGTTCAAATGGCTCTGAGCACTATGGGACTCAACTGCTGTGGTCATCAGTCCCCTAGAACTTAGAACTACTTAAACCTAACTAACCTAAGGACATCACACACATCCATGCCCGAGGCAGGATTCGAACCTGCGACCATAGCAGTCGCATGGTTCCGGACTGCGCGCCTAGAACCGCGAGACCACCGCGGCCGGCCATCTAAAATTTTTTAACGAAAATGGAACAGAGCGTTTGAATGATGGTTTCGGTATGCTACAGGCAGAATAATATTGTCTGCTTTAAATTATTTGTATTCGTGTTTATAATATATACACCACTTTGTCTGTTTTTGCTGCGTCGATTTTAGAAAAACATCTTCAATGATTATGAAGTATTTGATCGAGACTCCACGTTACTTATTTCCATCGGTAGTTCTCATTTTGAGAGACAAAGTCATCTCAGAGAGTAATTTTTCTTGTTGAATATTAGTCAGGAGCTACGACATAAACGTGATACGTCATTGCTTCCTTGATGATTTACTAACATACTGAACAGCTGCTGCACAGCTGGGACTGTCACCAAATATATATTACAGCCGAAAGTCTGTGGCACTTGTGTGGAACAAATGGGAGGTATGTAGCTGGAGGTCCCTTTCCTACAACTCGCTGTTGCAAACGAACGCTGCATCACGACACACACATAAATTTGAATACAACTAACAGGCACGTCAATGAGCGGACGGAGAGTTCATAATTTTGGGAAAAAAAGGGGCGCAAGTTAAATTTGAGCGTGGATCTCCTTCGCAGTCCAACACCGTGACTGCATAAACAAGACGCGGTGGCTGTTCAAATACTTTCGATGTTCTATATCTTGAGCTTGGACCTTTCACTGCTTCTGTTTTGCTTATTTTTTCATACTTTGTTACACATTTTTCCTGTTTTGATGGTTGGTCAGTGTTTTTCATACTTTGTTACAACTTTTTCCTGTTTTGATGGTTGATCAGTGTTCAGTTTCTGACGGACTACCTTTACACTGAAAACCAACTCCAACAAACAAAAACACAAACTTGTGGGGAGTGCGATGGGGAGTTTCCCTTGTGAGTGAACCATCCTTTTTATTTAACTATATATTACGACTTACGGCTCAGCTTTACTTCTGTACTGCCTTCCAAACTTTACGAAAGTTCTCCTGCACATTTTGCGCGTGTAGCTCAGTCGGTAAACTCTACTTGCGGCTCTCGTTAAGCGATGGCGTACAGTTGTAAGTAGGCTGTTTAGGTTTTTATGTTGGTAACGCCATGTAGCGCTCTGTATGAAAATCACTGACTGTGCTGTGTGCAGCCTGTGGCTGGTTGGACTCATGGTTGGAATATTCGCTTGTGTAGTGTTGGGCAGTTGGATGTGATCTTTAGTGGGGATTATTGAAAGTCAGATTGCGTTGTGCTAAAAATATTGTGTGTCAGTTTAGTGATGATCAAATAAGTAAAGAAAGAAATATCTGAGTACGTTCAGTTTTGCTCAGCTGTTTGAAAATCAAATAACGTAAGAGGTTTTCCAGCACTGTCATTTTAAATTTTTCTAAGGGCACGTTTCACTGTGTTTACGAACTAGCTGCGCAGCGGTGGTAAGGTGAGAAGAACATTCCATAGGAGGCTACTACGGCTAAGTCGATCAACCGCAGCAACTGCAAGTAATGTCCTGCGAGGCATATAGTGAACATGGCACAAGTTCTCCATATCGTTGGCCAAGCAGAGGTTGATAATTGGATTATTGTGAAACTAGGATTACCTGCAGAGGATATATACGTGGACTAGAATTTGATATACTAAAGAACGCATCTCCTGTTAAAATAAACTCAAAACATGCCAGTGACTCATGGACAATACTAAAGGAGACGCTGACATTGTGACTGTCTCGAGAGAAGTAATCAACGTATCACTGTCGCTGGCTGGATTGGTATGATGCAGTATTAAAGTACAGGGGATAGACAAAATAATGTGAACAGTGATAGTAATGGGATTGTTGTGTTTGACGGTCAACAATGCAGGTAAGGCACATGTCGTGCTGGACTTTGCGTGTTCAAATGTTCAAATTTGTGTGAATTCCTAAGGGACAAAAGTGATGAGGTCATCGGTCCCTAGACTTACGCAGTACTGATAGTAACTTATACTAAGAACAACACACACACCCCTGCCCGAGGGAGGACTCGAACCTCCGACGGGAGGAGCCGCGCAATCCGTGACATGGCGCCTCAAACCACGAGGCCACTCCGCGCGGCTGTGCGTGTTCAGTACGGACTAGCCATCAGTGCAGATTGTTTACGAGTAGTGTACCCTTCGTATTTGCATTTAGAGACCGAGGTCGATGTACAATGAAAGACCTAACAAAGTTCCAAAGAGGACAGGTAGTGGGGGACCCGATTAGCTGGAGCATCAGTAAACAAGACAGCCAACTTATTGAATGTTTCAAGAGCAACTGTTTTAACAATCATGACAGCCTACACAAAATGTGGAAAGGTATCATCGTGTAAACATAATAGTGGGCGCAAATCAAACTAAATGACAGATATCGTCGTAAAAATGTGTGAAATCTTATGAGACTTAACTGCTAAGGTCGTCAGTCCCTAAGCTTACACACTATTTAACCTAAATTATCCTAAGGACAAACACACACACATGCCCGAGGGAGGACTCGAACGTCCGCCGGGACCAGCCGCACAGTCTACGACTGCAGCGCTTTAGAGATATCGTCTTACGTTAACACTAATTGTGTCAAAACGACTCGATACTACGATGGCTAAAGTGACTGCAGAGCCTAATAACCATCTTCGAGACCCAGTATCTATCGACACTGTCCACCTAGAACTCCATAAAGCGAATATTCATGGACGAGCTGCTATACCGAAACCTTTAGTGACGAAAGTGAATGTAAAGATCTCAGGAGCATAAATCCTGGAAAGTTGATCAGTGGAAACACGCCATATGGCCCGACGAATCAACGTTTTCGTTATCTCCAACATCGGACCAGGTTTACGTCTGGAGAACACCAAAAGAAGCCTACAATGTTGATAACTTGAATCCAACAGTTAAGCATGAAGGTGGAACTGTGATGGTGTGGGTAGGAATATCATGGTATTCTGCTGGGCCCGTCATTACTCTCAAACGCCGTGTTACAGGCAACGATTATGTGAACGTTTTAGGTGATCAGGTGCACTCCTTGATTCAAATGTTGTTCCCCAACAATGATGCCATCTTTCAGGACGATAATGCATCCATTCATACAACCTGGACTGTACAATCGTGGTATGAGAAGCATTCAACTGAACTGCAGCGTGTTCCATGGTCAGCACAGTCCCCGGCTTTGAAGATTATCGAACTGTTGTGGGCGGTATTGGAGCGCAGACTCCGGAGCAGATTTCCGCCTCCCTCGTCAATACAGGAGTTGGAAGAGGTTTTGATCGCAGAGTTGCAAAATATTCCACTGGGATCTATACAATCATTTTATGCCGGTATTCCAACAAGAATCGCAGCTGTGTTACGAACCTCATATTAATAAACTATTCCTAAGTAAATACAGGTGCTCACATTATTGTACCTATCCCCTGCACCTTGACATTGAAAACCAACTTTAAAAAAAGAAAGAAAAGAAAAGCAGCTGTTGTAAGTTTGACAAGCTAGCAGCTGTTGACAGTTCGTTAAACTTAAAAACTATTGTAAACTGTTGAAAGATGTTGACAACAGTTTCAAACTCTTTCAAACACACGCATTAGGTGTTTGTTATTATTGTCATTCAAATAATAATGTGGATTCAGACTGTGAAGATGCATCACGAAATTCAACCCAAAAAAGAAGCCTGTCCTCAAGAAAGTTTTTATTAGAGAGACAGGGGGAGAGACAGAGAACAGAGAGAGAGAGAGAGAGAGAGAGAGAGAGAGAGAGAGAGAGAGAGAAACACATAGAACATATACAATGAAGAGCCGAATAACTGGTACGCCTGCTTAATATCATGTAGCGCCCCCGCAAGCATGCAGAAGTGCCGCAACACGACGTGCCATGGACACGACTAATGTCTGAAGTAGTGCTGGAGGGAGCTGACACCATGAATCCTGAAGAGCTGTCCATAAATCCGTAACAGTACGAGGGGGTGGAGACCTCTTCTGAACAGCAGGTTGCAAGGCATCCCAGATATGCTCAGTGATGTTCATGTCCGGAGAGTTTGGTGGTCAGCGGAAGTGTTTAAACTCAGAAGAGTGTTCCTGGAGCCACACTGTAGGAATTCTGGACGTGTGGGGCATTGCGTTGTCCTGTTGGAATTCACCAAGTCCGTCGGAATGCACAATGGACGTAAATGGATGCAGGTGATCAGACAGAATGCTTACGTACGTGTCACCTGTCACAGTCGTATCTAGTCGCATCAGGAGTCCTATATCACTCCAAATGCACACGCCCCACACCATTACACAGCCTCCACCAACTTGAACAGTCCCCTGCTGACATGCAGAGTGCATGGATTCATGAGGTTGTCTCCATATCCGTATACGTCCATCCGCTAGATACAATTTGAAACAAGACTCGTACTACCAGGAAACATGTTTCCAGTCATCAACAGTCCTTTGTCGGTGTTGACGAGCCCAGGTGAAGCGTAAGGCTTTGTATCGTGCAGTCATCAAGGATACACGAGTGGGCCTTCGGCTCCGAAAGCCCATATCGATGATGTTTCGTTCGGCTGACACTTGTTAATGGCCCAGCATTGAAATCTGCAGCAATTTGGGGAAGGGTTTCACTTCTCCCACGTGGAAAGATTCTCTTCAGTCGTAGTTCGCCCCGTTCTTGCAGGGTATTTTTCTGGCCGCAGTGATGTCGGAGATTTAATGTTTTACCGGATTCCTGATATTCACGGTACATTCGTGAAGTGGTCGTACAGGAAAATCCTCACTTTATCACTACTACGGAGATGCTGTGTCCCATTGCTCGTGCGTCGACTATAACACCACGTTCAAACTCACTTAAATTTTGATAACCTGCCATTGCAGCAGCACTAACATATCTGACGACTGCGTCAGACACTTGTTGTCTTGTGTAGGCGTTTCCGACAGCAGCGCCGTATTCTGTCGGTTACATATCTCTATATTTACAGACTCATGCCTATACCAATTTTTTGGCTCTTCAGTTTAAATCAGTACTAGAGAATCTCTGTACTGATGTCAGCCAATATTTCAAGAATTTTGTCTGAATGACATGTGCGCAGTTCGAAGAACTCTTGAGCCAAGTAGCTGTACATTTTCAACAGAAAGACACAGCCGGCCGAAGTGGCCGTGCGGTTAAAGGCGCTGCAGTCTGGAACCGCAAGACCGCTACGGTCGCAGGTTCGAATCCTGCCTCGGGCATGGATGTTTGTGATGTCCTTAGGTTAGTTAGGTTTAACTAGTTCTAAGTTCTAGGGGACTAATGACCTCAGCAGTTGAGTCCCATAGTGCTCAGAGCCATTTGAACCATTTTTTTGAACAGAAAGACACAGATATTAGAGCTGCAGTGTCACCAGCAGAACAACTGATTCTAAACCTTCAATATTTGGCAACAGGTCACAGTTATACAAGTTTAATGTAAGTTCGTCGAATATCTCTGCCAATATTAATGAAACTGTACCTAGGGTTTGCTGGGCTTTCGTGAATGAACTCAAGGATTTTGTAGAAGTAAGTATTCGAGAGTCGCCTTTATACAAACACAATAAAAATACGAAGCAGACGACACAGCAATGTGCATGCACCAGTCAGCCAATTGTGCCATTTTTTTCTTACTGACCATAAACAGTAAACTCGAGACAAAATTTCCCTCCACTAATTTTTCAAAGTTGCTATTTCAAACAACTATTGACAACAGTTGAAAACCAAGTCAGACTTCAAGTTGAAAACAGCTGACAACAGAGTTTTATGGATTTGGATTTCTGTGTGAAGGTACCTTCAGAACACCCAACGCTCCCTTTGAAACGCTGCACTCATACGTTCAGACGGCATGGAAGGCTTACGGAATTTTTATTGGAAAAAAGAGAAATTGACAGCGAATAACGACATAAATGTCTTTAATGACGTTCGAGCGGTCCACATTGAATTACAATGACATGTCCGGTTTACATTAATGTGAAAGGACCCAGGCTACATATGATAGTCAACCCAAAACGTATGGAGTATGTGGACGAGTTGGTCACTTGAAGTTCATAGACCCCTTTAACTACAGACAGACAGAAGTATAGAAGGCGCTCACAAGATGACAATGGATTTAACGTGTGCTGCCATAACAGCCAGTTAAGTCCAACTAGTAAAATTGGTTAACACACGTTATAACAACAGGCCACAAACCAAACGGAAGGACACTCGAAAAAAGAAAATTTAGTAAACCTCACTCTTCCCACAGACGATACACTTAGTGAACAACGAGTCACTTACACAACAATCTTTATCCCAATTGGAACCGCAACCGCAGCTGGAAGAATTTCAGCGAAGTACGGAGAAACCCCTTTTCTTGAGGTAGACACGATCCTCGCTAAATCACCAACGAATGACAAATTTCCGCTAACCACGGAAACTGAAAAGTGTGCATTATCGCGCATACATGAAACGTACTCGTTAGACAATCTGTACAAAGTTACGTCTTTATCCCAAACGGGTACATATGACAGAGAGACGATACCTAAGCGAACCCTGGCGTCACAACAAATGGTTACTTAAAAAGTCCTGGAACGAAAACAACAAAAAATAAGAAAATCAGCCAGCCTGGGTGGCCGAGTGGTTCTAGGCGCTACAGTCTGGAACCGCGCGACCGCTACGGTCGCAGGTTCGAATCCTGCCTCAGGCATGCATGTGTATGATGTCCATAGGTTAGTTAGGTTTAAGTAGTTCTAAGTTCTAGGGAACTGATGACCTCAGAAGTTAAGTCCCATAGTTCTCAGAGCCATTTAAACCAACCATTACGAAAATTAAGGAAAAACAGAGATCAGCTGCATCAGTGTATATAGTGGGTATATTGCATTTAGTCTGCTGGTGCGTTCGGGCTAATCTTCTCTAAGTAAACTGGGCGTACGATTTTAAAGTGCCGGCCGCGGTGGTCTCGCGGTTCTAGGCGCGCAGTCCGGAACCGTGCGACTGCTACGGTCGCAGGTTCGAATCCTGCCTCGGGCATGGATGTGTGTGATGTCCTTAGGTTAGTTAGGTTTAAGTAGTTCTAAGTTCTAGGGGACTGATGACCACAGCAGTTGAGTCCCATAGTGCTCGGAGCCATTTGAACCATTTTGATTTTAAAGTAACTATTCGTACCTGATCCAAATACAGCGAATAATAATCACACTACCAATATGTAAAACACTTGTTGACTGGATTAAACCTGTTGTGTCTGTTTTCCATCCAACCCTGCAAAAGCGCATTGGTCCCATTAGCTCTCTCGGCTTCAAAATATGTATATGTGGCTGTCACCAAATTTCATCACCAAAACTAAAGCTATGAAGCCTCACTGGTAACTTTACAACTTAAAATAATGTCTATCGATGAAAAACCAAAAAAACCAACTAACACCGTTTTCAAAAAAAAATGGTTCAAATGGCTCTGAGCACTATGGGACTCAACTGCTGAGGTCATTAGTCCCCTAGAACTTAGAACTACTTAAACCTAACTAACCTAAGGACATCACAAACATCCATGCCCGAGGCAGGATTCGAACCTGCGACCGTAGCGGTCTTGCGGTTCCAGACTGCAGCGCCTTTAACACCGTTTTCAATCTTAAAGCTTCCCAGTCATGTTCTGTAACAGTCTTACCAGCGTTAAAAGGATACAGGAGGACAAATAGCAAAGTACTCCAAGAATAAGGAGAACTACTGATGACTCCCCGACTATCTGACTATACTGGGAAGGTTGATAATTTTTTTCGACTGATTAATATTTGGGCCTCTACGTTAGCAGCAACACAAGTTGTAAAGCTGGATCCTCGAGTAGATTCCGAAAGCCTCGGCCATCATAGTCCAGCTAAGCATCAAACACGTACGCCTTCGTTTCCCCCTCTCGAGCGCCAAGTCGATTAAGTTGTAAATTAATCTAACAACATCAGTACTTTTTGCTTTGCGATATCTTCCTCTTGTTTTTTCCTTTCTGTTTCTTTTTTGCTCTTGACTTAAATGTCGTACAGATATATCTCACTGTCTAAGGAATTTTCTAGTTCACAAGGTAAAATAACATTAATTTTAAAAAAATTCATAATTAGTTCCAAAATTAATATTTTACTTTAATGAAGGAGAGCTGCTGTATTAGCTGGTAATGGTTGATAACATCTGATTAACTGTAGTGAGAGATCTGCTGGTTGGTTTTAAACAGTCTACGTTCGAAAAAAAATGTGATTGCTTTCTTCTAACGTTACTCCACCATATTCACCATAATAATCACCCCGAACGTATATTCTGTGAAGATGGTTGCGGAATGGTCCATGATTAAATCTCATGTGAATTATGAAACTTTTAAACTTTTTATTTGTCTACATTTCGTCGAACCAGGGCTTCGATCGGAATCTTGCTCTTCGATGTGTGTCACAGCGCCCTTCATTCACAAAGGAAAAATGAGTGTTCAGTTGCTACACCTTCTGTGAGAAATGTACATTAACTGTTACCGAATGACATGTGTCACTCTTAAAAGATTTTTCTCATCTCAGCTTTATAGATATCCTGAGCATCGAATGAATACAAAGGTCATTGGCGAATATCCTCATGGCAGAAATTTGTTTTCTTTCTGCTTTATTTTTAGTGTTCTGTTGTCCCGTCTACAGGCATTCCATGAAAGTTGACGGGTCAAAGACATGCCCTTGAAATTCTTCAGCCACACCTAGAGCTTCCGACTGCAGCTCAAGGACCTCATATCACAGCAGAACAATCATCGCTATATCGGAGAAGTGTTTTTCGCAAAATGTGAGGATGTTATCATGCTACGTTTACCCGCAGATTCCTTAAACATCTTACTTGCCGCACGTGTCTGGGATCAGGCGAGAAGCAGCTTCCAGTTCGTTCAAATAGAGGGATCTTAGGCAACAGTAGAAACGGCAGGACATCGGACGACTCTGTGCCTATTCGCATGCTCTGACAGAAGCTTCACGCCACCGTCTTATACCCTTATTACATCGCAAGCGTTCTCGCTGTTTCTGTGTGAATAGCTTTACGTCACTGGTAATCAGCTCTATATTACGCAGTTTTTCGTTTACTTTGAAACTAAGTTTTCGGCAAGAATTGCCTTAACTATTCTTTGCGAAGACGAAGCATAAAAAATATTGGTATGGTTGTTTCGAACAGCGACGGCAGCCGTTCCTCAGATAACTATTTGCATACTGTCCGTAATAAGTTCTAGAATACAAGTGTACGCTGGTTCCTTATAGTGTAAATAAAAAAATCAAATATTGTTATGGTTCTTGGTCGTCGACAAGTCATGCATAAATCGCTGCACTTATACATGGAAGCTAGTGACCTTCTTTTTTCATACTTACAGGATGAAAAAAATTACCGCACTTGACGCGACAGCGCAATTCCTTACATACTAACAGTACAAAAATATGTGGCAAAATTTAATGCCGAGCATCTTTCGGTAGAAAATGGATATAGAAGAATTACAATTTGGCAACACTCTAAGCACCTATGCGACAACTCTTTTTCATTCAAGAATGTGTGTGTGATTATGCTTCACAGTTAATGGAGTGGATAAAGTCTTGCGTTAGAATGTTCCTATTCGAGAGTTAAATTCCGGGCCTAGATTTATTTTTTATTTTTTTATTTTCTGGAATGAATGATACGGTATCTGGCTCCCTCATCGTTATGCAGCAATTGCTACAGTTCTTATAGAGCACTACCGTTTTTATTATTCCACATTTCATCACGTATTCTGCTTTCAAATATTTACTTTCTTGTCTTCCACGCATTACATTGCCCCATTCTTTCCGGTTCATTATCTGCTCTGTTTCCATTTTCTTCAGTTACCTCCTTCCTCCAAAATAAAGAGAAAAATAGATGGTGACTCCACGCCCCACCTTCTTGGTCTACCCTTGCTTCTTTTGTCCTAGGTAGTTCCCATGCAACCATGAAAATTACATCCTCTAAGTGGATTACTTCGTACTACTCCATCAGGTACATTCGAAACCAGTTTATGCCATTAGTTCAACTGATTAGTGCCAACTCTCATGCTTACCACTTTCAAGCTCACTACATTTTTTTAGGAGTTAACGTCATCAGTATGGCTAGCAATCCAATTCTTAGATGAGTGTCACTACTTTTATCATCATTACCATCATGTAAAGACTAATTATATCATTCAGCTTGCAGTCAGCTAGCAACTCTTACTGAATGCACGTATATTTAACGCCTCCACACTGAGAAGTTTTGTAGTTGTTTATGCCCTATAACAGGTAATTCATTAATTTTAACAGGTTACTAATCTTCATGAATACTTCTGCCATATCTGACCAATAACTGTTACGCTCAACGTTTAAAAACTGTAGTTGCAGAATGTGTATCGTTTAAGAAACAATGAACTGTACATCACTATTGGACGAAACAAAATTAGAAAATAAAAAAAATTATTAAACCTACATCCTAATCGAAATTGATTATCCTAACGCAAAACTACACCCACTGCGCTGCACAAGTACGAAGTATTTAATGAGGATACTTGTTGTACAGTGTTGCCAAATTGCCTTTTTCCACGTCTGTTTTCTACCAAAACTATCCATGGGACGAAATTTTGTTGCAGTGGTTCTTTTACTGTCAGTCTGGAAGGAATTGTGCTGTGCTGTCTGAGTGCGTGAATTTCGGTTCACCAAGTGTATAAAGGGTGTTTCATAACTGTTATTGTACGCTTGTAGGGGTTTTAGACGGGACTTACTGGACAGAGTTTTGATAAGGGTTGGTTGGTTGGTTTGGGGAAGGAGACCAGACAGCGTGGTCATCGGTCTCATCGGATTAGGGAAGGATGGGGAAGGAAGTCGGCCGTGCCCTTTCAGAGGAACCATCCCGGCATTTGCCTGGAGTGATTTAGGGAAATCACGGAAAACCTAAATCAGGATGGCCGGACGCGGGATTGAACCGTCGTCCTCCCGAATGCGAGTCCAGTGTCTAACCACTGCGCCAGTTTTGATAAGGAATCCATTTCTGCAAACGTACCATTTGTATCTCTTTCAAATCTCCAGCTTCACGTTACGTACACAGTGGAGATGACGACCTCTGACCTGTGTGCAGTACAGGACTGCTCCATGTGGATATCTTGGTGTTCGTCGCACAAACGACGTCAGCTTCCGTACACACAGTTGACAAACCCATGCGCAAGTCCGTGGAGCATCACAATCAGTATTCATATTTGCAAAACTAGGAGTTTCTCGCAGTCGTTGTATTCGAACGAAAATGGTATGAGGAGGACTTAGATGATGACGGAAACGTTATTCATTGCGCAGCTCTACAATTACATAACGTACCGTGAAGCAGAAAATTTGAAAGCGATCAGATCTTCTAACTTATGTTGTATTCAAAGGCACGTTTCCGGATATGAGTTCCATGAAAAAATCTTATGTACTAAGTTCCCTCTAGAGGACCTAGAAGACTGTACTAGGAATAGTAAAACACCTTGAACACATAGGCGTCGGCAAGGGGGCGGGGATTTGGAGAGAGGAGGGCAAGAAAGGACACTTGCGCCTTGCACCTCACTTCCTGGAATATACGGTAGAGTAACATACATAAGCGATTAACTTTGAAAGACGTAAGGTATTGCAAATTTGAAATGCTGATACATTAATAACGGTGTAACCGCCATAATGTTGAATGTAAGCGTGCAAACGTACATGTATTGTGCTGTACAGGTGTCGGATGTCAGTTTGTGGGATGGAATTCCATGCTTGTTGCACTTGGTCTGTCAAGAAAGAGATGGTTACTGCAGGGTCGATGACGCTGGAGTTGTCGTCCGATGATGTCTCATATGTGCTTGATTGGAGACAAATCTAGTGATCGAGTAGGCCAAGGCAACATCCCGACACTCCGTAAAGCACGTTGTGTTACAATAATGGTATGTGGGCGCACATTATACCGCCGGAAAGCACTCCCTATAATGCTGTTCATGAATGGCAGCACAACAGATCGAATCATCAGAGTGACGCACAGATTTGCAGTCTGAGTGAGTGGAATAATCATGAGAGTGCTCCTGCTATTATACGAAGTCGCACCTCTGACCATACATCCAGGTAAAAGTCCAGTGTGTCTAGCACGCAGAGATGTACCAGGCCCTCGACTTGCTACCGCACAGCCAACATAGGACTTACACTGGCACCGAGCCAGAACCATCTTTCATCAAAAAACACAACAGACCTCCACCCTGACCTCCTATGAGCTCTTGCTTGATACCACTGAAGTCGCAGAAGGTGGTGGTTTGGGGTCAGTGGAATGCACGGTACAGGGCGTGTGGCTCGGAGCTGTCCTTGAAGTAACCGATTTACATTAGGTCATTGTGTCACTGTGGTGCCAGCTGCTGCTCAAATTGCTGATGCACATGCAGTGCGACGCGCCAGAGCCAGAAGCCAAAAACTATTGTCTTCCCCCTAGGTAGTGCCACGTGGCCGTACGGAATCTGGTCTTCTTACGACCGTACCTCCACTGCCAGAAATCATGCACAGTGGCTACATTCCCGCCATGTCTTTCTGCAGTATCCAAGAAGGAAAATCCAGCTTCTTGTAGCCCTATTACTCGAGGTCGTTCAAACTCAGTGAGGTGTTTATTATGACGCCTTTGTCGCCATAAGAGCATTCTTTATTTGCATCGTCATAATGGCGCTACTATCGCCACTCTTAGGCGACTGGCGCGAAATTTGAACAGACATCATCTTTAAGATGTAGAAACACGCCTACCAACGTTCGTTTCTGTCGCACAACTCCCTCTTGGCGTTGTGAATTTTTTCCATTAGTGTATTTTTTTTAAATGTTCAAAATTGTGTGAAATCTTATGGGACTTAGCTGCTAAGGTCATCAGTCCCTAAGCTTACACACTACTTAACCTAAATTATCCTAAGGACAAACACACACACCCATGCCCGAGGGAGGACTCGAACCTCCGCCGGGCCCAGCCGCACAGCCCATGACTACAGTGCCTAACACCGCTCGGCTAATCGCGCGCGGCTTAGTGTATTTTAGAGGCCATGGTTACAGGTTAGTATTTTTTATTAATTCCCTACTAACACCTCCCAAAATATTAAAAGCACGAAACTTACAATAGAAGACATTTGTTTCACACTATCGAAGGTGAATAAATGCTCAAAGCGCAGATATCTGCCTTTCAAAGCCCACGTCTGCTAGACTTTCTTGCTTCGAATGATCGCTCCTGCCGTATCTCTAAATACTCTATGGTAGAATATTGCGTACATCGGGGCAGATCCAAAATAGATTCCTGGCTGTGGTAAAATTGTAGGCTACTGTGCATCTTCCATTAGCATTTCGTGAAGTGTGCAATGCATATTGAGGAAATAAATTTAATTTGCAATGTTTTCTATTGAAGCAATTTTTATCAAAAATGTTTTATAAAATACCGTAAGTAGATGTGCATTTTACATAAAAATGACAGATACGTGTTAATTAGCATACATTTGGTGAATTTTATATTTAAATGACATATGTATTGGAAACGAAAAGAAGAAAAATAAAAAAATAATGACCAAAATGAGGCTCGAACGGGCGATTATCTATCTCGAGTACCACTGATTGTTTTTCTGTTTTTGTGTAGTTTCTGCTTCACGGAAAAGGTAGCAGAAACTGCATCTCTGTTTAAAATCTGCACAACGTGGGAATCGAAGCTACGACCTCTATGTGACAGGCGAGAAATTTGCCACAGAAGCATATTGCCCGTCGGGGAAGGTCGCCCTTCCTTTAGGGTATCAAAGACGCTCGGAAAACCTCAAAGTCGAATATCTCGACAATTTTTTAGAGCTGCATTGAACTGCTTGGGTTGACTAATATTTGAGTTCTGAATTTTACTTATGATAAATTTAAAAAATCACAAAAATCGATTTGCCGTGTGGTCTCCTTGTTTGTCGACTCTATAAAGAAGATAAGTACTGAAATTCCTAGATTTAATAAAGACAATTATTGTGCTGTTTGTACTGCAAGTACTAAGAGGAAAATCGGTGCCGATTTATTAAGCGTGCCACTTTTAAGACGGCCTCGGCTCTTGGTATTCTGTGTACAAAGCTCCACTGTAGATGATAGGAGTTCTGGAAACGGACTTATACTAACTGTAATGAAATTGGTCATTAGATATGAGAATAGTCAGCTTAAGTGCACGATGCTTGTTGAATATTTACATCACATTATA
Organism: Schistocerca nitens; assembly: GCF_023898315.1. NCBI lineage: Eukaryota > Metazoa > Arthropoda > Insecta > Orthoptera > Acrididae > Schistocerca > Schistocerca nitens. The sequence continues at coordinate 356,500,416 of NC_064616.1, read as the reverse complement.
AATTTCGTGCCAAATGTGTTTCGTCTATATTATTTAAAAGGCAACATCAGTGTCCTGAAATACTTTTACACTACTTTCTTTCACATATTTGACATTTTATATCGAAGTTAGAAACAGTCCTGACAGTTTCTGATTTTTATAACGTAATAATAGTTGAAATTTCTACTTACGAATTTCGCAGATCCTGCTCCATATGTATTCTTGTACCCTTTATGTAGATGTCCTGTTCATTGCCATTAGCAATTTCATTTTTTCAGCACTGGAAAATGAACATTTATTTGGTTCATGATGTACTGGATGGTGTCAACTGCCAAATGCTACTGCCAACATCCGAATGTGTGTTAGTGACATCTGTGATCTGCGTGTGTTTAATTGTACCTTATCACTTGCTGTATTTGCATTAGTCGTTTGTCACGTGTGAGTTCACTTCATTGGTTTCTAGATATGATAGTTTTCTTGCATTGGAATAAGATATATTTTTATAGTTATTTATTCTGATGGTCTTCGTGTCTTCTTGTAAGATACTATTTAAGAGAACAAACAGATGATAAACGACCACGTACATATCAACACAAACTCTCCGCTGAACCTAAGGGAGGAGTGGTCTGGAAAGTAAATCTTCTCTCCTTTGATATCGGTTTGCCGGAAACCCATAAATTTTCTCAAAGCTTATGTCACGAGTAGGAAAAATGTTAAATCTTAGGGACAGAAGAGAGATAAGCGTTTCGGAGCTATAGGACCCACAAACTGTTGGGAAATTGTTAGAAAAATGACACCGAAAGTCGCTAAAATGCTCATTTCACGTGTTTATATGAACTAATAATACTGTCAGAAATTGGTGATCTCAATATAAAGGAAGAAACAACTCGCAGAAAAGAAACAATAAACGTTGGGATGTTGAAAATGTTGCTGCCATTGGCTTCAAACAAAATCTATTACAAGGAACGATTAATATGCAGTTCATCAAATAAACAGCGAGACAGGCAGAAAGACAGTTCACAATGGGCACATTTTACAAGCGATAGCCTCACACTTTGCACACATATTATTTGTCGATCAATCGATGAAGTTATCTATTAGCGCAATCCACATCCCAGGTTCGTCATCGAAGTATCTGCCGTTACAGACAGCATACTTAATCAGGTTCCTGAAACGAGGATCGCTGAAATGATATAGGGAAAAGGACTGCAGAGCCAAAAAAATTATCGCGATCCCAAATGTGCTCCTGTGTATCGATAACGATTGTTTCCTTTAAGTAAAGAACAAAATATTTTTATCATAGCGTGTAGGCTATACGTCAGGGAGAAGTATTTCTACTATTGGACCACGGCCACTTAGCCCGGAAGTTTTAATTACTGAAAATATTTTTAGTGTCTGAAAAAATGAATATCCAAAGGCTGGATCTTTCCCGTACACCCTTCACGTACCAGTTCTTTCTGCAGGACTTTACCATTAGCTACTTCGGAGGCAGAGAATGCATGATCTTCGTTAAAACACCATGAATCCGCCAAAAGCAGAATTTTCTTCCTGTCATAAGCCATACTTGGCGAAAATATGTCACGATAGAATCGTTTGAGGTCTGCTTTCAACATGTTGCTGTTTGTCTAGCATACGATGTTATATTCGTAGCATCTGCGGGCTTTGACTGTGGGAATTTTCTAGATGCCTTGGATACAAGCCCATACGCTAGCAGCAGTATTGCGCCTTGAATTGAAATCACTGGCATAACGTCCGGTCGTGAATAGTTGCTCGTTCTGTTTCCTTCTCTCCGAATTTCTCTTGATTTTTTGGATCGATGGAGTATTCATTTTTTTCTCCAAATTGTACAGAATCTTCATGTTCTTACTTTTCTTGAACTGATTTATTGCCAACTGTGCTGTGTTGGAGAGTTTGATCCAACATCAGTGCGAACAACTGTTATTCCTCTGGTTCGCAAGGTTCTATGGCCGTTGAACTCTTTCTCAAATCCGCTCTGGTCAGCACTGAAGACCTGCGTCGGTGGAACCTTTTCCGTAACGATGAGGTCGCGAATCTTCGCAACAAAACAGTCGCACGCCTGTAAATAATTTGCCTGACCCTGTCAATTCCTGCCGACTGTGTGGGTTACTGCTCTGTCAACAATGCTATTCCGCTTCTTGAGGCGATATACCCAAGAATCAGAAGCTTTAAAATCGATTGTGTTTTGTGGATTCATGCATGGCCCACAGTCGCAACGTCCGGTCGTGAATAGTTGCTCATTCTGTTTCCTTCTCTCCGAATTTCTCTTGATTTTTTGGATCGATGGAGTATTCATTTTTTTCTCCAAATTGTACAGAATCTTCATGTTCTTACTTTTCTTGAACTGATTTATTGCCAACGCATGCGACAGACGTTTTGTCCGAGGTTCGCCTCTCCCATAATCTGCAGACCACTACACTAAAGCGAGCTGCTTGTAAGCTGTCCAGTCCTTTTCTGTCGTGTCTGCTGGACCATCATGATTTCGCCTTTTGGGTGAAGGCACATACTCGGATGCCGATGAACTCTAAGTAGAGGGAGGTGACTGTTGCGACGAGCATTGCTCTTCCGTATCGACACCATCATAACCGAAGTCAACTTCCTCGTCCCATTCTTCTCCATCGCCTCCAGCAAACCCTAATGTCCGAATCTCTTCCACAATCTTCATATCATCTTCCAGGAGAATAGCTATGTGTTTTATCATCTCCGATTCCTGGATGTTCAGAGATCGATTACTTGTTCCGAATCGAGAGACGAAGGCAGCCGCAATGACTCTCGGATCCATCTGCAATGTAAGAAGAAGACATACAACATTTTAGTACTTGACAGCCACACAAAAGAAAAAGAGACGTTATGACAGGAATATGTCCATTTACACACACTTTACTGATACTTCGTGGGTCTTATAGTTCCTAAACGCTTGTCGTTCTGCCAGTAATATTTCACAGTTTTTCTGCTTGTGACATAAGCTTTCAGAAAATATATGGGTTTCCAGCAAACCGGTATGAAAGTAGAGTAGGTTTACTTGTAAGATGGAGGTTAAGAGTCCTACATATTATATGATGAACAGTTTAAAGTGGGCTCACTGACTCTCGACATAATTAGGACCGTGAGCATTTCATATCAGGATCGCTGAAATGTTTTCCTGATAATGGTTACTAGACGTAGTTTGGATCGCATGAACACAGATACACACACACACACACACACACACACACACACACACACATATACACACACACGCACGCACACATCTACAGATCACGCGGCTGAAGAGATCATCGAGGGGACAAAAGCTAAATGAAAATATGGTCACATGCCGGCCACGTGATAGCCACGATACAAATAACGTTATTTAGAGATAGGTTCCCTGAATATTTTTTTCCCAACGGGTGATACTGACAGCTAGCTGATTTGTCCACACGCGTGCCTACAGCGTTATGAAATAGATTTGCTATTGCCATCATCCTCTTCGACTGACGAGGCAGCAAATTCCGCTCTTACTCTGTAAAACAAATAGAAAGACTTCGTAAAAATAATAGCTGCTGTAGGCTCTTCCCAGAGTTTAATTTTACTCTCTTTGCAACAAAATTGTCTGGCGTAATTCACAGTTTTCTTCATTTTAACAAAATTTCTTCGCTAAGTGGCTTTCTGGTGTATGATTTAGAAAAACATACTCACAGTGGACAAAATGACCAAATAGGTGAACAAGGTGGTTTTTAATGCAACTTTTGGAATTTCGTACAACTGAACGAAATCTTTTTGACGTAGCTTGAATGGAGAATTTGCTTATTCTTATAAAATAAAATGTCTCATTAATGAGTTAAGGAGCATCACTAAACCTTAAATAATTTAACTTATAGTGATATATATGACGCCCACAACATGTGTTGACACTTGCTATCCGGTACCGCCATATACTTTGTTATGACATTAACTCCAAACGTTTCTCTGTGCTTCTCATTCAATAGGTCATTGGCTTCGAAATCAGTTAACTCTAACTGTAGTTCAACTGACTCATCATCAGGGTTACAGTCAATTCTAACAGAAAATCAAGGTTGACATATTCTGGGATTGTAGCACTAAACTTTGAGATACTGAAAATGAGAAAAGTTGTCTCATTCCGGTTGTCTTTCAAATAATGACAGCTTTCTCCGAAATCCTTTGATGAGTCTGTGGAGATCACATATGTGGTTATTCCTTCCCTGAAGTTTCAAATTCACTTCATTGAAGTGGGGAGTGATGTCAACCAAGCATGACAGATGTGACAGCCAGGTAGTATCTGACAGTTGTGGATCACCTCTGTCTTTTTCAGTGAGAAAAACATCTATTTTCTTCCGGAGATCGTAAAAAGCGAAGAAGACTCCGGGGCAGCTGAGCCACCTCACTGACGTACGAAACGCAACTCACAGAACTCAGAATTAATTTGTTCAAGAAAACCCTGAAACTGATGGTGATCGAGTGCATGTCCCCGAATGAAGTTCACAGCAGGAACGATTGATTTCAGTACACAAGAAATATCGAAGTCTTTCCTACGGAGTGCTTGCTAATGTATGATGTAGTGTATGAACAGAGTGCCTGTAAATTATAAGTCCTCCAATTGAGCCCTCAGCTGCCCCACCAGATCCTTACTCATTCCAGCAATGTTTTTTGCCTCCATCAACTGTGACACTTCGAAGCTGGGTCCATTGATAGTTATAATATTGCAATTTTTTTGCACTTCCATGAAAATATCCTTTCCAGTTTTTGCTCCACGCATGGTGCAAATTGATACCAACTGTTATGTTATCTGAAAATCTAAATTGACGCCACGAATGTACACGAGAAATTGTGACGTACTCGACACATTAATATACTCATCCATCGCCAGAGAATACCACGAGAAGTTTATAGTATTCTCGTGTATATGTAGACTATGTTCTCTCCCGTTTCCTCTGTCCCCTGCAGAACTAAATGTGCCGAAAGGCTAATACTTTCAAACAAAGCGGCTTTCTTAGAACACAAACCATTTTCTGCTACCACCATACGTTCTTTCCTGAAGTTGTAAACGGTTTTCCTCTTCATGCGATCCTGCACGAGTGGCAGATTCATTTCCAGCAAACTTTTACATGAAGAGGTTTCTTTTGGTTTCTGAATCACATCTCAGTACTTATATTGCTCTGAGCTTAATTTTCCAGATAACTTCGAATATGTTGATAGATGTTTCGTTTCATAGTAACGCAGAAGACTGTCTTCTTTCAAAACGGCAATACTTTGGCTGCATATTACGCAAGTAGCTTTCTTATTCTTTTATTTCCACAAAGACGTACTATATTCCCCATTCCTCACTGAAAACGATGAACTCGGTGTCGGTGAGGGATATAGCAAACGAGATAGGAACACGAGGAAGTCGTTGAAGCATCATCATGTCCACTTTTGGTTTAGGCGTCCTTGTCTGTTCCAGTTTCAGGTAGAATGCAGCAGCTGTTTCCATCTCTCTTTAATTATAAACATAATTAAATTCTTGCGACTGCATGAACTAAGGGAACATGACAATAAACGAGAAAATCTAGATAAAGTAATTAAAAATTGAACATACTAAATTTAAGGCACACAGCAGCCAGACGTCCTTTGCAAATGTAATGATGTCGTAGTATCATAAACATAATATTGAAATTTAAACTGTATCACAACGACTCGTGTTCCGTACGTTTTACTAACGAAATTCAAGTGCCTCTGGCCGGCCAGACGAACTGACCTAGCGGACAGGATATGGCCCGCGGGCCGTAGGTTGGTGACCCCTACTCTTAGCGAACAAAAACTTAATCATGCAACATCATTTTTTCCAAGCGATGATTACATCTGGCAATTTCGGATATGCTGAACGTAGAATTTGTTTCCATCCTTCCAATAGCACTGAAAACAATTATTATTATTGGGTTTTTGACACTTTTATCAGGGATTCAGTCGATGATCTAGTTCAACATATAACTTTACTTTGGATTCAGGTCACGGTTTATATCAGGTCATTTATGGAAATAAATGTGGCTTTCTTGAAACGTATAGTAACAATCCGTGCCCTGTGAACAAGAGTGTTATCTTATTGATACACAAACGGTACGGATTCAATTTTTTGCCATATCTGCAAGCATAATATTGAGTAAAATGTCATTAAAACCAGCGTAGGTTTCTAAATCGATTAAACTTGTTGGGTCAAGCTCTAACGAGTAAATACAGCTCCCGGCCGTGAGGCAGCTACTGCCAAACGTAACAGTCGCTACAAAACGCTCCCTTCACTAAGCATTCGCCCGCAGGAAGCACAACGCTCTCAATGCCAGACTTGGAACAGGACCCATAACTCTATCTACTACTGTCTCAAAAATGTACTACAGTGACAATTTTGATTAGATTACATTAAGAATGTAATCTGCTCGCTTCGCAGAGTCTGGGTGCGGACAACTTCAAAGTCACAGGGAAAAACATCAACTGCCTGACAAAAAAAGCGAAGCACCCAGAAGGCATGGTCGGATGATACTGCAAATTCATATATGCACATACCATCGGAGGGTATTTAAATGATTAGAAATGCAGTTTCCTTTGTCAGTAGAAATTTCCGCAGAGTGAATTGCTTCTGCTCGTGTTTAGCGACGGTACCAGGCTTGGTATGGTATGGCATCCGCTGTTGAGTGATCACTGCGAAGGTCAGGGAGATGATGCATACTCGTCTGAGACAAGTTATCGACACCCTACACAGTTTGAAATGGCCTCATTGTGGGTCTACATTTGGCCTGGCTGGTCGGAATCGTGAAGATTTGAGGCGCACTCGGATGTGACAGTGGTCCGATATTGACGAATGGGAAAGTGAGGGCAAGATAGCGTCGGCAGTGTTCCGGTCGACCACATCTGACCACCACAAGGGACAATTTCCGTGTTGTACATTCATCGTAACCCATTAACATCTGCACCCACCACCAGAGAACATGCGAAGGCTGCCGTTAACACCAAAAACTCGAACGGCTGCGTTTGGAGTGGTGCTGTCACTAGAAAGCAAGGACAGCTGATGAACGGCGTCGCACTGTGTGCAGTGCTGAATCGCGGTTCTGCAGTATCCCGGATGACCGTCATCGGCATGTATCGCAGCGGTCTGGAGAAACGTTTCAGACTTCCAGTGTTTTGTCGTCAAGGTGTGCGGAGCCATTGTCTGTGACGTCAGCTCACAGCGGGGAGTGATCGAGGGAACTCTGACGACACAATGGTATGTTATGGACAACTTGGGGCCTCATGTGATGCTCCTCATGCGACGGTGTCGTGGTGCTGTTTTTCAACAGGGAAATGCTCATTCATTCACGGCAAAGGTCTCTATGTGAGGTATTCCTGTGACTAGCAAGATACCCAGATCTGTCACCGACAGAACATGTATGGGACCAGCCTGGACGTCATTATCAGTATCCAAGACATCCACTACCAGTTCTGGGCTAGCTTGCCTCAGTAGATAATTCTACTACTTCATGACACCGTTCCTGACTGAAGCAGTTCATACATACACGCAAGAGGGTACGCAACATCATAGTGAAAAGTGGACCCTGCTGCCAAGTGTTTTGAAGGTATGACTCGATTTTATAGTCGCTGAAATAAACCAAAATATACCATCTCAACCTGCAATGTTTCCTTTCGTTTGCTCTTGTCCTTCTGGGCGCTTCACTTTATTTGTCATACGGTGTATTGACCAATGTACTAAAGCTCCTTTCTCAGATACTATGTGATATAGCCATTAAGGAAGCGTAAAAAGTAATAAATTATGTAAATTTCCATTGATTCATTAATTAAAAACCTTATCATAAAGAGATAATTGTACAAATACTAAACTGCATTAGAAATTCCTAAGCTGTTGTAGTGAAACATCGTCAAAACAAAAGCAATTTTCGGGTATGATCCTGTGCCGATGTCAGGTCTTCTATAGTATTCATGTTTTGTGATGTAGTTAACAATAAGTGTACCACTTCATTCTGCTAAGAAATTCACCGGTGTAGAAGTAGGAACAGGGTCCAAAAGATTTCTAAGTTGTGAAAACTGAAAACCAATCTCAGGTGTTGTGAGTGCCCTTACCTCTTCATTGAGACATAGCTTATTCTAGGTACTGATTTCGTGAACTGAACTACGGGTACAAGGGAGAGATATTACGTATGTCAGGTCTCATTACCGAATAGATAAACTAAGAGTAGACATCTATTAACTCAACTTTTTTGTTCACGTTTCTGTAGACGTTCTTGAATTCCCTCCACAAATAATTCCAGTTACACACTTTGGACCTGAAAAATTTTAGCTTCGCTTGATAAATTGCCACAACATGAAAATATGTTACTGTAGGAAAATAAATAAACTACCCCAGTATTTTTTGTGTTTTAGCGTCAGCTATGTCCGAACCATTCTTATTGCAAACAAAGATTTTTTCCATGTGTTTCAGTGGTTGTTTGCTCCTCCCAGATGAATTTAATACCAAGTCTTGATACTAAGGATTTAACTCTGTCACCCTCTTGTGTTTGAGTGTCCTCGGAATTTATACTTACGTTCGTGGAAACCTGTTGCTGGTTCTGAACGGTATATAATGACATGTTTCAGAGTTTAATGACAGTGAATTGGCTTGAAACCATTTATTAGATTCATTTCCATGATAATTTTATGAATAGCCCTCTCCAAAAGCAGGCCGGTGTGGCCAAGCGGTTCTAGGCGCTTCAGCCTGGAACCGCGCGACCGCTACGGTCGCAGGTTCGACTCTTGCCTCGGGCATGGATGTGTGTAATGTCCTTAGGTTAGTTAGGTTTAAGTAGCTCTAAGTTCTGGGGGACTGAGGACCTCAGATGTCAAGTCCCATAGTGCTCAGAGCCATTTGAACCATTTTTGAAACTCTCCAAAAATAAATCTGATTTGCTATTTATAGCGATGTTTATATCACTTGCTCACAACACAAACATGTCACTTAACAATGATACTGTTGCAAAGTCGTTAATGAAACATACATAAATATAAAAAAGTAAGAGTCATTATTTGAAACCTTGTTTAGCACTACATGTTATTAGTTCCCCTTAATATAGGACTCTTCCTTATCAACAACTTAATTTCTGATAAAGTGACTGTAATCTGAGTTATTTCGGAAAATTTCTAACGGGAGCATAACATTCCGATGTACGTAGAGGCAGCGATTGATTTGTAAAAAAATTAGTTCCCGTAATGCGGGAGGTGTTTTTGAAATTTAAAGTTCTTAAAACGTCATTTTAAAGATTTTATGAGTGCTTTAAAAGTTGAATGCAAGATTTTTACTGGTAAAAGCTAAAGTTATATCGTAACAAGTATCAAAATCTGCAGTTCTGATTTTTATTCTTCAGAAGTACCGGTAAGGCGTATCAGCGTGTACTGTCAAAATTCAAACACTGCATAGAAGGATTTGTAATTTACTCAGTCAGACGCCTTTGACGAATCACAGAATGCAGCAGTTGGCTAATTAATTAATTCTTGTTTGTGTCGAAATAGACTTCTCAACCCTTTAAGACTAATTCTTGTTTGTGTAGTTATAATATTGCAATTTTTTTGCACTTCCATGAAAATATCCTTTCCAGTTTTTGCTCCACGCATGGTGCAAATTGATACCAACTGTTATGTTATCTGAAAATCTAAATTGACGCCACGAATGTACACGAGAAATTGTGACGTACTCGACACATTAATATACTCATCCATCGCCAGAGAATACCACGAGAAGTTTATAGTATTCTCGTGTATATGTAGACTATGTTCTCTCCCGTTTCCTCTGTCCCCTGCAGAACTAAATGTGCCGAAAGGCTAATACTTTCAAACAAAGCGGCTTTCTTAGAACACAAACCATTTTCTGCTACCACCATACGTTCTTTCCTGAAGTTGTAAACGGTTTTCCTCTTCATGCGATCCTGCACGAGTGGCAGATTCATTTCCAGCAAACTTTTACATGAAGAGGTTTCTTTTGGTTTCTGAATCACATCTCAGTACTTATATTGCTCTGAGCTTAATTTTCCAGATAACTTCGAATATGTTGATAGATGTTTCGTTTCATAGTAACGCAGAAGACTGTCTTCTTTCAAAACGGCAATACTTTGGCTGCATATTACGCAAGTAGCTTTCTTATTCTTTTATTTCCACAAAGACGTACTATATTCCCCATTCCTCACTGAAAACGATGAACTCGGTGTCGGTGAGGGATATAGCAAACGAGATAGGAACACGAGGAAGTCGTTGAAGCATCATCATGTCCACTTTTGGTTTAGGCGTCCTTGTCTGTTCCAGTTTCAGGTAGAATGCAGCAGCTGTTTCCATCTCTCTTTAATTATAAACATAATTAAATTCTTGCGACTGCATGAACTAAGGGAACATGACAATAAACGAGAAAATCTAGATAAAGTAATTAAAAATTGAACATACTAAATTTAAGGCACACAGCAGCCAGACGTCCTTTGCAAATGTAATGATGTCGTAGTATCATAAACATAATATTGAAATTTAAACTGTATCACAACGACTCGTGTTCCGTACGTTTTACTAACGAAATTCAAGTGCCTCTGGCCGGCCAGACGAACTGACCTAGCGGACAGGATATGGCCCGCGGGCCGTAGGTTGGTGACCCCTACTCTTAGCGAACAAAAACTTAATCATGCAACATCATTTTTTCCAAGCGATGATTACATCTGGCAATTTCGGATATGCTGAACGTAGAATTTGTTTCCATCCTTCCAATAGCACTGAAAACAATTATTATTATTGGGTTTTTGACACTTTTATCAGGGATTCAGTCGATGATCTAGTTCAACATATAACTTTACTTTGGATTCAGGTCACGGTTTATATCAGGTCATTTATGGAAATAAATGTGGCTTTCTTGAAACGTATAGTAACAATCCGTGCCCTGTGAACAAGAGTGTTATCTTATTGATACACAAACGGTACGGATTCAATTTTTTGCCATATCTGCAAGCATAATATTGAGTAAAATGTCATTAAAACCAGCGTAGGTTTCTAAATCGATTAAACTTGTTGGGTCAAGCTCTAACGAGTAAATACAGCTCCCGGCCGTGAGGCAGCTACTGCCAAACGTAACAGTCGCTACAAAACGCTCCCTTCACTAAGCATTCGCCCGCAGGAAGCACAACGCTCTCAATGCCAGACTTGGAACAGGACCCATAACTCTATCTACTACTGTCTCAAAAATGTACTACAGTGACAATTTTGATTAGATTACATTAAGAATGTAATCTGCTCGCTTCGCAGAGTCTGGGTGCGGACAACTTCAAAGTCACAGGGAAAAACATCAACTGCCTGACAAAAAAAGCGAAGCACCCAGAAGGCATGGTCGGATGATACTGCAAATTCATATATGCACATACCATCGGAGGGTATTTAAATGATTAGAAATGCAGTTTCCTTTGTCAGTAGAAATTTCCGCAGAGTGAATTGCTTCTGCTCGTGTTTAGCGACGGTACCAGGCTTGGTATGGTATGGCATCCGCTGTTGAGTGATCACTGCGAAGGTCAGGGAGATGATGCATACTCGTCTGAGACAAGTTATCGACACCCTACACAGTTTGAAATGGCCTCATTGTGGGTCTACATTTGGCCTGGCTGGTCGGAATCGTGAAGATTTGAGGCGCACTCGGATGTGACAGTGGTCCGATATTGACGAATGGGAAAGTGAGGGCAAGATAGCGTCGGCAGTGTTCCGGTCGACCACATCTGACCACCACAAGGGACAATTTCCGTGTTGTACATTCATCGTAACCCATTAACATCTGCACCCACCACCAGAGAACATGCGAAGGCTGCCGTTAACACCAAAAACTCGAACGGCTGCGTTTGGAGTGGTGCTGTCACTAGAAAGCAAGGACAGCTGATGAACGGCGTCGCACTGTGTGCAGTGCTGAATCGCGGTTCTGCAGTATCCCGGATGACCGTCATCGGCATGTATCGCAGCGGTCTGGAGAAACGTTTCAGACTTCCAGTGTTTTGTCGTCAAGGTGTGCGGAGCCATTGTCTGTGACGTCAGCTCACAGCGGGGAGTGATCGAGGGAACTCTGACGACACAATGGTATGTTATGGACAACTTGGGGCCTCATGTGATGCTCCTCATGCGACGGTGTCGTGGTGCTGTTTTTCAACAGGGAAATGCTCATTCATTCACGGCAAAGGTCTCTATGTGAGGTATTCCTGTGACTAGCAAGATACCCAGATCTGTCACCGACAGAACATGTATGGGACCAGCCTGGACGTCATTATCAGTATCCAAGACATCCACTACCAGTTCTGGGCTAGCTTGCCTCAGTAGATAATTCTACTACTTCATGACACCGTTCCTGACTGAAGCAGTTCATACATACACGCAAGAGGGTACGCAACATCATAGTGAAAAGTGGACCCTGCTGCCAAGTGTTTTGAAGGTATGACTCGATTTTATAGTCGCTGAAATAAACCAAAATATACCATCTCAACCTGCAATGTTTCCTTTCGTTTGCTCTTGTCCTTCTGGGCGCTTCACTTTATTTGTCATACGGTGTATTGACCAATGTACTAAAGCTCCTTTCTCAGATACTATGTGATATAGCCATTAAGGAAGCGTAAAAAGTAATAAATTATGTAAATTTCCATTGATTCATTAATTAAAAACCTTATCATAAAGAGATAATTGTACAAATACTAAACTGCATTAGAAATTCCTAAGCTGTTGTAGTGAAACATCGTCAAAACAAAAGCAATTTTCGGGTATGATCCTGTGCCGATGTCAGGTCTTCTATAGTATTCATGTTTTGTGATGTAGTTAACAATAAGTGTACCACTTCATTCTGCTAAGAAATTCACCGGTGTAGAAGTAGGAACAGGGTCCAAAAGATTTCTAAGTTGTGAAAACTGAAAACCAATCTCAGGTGTTGTGAGTGCCCTTACCTCTTCATTGAGACATAGCTTATTCTAGGTACTGATTTCGTGAACTGAACTACGGGTACAAGGGAGAGATATTACGTATGTCAGGTCTCATTACCGAATAGATAAACTAAGAGTAGACATCTATTAACTCAACTTTTTTGTTCACGTTTCTGTAGACGTTCTTGAATTCCCTCCACAAATAATTCCAGTTACACACTTTGGACCTGAAAAATTTTAGCTTCGCTTGATAAATTGCCACAACATGAAAATATGTTACTGTAGGAAAATAAATAAACTACCCCAGTATTTTTTGTGTTTTAGCGTCAGCTATGTCCGAACCATTCTTATTGCAAACAAAGATTTTTTCCATGTGTTTCAGTGGTTGTTTGCTCCTCCCAGATGAATTTAATACCAAGTCTTGATACTAAGGATTTAACTCTGTCACCCTCTTGTGTTTGAGTGTCCTCGGAATTTATACTTACGTTCGTGGAAACCTGTTGCTGGTTCTGAACGGTATATAATGACATGTTTCAGAGTTTAATGACAGTGAATTGGCTTGAAACCATTTATTAGATTCATTTCCATGATAATTTTATGAATAGCCCTCTCCAAAAGCAGGCCGGTGTGGCCAAGCGGTTCTAGGCGCTTCAGCCTGGAACCGCGCGACCGCTACGGTCGCAGGTTCGACTCTTGCCTCGGGCATGGATGTGTGTAATGTCCTTAGGTTAGTTAGGTTTAAGTAGCTGTAAGTTCTGGGGGACTGAGGACCTCAGATGTCAAGTCCCATAGTGCTCAGAGCCATTTGAACCATTTTTGAAACTCTCCAAAAATAAATCTGATTTGCTATTTATAGCGATGTTTATATCACTTGCTCACAACACAAACATGTCACTTAACAATGATACTGTTGCAAAGTCGTTAATGAAACATACATAAATATAAAAAAGTAAGAGTCATTATTTGAAACCTTGTTTAGCACTACATGTTATTAGTTCCCCTTAATATAGGACTCTTCCTTATCAACAACTTAATTTCTGATAAAGTGACTGTAATCTGAGTTATTTCGGAAAATTTCTAACGGGAGCATAACATTCCGATGTACGTAGAGGCAGCGATTGATTTGTAAAAAAATTAGTTCCCGTAATGCGGGAGGTGTTTTTGAAATTTAAAGTTCTTAAAACGTCATTTTAAAGATTTTATGAGTGCTTTAAAAGTTGAATGCAAGATTTTTACTGGTAAAAGCTAAAGTTATATCGTAACAAGTATCAAAATCTGCAGTTCTGATTTTTATTCTTCAGAAGTACCGGTAAGGCGTATCAGCGTGTACTGTCAAAATTCAAACACTGCATAGAAGGATTTGTAATTTACTCAGTCAGACGCCTTTGACGAATCACAGAATGCAGCAGTTGGCTAATTAATTAATTCTTGTTTGTGTCGAAATAGACTTCTCAACCCTTTAAGACTAATTCTTGTTTGTGTCGAAATAGACTTCTCAACCCTTTAAGAACTGTGGTTTAACCAAAAGATTATTCCTAGTCTGATCATTAAGAATACGTTAATATACTAACTTTTGCCCCACCCTAAGTGGTATCGCGTCCCACCTCGTGAAACAGCAAAACAACCGCTCAAAAAAGTTCTATTCTCTCACACTGCATAATTCTCTCACTGACGTTTAAACTGAGGTGCCGCGGAAGTCTTCTGGGCTAACTAACACGAATTTCTGATGATTGTGAAGTATAGTACTCTTTAGAAACCATTATCAGTTAGTTACTCTGCTTTATCAAAGCTATTAGTGGGTTCATTATCACAATATTATCGTTGAAAGCCTTCCTGAAAAATGGTTCAAATGGCTCTGAGCACAATGGGACTTAACATCTGAGGTCATCAGTCCCATAGATTTAGAACTACTTAAACCTAACTAACCTAAGGATAGCACACGCATCCGTGCCCAAGGCAGGATTCGAACCTGGGACCGTAGTAGGAGCGCGGTTCCGGACTGACGAGCCTAGAACCGCTTGGCCACAACGGCCGGCAAAGTCTTCCTGAGCACATGACGCTGTTGACATCCTGGGAGAATACCCGAACTTGTGCACCTGCATAAACAAACCCTGTACGAATTTACTCACCTTTGACTCATTCTTTCGGGTGTTGACAGAAAAGCCTGCACTTTGATCCTTCGATAAGTAGTAGAACATCACACTTCTTGCGCTCAATCATGCGCCTGGAGGCTGTTCACCATTTATCGAATATTATCCTCTAGTAATGTGTCTGGTGAGCAAAAATTGTTAACTGCTTGGATTCAGACTGGTAACGACTGGTTAGCATATGTCTCGTAGCTTCAACTGCTGCAGTTCATATCACATGTTAATAAATGATTCTACTGACATTAACACAAGTCGAGAAGGTTTAGGAAATACATCACATTTCATGCCAATGATATAAAGTTTATAAGAAATTTTAAAATTTATAAATACGGTTTTAAGACTTGAGGAAATAAACGGAATTTGTCAGTACTAGTTAAAGCGACCAATGAGTCGCGGGTTCGAGTTTTCCTGCAATTAGTGCGGATTTTATTTTACGTCTAATCCATCCCTGCAAAAAGTTCAGATTAAAATAGATGGATGTAAGTTACAAATACGAAACAATAATTTCTGAGTGTGAATCTAAATTTAAAGAATTGTTGACTGCAGTGTTCTTTTCCATCAGAAAGTCTACAAAAGTATCAGGATACCCTCGTACAGTGAACTCTTCAGCGATATATTCCGCAGTTAAAATTAGACTGAAAATACCTCGCACAGGCGTGTACAAGCAGCCGTTATTCCAACACTCTGTCCGTGACTATAATGGCGAGATAACGATAATATACGATACAACGAAAATTGATCTCTTTCATGCACTTATTAATGAGTCACAGTGTATAGACTTAGATGTAGATTTGGTACACACTGGAGACATACTTCGGAGTAATTAGAATCCATAATTTCTTTAGCATGATTAGAGATTTTGCATGCCGACTTATTAATACCACTCTGCTCGAACCTCACCCTTGGCAGTTATTCAAAGTTCGAGGCCGTGGAAGTTATACTTAAAGATATCATGGATATTAGAGTCGCGGTCGTGGTCATTAATGCAGAGCTTACTGCTACAGTTCTGATATCATTCAATATAAAGCTCTTATGATTTCAGTTGCAGTAGATCTTCTTTAGTGATACGTGGTTTATTACACTAAATTGCAGCCGATTTAGTTTTGTCTCACAAGATTTGACATTCATGGCTTTAATTCATATTTTAGCTGCGGACCTGAGAACACTGTGGTGCCTGTAACTGTTGTCACTGTGATAGCAATCGTATCACTAGAATGTAGTAGAACGTTAAACAATCTAGTGGTAGTTAAAGGACATGATGCAGAGCAATGTGGATGTGGTGAGAAAGCGCCGTGGGAAGGATTGATGATTGTGTAGAGGAGATGCCTGTGTGGCGGTGCCGGGGGAGGGGATAGCAGAGGTTGCGAATGGGCACGTTCCGCTTTCCCGAACTTTGAGGGCAAGTTTGCTCGCGGTTTTTGCAGAGCTGTCAATGCTGCAGATAGAAAGCCAGCTATTGTTGGTCGGGCTGATCGTTGACCGGTTACAGGCCGCCAAGGCCGGCTGCTCCTACGACACGAAGCTGTGCTGGCCCAACGCCAGCAGGCGCTCAAAACACATTGTCATCACACTTCACGTGTGATGGTGCTTACTTGACTTGCGCAACGCTTTCCTTGTTGTACTCTGGACCACCAGGGATAGCAAGGAGTATTGAGTGTTAGGCTGCGTGTCTAAAAGTGCCGGTACTTGACGTACTACTTCTTGCACAAGAGAAACCTTCGTCGGAGAGATCTTTACCTGGCCGAAGACTTGAAAGGTTGTGATTGCGGTTAGATAGATTAACTTCTGGCCGCTACGGCATCAGTTAAACTGACACAGATCATAGCTACTGCGTAGGGATTTCTTCTAGAGAATGTACATTGATCGGCCACAATATTATGACCACCGACCTACTATCAATATAAACCCACCCAGGTGATAGCAACGTCACCTGAAGAGGAATGACTGTTTGTCAGACACACGCACGGTGCCTATAATATCACTTAGCGTGTTGTCCGTGTGTGGAATGGAAAAGGTGCGCGATCTATCTGAGTCTGACCGAGGGCAGATTGTGACGGCCTGGAGGCTCTTCACGAGAATTTTGGAAACTGCGCGACCCGTCGGGTGTTCGAGGAGAGCTGTGGTGAGTGTCTCCAGTACGTGGCGAAACCAAAGTGCAACCACGTCCAGACGTCGTGTGGATGGGCAGCCACCCGTCGTTACGGATGTCGGACGTCGTAGTCTGGGCAGACTGGTAAAACAGGACAGGCGGCGAACTGTGGCGGAACTAACATCAAACTTTAATGTTGGGCAGATTACAAGTGTGTCTGAACGCAAAGTGCACCGAACATTGCTATGGGCCTCCGCAGCAGACGTCCCATGCATCTACCAATGTTAACACCACGACATCGGCAACTACGATTGAAATGGGCACGTGACCATCGCCACTGGACGTTGGCGCAGTGAGATAGGGGAGGGCGCGAGTCCGTCGTCTTCCAGGGGTACATCTCCTTGACATCAGTACTGCGGGACACAGACAAGCTGGCGGCTGCTCTCGTGGGCATCCATGGCTCCAGTGGAGCTCGTGCAAGGCTCCTTGACAGCCAAGCAGTATCGTACACTGCTTACAGACCGTGTACACTCCTTCATGACGATAATTTTTCTCCACAGCAGTGGAATTTTTCAACAAAACAATCCGTCATGTCACAAAGCCAGAAGTGTGTTGAAGTGGTTCGAGGAACACAGTCGCGAGTTTCAATTGATGTGGTGCTAACCCCCATCTCGCTAGATCTGCCGCGCGGGGTAGCCGCGCGGTCTCAGGCGCCTTGCCACAGATCGCGCGGTCCCCCCCCCCCCCCCCCCCCCCCGTCGGAGGTTCGAGTCCTTCCTCGGGAATGGTGTGTGTGTTGTCCTTAGCGTAATTTAATGTAAGTTAGATAAAGTAGTGTGTAAACCTAGGGACCAATGACCTCAGAAGTTTGGTCCCATAGGAAATTTCCAAACTTCTTCTCCAGATCTGAACCAGATCGAACACATCTGGGATGTGCCTGAACGTGGCGTCAGAGTTCATCACCCCCTTCCCCTGAGTTTACGAGATTAGGTGACTTGTGTGTGCAGATGTGGTTCCAATTCCCTCCAGCGACCTACCAACGCCTCATTTCTCCCATACTACCACGCATCGCAGCTGTTATCAGTGCCATAGGTAGACATACCGGCTATTAGTTAGGTGGTTATACTGTTCTGGCTGATCAGTGTATGTCCTACTTATTATGCTCCTACTCTGATACGACACTGCTTGGCCAAAAATGTGAAGCACCTACAAAGTGGGTGGGGGACAAAACGAAATGAGTGATTATAAAATCGAGTCAGCCTTACAAATAGCTTGGCAATATGAGCCCACTTATCACTAGGATGTTGCACCCCCTGTGGCTTCGGTGCATGCTGTGGTTAGATTAGCGCGGATGTCGTAAAGCCGTTTATCCTCTCCTGAGGCAAACTGGACCAAAACCGTTGTAATGAATCCTTGAAGTCCTGCATACTAACAATGGGACGAAGTTAACATCCGATCCGGTTAGTAACATGTTCTATTGAAGACAGTTCTGTAGATTTACCTGCCCACAGGAGTACCTTAACATCACACACACGCAATTAGTCACGTGCTATGCTTGGACGAGCAATGAAATGTTGAAAAATGACACCAGGATATTGCCCCATGAGAAGTAACACATGAGGGCCCAGGATGTCCGTGATGTATTGCTGGGTCGATAGAGCTCCCCCGATCACTACCAGCCCTGACCTGAAGTCATATCCGATGGCTCTCCGGCCCACGACACCAGAAGTAACACTGCTGCGTCTCTCCAGAACATTGAAAGATTAGGACTTTGCTCCTGGTCGCTGTCATGCTCGGCGACGATGGTAATCTGAAAAAGTGCAGAAGTGCGACTCGTCGCTGAACACAATGCGACATGTTTCATAAGCAGTCCATGCTCCCCAGCCACTGTACCACTCCAGATGCAACTGTTTGAGTTGTAGCATTAACTACAGCCTATGCAAGGGACGGTAAATCCGTGGTCCGTCTGCTGTTAGTCTCCGATTAATGATACAGGATATCACAGGAAGTGTCAGGGACTCCACTACTTTTTCGCGCACGGCTGGCGCAGATATGGAGGGGTTACTAAATGCTTAATGCTCAATTCCACGATCCTCTCCTGCGGGTGTCAACGTTGTCAAACGGAACATTGACGACGAGTATTCAAGTCCTCATGTTCCCCTACAGTCCAACATAGGACCAAAAAGCACACCCTCAAGCCCCACTGATCTGGATATTGCAATATTCGACCAGCCGGCCATATGGAAACCCCCAATAATGTACCTTTCAACCTCTGTTAGATGCCGATAACGTTGTCTCACACGTGTACGCAGCATCCCAATGACGTTTAAAGTGATCACGCAACATCTGATGATGTGTACGCCCCTTACATACTATACCAGGACTGGTAACAACATTAAACACTAAGAGCACTAGTGCACTAGGCCGGCCGTTCTGCTATCAATGGGAACTGCAGATCTGATCATTGACGTACTCGCCGATGATGAGTGCTTTTACAAATTTACATTGACTTCTGACCATGTCTTCTGGTTGTTTCATCTTTCTTGTCAGGTAGTATAGTTTTCTTAAATTTTTTATACATCTGTTTGTGGGTTTTGCGCAATTCATTAGAACTGCAACGAGTAACTCGCTGAAACGAAAAGAAGATTGGGATTTAACGTCTTGTAGACATCGAGATCATTAGGGACGGAGACACGTGGATGATAACTGAGACCATAATAGCGCAAGCATGTCATGTTAGCTGTTTTATATCAGGAACGCCGCTGCTGACACGTCCACTATGATTTCTCTCGTGTATTGGTCACTCTTACTTGTGTATTTGCTGTGATGCTTCAAAAGCATAGAAGAATGGTTTTAAACAACAACGTATTTCATTTTTATATGTTGGCCATTTCATCTTTAAAAACAAATTGTATCGGTAAATTAACACGCCTCAGTAACAGTGGTCGTTAATGCACGACAGTGGGGTGATGTTCAGCTCAGAGGTATCATATTCGAATCCTGGCATTGCAAGACATTCTCACCGCCAGTATTTGGCGAACAATAATAAGAGAGACGATGACGTAAATTGTAAATCATTAGCCTTTGTGCTAATGTCCTGGACTGAATACCAAAATTCTGCATAGGGACACGGTGGTAGAGGGCATGTTTCTCTGTTGATGATGATCCGTCTGTCGGATGGGACTTTAATCTCGGAGGCCCCCTTGGTGGATATATATTGGTACCGGTTTTCACGCTCTCCCTTCTCCCATCATCACAAAACGAGCACACTATACACATCCATTTCAGTAACTTGTACTCAACAGATACAGTTAACAACATACACCACGAGGAAAGGGCCATTGTGCGCGTGAGAAGAAAACCCTTTATGATTAGATACATGAACTTACAACTCAGTGGCTCCCAGTCAACAGTGACATAGATTCTTCCTTCCTTTTACACTGCTTTACGTATGCGAATCACAAAGGAATTTCATATTCGTTCCTAGACATACTAATCAGCGTTGGGCTCAATGGTGATGTTTCGTATTTTTGTCTATTAAAGATCTTGCTGGAGGCGTTTTACTGTCGCATTTCTTGAGTCTTAGACGACATTTGGTTAAGACATTTACAATGAGTGTTTTACAGCGTACTGCCGTGTATCTTTTTTACATGAGGATGTGAGTCACCATAGGATGGACAAAAATCAACAATTCACATGGCCATATAATTGGCAGAGAATAACAATGACTACTTTAATTTTTGTTATAAAGTTTATTTCAGTCAGTACTCACATAAACTGTTTAGTGACTATTCCTGTTTTAATATACTGCTTATGAACAACATCTCGTTAACATTTCTTGGCTAATCACTGCGTAGAAGCATTCTACGAGTCGACGTTTCATTTAATAGGAGACTGAATCAAATGTGGTTTAATAGGAGACTCAATGAAATGTGAATTCGTAGCATAATTTGCCGCAGCTGTTGGCCAAGAGATATTAACGGTATATTGTTCATAACGAGTATACTAAAACAGATATAGCCACTAAGCAGTTACTGTAATCAGTAATGAAATAAACGTTATGCTACATGAGCAACAGCGTCACAAAACTCTTAAGACATGAGGAGATGTATGGGATTTTAGGTTGGTTGTAAGAGGCTATACACCACTGTAAATAATCTAGTGTCAAAGTGAAGAATATTGCCGTATAGAGCACTCGATAACATAAACTCTGTCTCGAGGATTGAGAAGCAGTGGTTTTATTAGTCTGATGAAATACGGTGAAGATCTTGTGCTTAGAACACGGAAAGATCTCAAAGGTTATAATTATGTATGTCAGTGAGATATCTTCACTAGATATTACAATCATCGTTAGATTATTTTCAGTTTTTGAGATCACATTCTGCAATAAGGTGACAAACGTCATGGAATACCTCCTAATATCGTGTCGGATCCCCTTCTGCCCGGCGTTGTGCTGCAACTCCACGTAGTATGGACTCAATAAGTCATTGGAAGTCCCCTGAAAAAAATGTTGAGCCAAGAAGCCTCTTTAGAAGTCTATAATTGCGAAAGTGATACCGGTGCAGGATTTTGTGCACGAACTGACCTCTCGATTACGTCCCACAAATGTTCGATGGGATTCATCTCGGCCGAATCGTTCACTCGAACTGTGCAGAAAGTTCTTCAAACCAATCTCTAAGCAACCGAACATAAACATTCTAAACATTCCCAGTCAATGATCGGTTCATTTGGACCAGAGGACCCATTCCAACCCGTGTAAACACAGCACTACCTGCTGAAGCAGTGCGTTGTTGACAACTTCAGTCCATGGCTTCGTCGGGCCCGCGCCACACTCGAACCCCGCCATCCGCTCATACCAAGTCGACCAGGGTATAATCGATATTCTCACGAACCCAGGAGAGGCGCTGCAGGCGATGTGGTGCTGTTAGCAAAGGCACTCGCGTCGGTCGTTTGCTGCCATAGCCCATTAACGCCAAATTTCGCCGCATTGTCTTAACGGATACGATCGTAGTAAATCCCACATTGATTTCTGAAGATATTTCACGCTGTGTTTCTTGCCTGTTAGCACTGACAACTGTACGCAAACATCGCTAAGTGAAGGCCGTCGGCCACTCCTTTGTCCATGGTGAGAGGTAATGCCTGAAATTTGGTGTTCTCGACACACTCTTGACACTGTGGATCTAGGAATATAGAATTTCCTAATGAAATGGAATATCCAAAATGGAATGTCCCATGCGTCTAGCTCCAGCTATCATTCCGCGTTCGAAGTCAGTTAATTCGTGTCATTCGGCCATAATTACGTTGCAAACCTTTTCATATGAATCACCTCAGTACAAATTACAACTGCACTAATGAACTGCCCTGTTATATCTTATGTACGCGATACGACCACCATCTGTATATGTGTGCATATCGCTATCCCGTTACTTTTCATCTCAGTGGACGTTAATGACGTTCTTCATCTGAAATTATATACTTCGATGTCGGTAAAAAGACCACTCTCGTCTGAGATATTTTTTATGTTGAACAGTACTTGTGACAACACTCAACGAGTTGAAAATATTGAGCTGATATCTGGGTTTCGACTGAAAGAAACAGAGTAACAAACATTTACTTGTGACCATTGTTGTAGATATGTTGGGATTAATTAAAATTTTAAAAGTGGAGGAGAAGGGTGTTACGTAAAGGCGAAGTTTCTTACTTAAGATAAGATCCCCTTCGTGTCAAAAGCACTTAAAAGAGTCGAAAGACTTTTCAAGGTACTTCAGGTTTCTACGCACGCTTTATCAGTTACTCAGTAATCTCGTTATAGTATCACAGCTATTACCCTTCTCTCCCCCCTCCACAAATATATCATCATAAGGACAAATTAATGTACCATTACTGCCTTAGTGGACGATGTTGCTCTAGATACACACATTGCGAAGAAAATAACAGAGTAACAAACACCGTACAACCTACCTTTATACTCAAGGAACCAGATAATATCACTATGTTGTGTGTAATGTAGCAACGAGGCTGAAACAATAATGTCAATCTATTACTCGCTAGGACACAGGGTATTTTAATCTGCTGCAAAAACTAAATATAATCACTGACAGGGTGTAGTCGACTTCAATTATAGAGAGGGCAAAATATTGTCCACTCCCCCCCCCCCCCTTCCTCCTGAACGAGAACACTGGTCGCTTTATAGAAAGTGCTGCTGTCAGTGGATGAAGAATACCTAAAATAAATTCCGTGAGTACATTACGAAGGACATTGCTTGTCAAGGACATTTAGTATCGGGTACCTCGATAAATTGGTTTAAGGTTTATGTATATTAAATATTTACCGAACCTATTATCTATGCTGCCAGGAAACTCCTTTGATATATTGTGTGTATTATTCAAGAGGGATGCTGTAATTGCATTTTTAATTCTACGAGGGTTGCCCTAAAAGTAAGTTCCGATCGGTTGCGAAATGGAAACCACAGTGACATCCAGAACCGCTTTATTTGTAATATTTAGGTACGCCTTCCATCTACTTCTCTACATAATCGCCGCTCCAACTTCGAGTTTTGTCGTAGTGTTGTATCAACTTTCCAATATCCTCGTTATAGAAAGCAGCTGCCTGTGTTTTCGGCCAGTTATCTGCACTGGTCTGCAGCTCGTTGTATGTAGAAAAATTTTGTCTTCATAGCCAACGGTTCTTGTGAGCAGAGATGAGACTCAGGGGGAGCCAATTACGGACTGTTTTGTGGGTGATCAAACACTTCTCATTGGAAACGCTGCAGGAGCATCTTCATTGCCCCTGCAGTGTGCGGCCGAGATTTGGCATGAAGAAGGAACTGCTCGACAGTTGTGTTATGTGGGCTGCATGACACAAGCGAAATCTCTAACCTGGCCCTCATATACTCGGTGGGAGACGCTATTCTCTACGCATCTTTACGTGCTCAATGTTCACTAAAAACTGAAAAGAGCGATGTGACACGATCGTCGGGTATACTAGAGACACTGCCCAACACATCTGTGCAAAGCTTTACCGGATTTTCCCAGTTGTTTCCATTTCGCGACCGATCGGAACTTATTTTCAGGACAACTCTCGTGTTTGATTTATTTCGGCAACCAACTATCGCCACTATTCAGTATTCGAAATGGACTTGGAGTTCCATTGGTGCTAATACTATTAAACTTGAACTTGGAAAATGAAGCCAGGACACTGATCGAATCATGGAAATAGAGACGGTGGGAGCAGACACAATCGTGGCATTGTGATTCTGTGTGCACCCTGGAGCACGTATGCGCTGATACTTTCCGATTTAGCCATAGTGCGAAGAAAATTGGACTGGTTGTGAATGAGGATAAAAACAATTATGTCGTTGCATCACGTCGTGAGGCTCTCCTTTCTTCCATTGCAGCTGAAGGGAATATCTTTGAGCGAGTTCGACAATTCAAGCACCTGCGATCCATACTGACTAATAAAAGTGAAGTGACGAGAGAAATACCTCAGCGAATAATAAACGCTAATCGTACGTTCTTTAGTCTGAATTATTTACTCAAGTCATGCCTGATATCTCAGAACAAGCAGATCCACCACTACATGACACTGGTATGGTCTGTACATTTATATGGTTGTAAAACATGGGTGACATCAGCAACAACTGAAGAAGCAATCTGGGCCTCCTAGAGTCAGGTACTTCAAAGATCTATGGACCCATCTACAGTACCATATAAGATTAATGGGAACGAAAAACAAAACAGACATGTACCAGCAGTTGGGAAAGCCTCATGTTGGCCGAATACTAGGGCACAAGGAGTGTTGTGGCCACACCGTCAGAGCTGATAGATACCTCCCATATTGAGTTCTCCTGTCGCAACATGCTGGGAAGGGACGTTAGGGGACGCGATGGCAGGATAGAGCATTAACGATCTTTAAAAAAGTGGAGTCGTCTGCGGTGGACAATGAAGCTAAAGACCAGCAACGAGGAGCAACCATCTGCTGTAGGTAGCTCCTATGCTACGATTGAATGACCACTTCTTTTATTAGGTTTTTTGTAATGCTTTCTTTTAAAAATTTTTATAGTGGTTTTTTTTTTTTTTTTTTTTTTTTAGTGTGGTCGTTATAGTGCATAATAGTTTGGAACATGCAGTTAGAATCCTCAAACCGTAAACAGGTCTGTATAATGAGCCCGTGAGCCCAATCACTGTTTTCAGCTGCAGTTCTTGAACACTGTTCGATTACTTGAAAACTGTGTGCATATTTTGTACACTATTACCTAAAGATAAGAAAAGAATAGAATGTATATAGGAATAACATGAAAGTATAAATGGACTTACTGTAATATTCTAGTACAAGATCAAAGGTATAACAGGCTGATATTATATTTGTTATCATCTTTGTGTTGTCATACCATTTAAAGTGATTGCAAATATTCATCCGTTAAATTGTTACTTTTATTCACAATATAAGGAATTGTCTTCTACGTTTAGTTTTGAGACATTAATCTCCTTCTTCAAGATGAAATCCGTGTTGTTTCCTTTCTTTGTGTTCACTGTTAACATTTCACAACTTGAAACAATTATGAACTTCCTCGAGGAAAAAGAACCTATTCCAACTTGTTTGATATTTTGGAGCTGATACATTTTTCACAACAAATTTCATATTTTTTGAGATATGTGCTTTCATTACGTCCTTTACGCTGCTTTACAGATACGATCGAAACGAGAAATTGGCTACTCTTCACATCCTCGTCATCCCATTTGTTCATTTAAAATACTTATTCTCAGCAGTGTCAAAGGCAATCATTCCCTTTACACTGGGTTCCACAACCGCAAATAGTTGGTTGAAGGTAAAAACCATGACCTTCCTCGGTCTGCAGGCGGAAAAAATCGTAAAACCACGGTGGTGTTGAGCGTCGTAAATTAAAATTGATAGGCGTGCTTCTGCATCTGAAAGATGTCGATTCAAATTTCACACCACAGTGAAGATGAAAATTAGGTTTGCTTTTACATAGACACTTTAAAGACAAGCCGAGATTGGGCGTTGTGAGTTGATGTAAATCAAGAATGCTTTTAAGCAACAAAGATGTCATAATCAACACGTCACTGGGTTTGGACGAGGTCGTGTAGTAGGGCTACTAGGAGCTGTACGTTCCTCCAGCGATATCTCAGGAAGACTTATAAGGAATGTAGCCACTGTACATGGTTGCTGGCAGCGGTGGTCACGGGAATGTACGCTTGCAAGAACACCGGACTTGGACTTCGGCTCCGAAAGTCCATATCGATGATGTTTCGTTGAATGGTTCGCACACTAACACTTGTTGATGGCGCAGCACTGAAATCTGTAGCAATCTTTGGAAGGGTTGCCCTTCTGCCACGTTGAACGATTCTCTTCAGTCGTCGATGGTACCGTTCTTGCAGGATCATTTTCTGGCCGCAGCGATGTCGGAGGTTTGCTGTTTTACCGGATTCCTGATATTCATAGTACACTCGTGAAATGGTCGCACGAGAAAGCACCCACTTCATCGCTACCTTTGAGATGCTGTGTCCCATCGCTCGTGCGCCGATTATAACACTGCGTTAAAACTCACTCAGATCTTGATAACCTGCCATTGTAGCAGCAATCTCGTTTCAAATTGTATCGAGTGGATGGACCCGTATGGGTATGGAGACAACCTCATCAATTCATGAATCTGCATGTCAGCAAGGGACTGTTCAAGCTGGTTGAGGCTGTGTAATGGTGTGGGGCATGTGCAGTTGGAGTGGCATCGACCCCTGATACGTCTAGATACGACTCTGATAGGTGATACGTACTTAAGCATCCTATCTTATCACCTGAATCCATTCATGTCCATTGTGCATTCCGACGGACTTGGGCAATTCCAGCAGGACAATGAGACACCCTACAAGTCCGGAATTGCTACAGAGTATCTCCAGGAACAGTCTTCTGAGTTTAAACACTCCCCAGACGTGAACAACATAGAGCATATCTGGGATGCCTTGCAACGTGCTGTTCAGAAGACACATCCACCCTCTCGTACACTTACGGACTGATGGATAGAACTGCAGTATTCATGATGTCATTTCCCTCCAGCACTACTCCAGAAATTAGCAGAGCCCATGCCACGTCGTGTTGTGAACTTCTGCATGCTACCAGTGGCAATGGAAAGGATATCCGGCCTTTTATGTCTCTATGCTCGCTGTCAAATGCAAGGCCGACATACAAAATAATCAAATTTCTTCAGTATAGACAGTCCTGAGTTGCTGCAATACAAGTCACTAGTCTTGGAGCTACTATTGCACTGGGTCGCAACCAGTCGGGCTCGGCGCTTATGTCCTCTTCGCATAGGGGCCAAAATAACAGCCGGCCGGAGTGGTCGTGCGGTTCTAGGCGCTACAGTCTGGAGCCGAACGACCGCTACGGTCGCAGGTTCGAATCCTGCCTCGGGCATGGATGTGTGTGATGTCCTTAGATTAGTTAGGTTTAATTAGTTCTAAGTTCTAGGCGACTGATGACCTCAGAAGTTAAGTCGCATAGTGTTCAGAGCCATTTGAACCATTTGAACCAAAATAACATACAGACCAGCGAACACACGTGATAAGAAAAAGAAGAAAGAGCTGCCTCTTGACGCTGCATAAGTTAGAAGCAAATACCGCCTTCGTGGAAATTTTACACCCTTTTTAGCATATGCACTTAAAGATGAAACAGATAAAGTAACATAACATAGGGGCCTATAAACAGCAAGGAGAAAATGAGTGTAAGTGTAGGAGTATGTAGCCAGATGTCTCCCACTCGCACACTGAAAGTTGGATGCCACTGGCGTGAGGTCAGCATTACTATAAAGCCAAGTGGGACTGGCCCAATAATACGAGGCAGTTGAAGGAACATGGAAAGACAATACGTGTCAATCAGTAAGCAGTTGCACTGTGGTAGCGTTCTTCATTACAATTTGGCCTGTAGACAATGTCTGGATGACTTCACACGGGGAAGAACGATGAAGTGTGATGAGAATAGCCCAGGAGATCGGTACTGATCATAGCGTTGTTTCACGTCTATGGGGATAATTCCGATCTACAGGCACTGCTGCCAGAAGGAGAGGATGTGGTCGACCAGTCAACCACAGCAGTATATAACTACCGCATTGTGCAACAGACAGTAAGAAATCCTCGACAAACAGTGGATGCAATTGATAGGACTGCACAGCACGCAAGATCATGCTACTCCATCGCACGATGACTAAGTGAAGGTGGCCTCATTGCCCAATGATCAGTACGTTGTGCTTCGTTAACACCCGCACTTCGGCGGCATCTGATGCTTTGCTGTCAGGTGCAGAGGGACTAGACCAACGAGGAGTGGGTCATGTGCTCTTCTTGAATGACAGCAGATTCACTCTGAGTAATGATTCTGGCCGTAGCCTCACGTGGCGAGAGATGAGAACATGTAATTCACCCAGGAACACTGTCGAATGTGATCGTTTTTGTGGTCCAGGTGTTGATGTTCCATGGGCGTACTGACGTCGAGATTTTTGAACAAGGTTACACTCACAGGTCAATGTTAATGTGATACTGTACTTCTTCCCCATGTGTGTCTCTTTACGGGTGTATTCGTCTATAACTTCCTTTTTATGGATGACAATGCGCTGCCGCATCCAACAGCACGTGAAGATGGGTTATTGGAACGAGATGATGCTCGGTGAATGGACTACTCTGCCCATTTACCCGTCTTAGATCCCATAGAATACGTGTTGGATGCGTTCTGGATATGTGTTGCAGGAGGTCGACATGCACCAACGATCATGCAGCAGTTGCAAAGCGCGATGGTGGAGGAATGGAGCGCCCTACGGCAAGACATGCTTACCAACATTGTTCCTACCATGAGCGCACATGCAGGGCGTGTGCAGTCGTCCGTGTTGATCACACACCTTTTGAGAAGAATGTACCGCTGTTTTTCATTTCCAGGGACCACCATTAATCGCGGTGACTTCGGTGTGATTACTGTAAAAAATGGTTCAAATGGCTCCGAGCACTATGGGACTTAACATCTGAGGTAATCAGTCCCCTAGAACTTAGAACTACTTGAACCTAACTAACCTAAGGACATCACACACATCCATGCCCGAGGCAGGATTCGAACCTGTGACCGTAGCTGTCGCGCGGTTCCAGACTGAAGCGCCTAGAACCTCTCGGCCACATATACCGGCTAGTTATTGTCTTTGAATAAAAGTCATTTGCGTTCGTCTCATTGCGTGGTTTTACAGGTACCTTCTGTACTAAAACGTAGCACCTCTTTCAATGTGTGGTCCAAGTTTCTTCTACCTTTGTTACTTGACGATAACACATCACACGCAAGTTACGGTCGTCTTTAAGCCTTCGGCACCACAGTAGCAGGGCTAAAATTATTGCAAAGAAAGAATCAGAAAGGTTTCTTTGTCAGTGCGCTACCGATTTTCAAACATACCTGAGTAGACAAGTGGCCAAATGCGGATGAAAAGCCGTAGTTTTTTTTTTTTTTTTTTTTTTTTTTAGGATGGACTGATACTATTAAACCCAGCTCCATAGTGCTAATTTCCATAGTTTGTTTATTTAATACTTGCATTCACATATTATACGGCGAATTAGCAATGGGACGAAAGCGTTTGATTTTCTGTTTCCAAGCAACCTTCTCTCCTGTATCGAAGACACAAATTTTATCAGAAATTTGTTGCGAACCATCTGAGAACCACTGTACCGCTCTGTCTGAAACCCGAAAAACGTACACCGAATTTTGATAGTAACACTGCACTACTGTTGTTTCAAAATATATCGTATAATTCTGTTGTCTGAACTATAGATGAAATAGGTAATTGGTGGTAAAGCAGTGTGGTGATTATTGGAGCACACGGCTTGACTCACGCAGAATCGGAAATAGCACCAGACGCCACATGACAGATGTAATTACCGTTCCTGGACAGATCGGCTGAAGACAGTTCCACGATCTTCGGGGAAGAAGATCGTCACACTGCAACAGAAATTTATTGCACGAGTGCTACAACTGATATGTGAGCACCAGAGAAAGAAATAAGTCCTGTTTGTTTCCTTTTAGCGACTTAGTGGTAACTCTAGTGATAGTCTTGTTGACGAGCGTGTAGAAATGTTTCGCTTATCAAAAATGGCAGCACGGTCGTGGTCTGTATCTCGGTTTCTCTCTCTCTCCCTCATATTTAAATATGACGACACTTCTACTTGTTAATTTATAATGAATAATGTCGTGTATCCATGAAACTCATACCCTTCCAAGGACTTGCTTTCCATCAGCCATCCTTTCTGTAATATGCTATGGAAGGTCATAGCTAACACTCAATGAAATGTGTCAGAAGAACGCTACTTATAAGTGTTTCCTAAAATTTACTAATTCCCGCGTTTCATCTGGGCGGCTGATTACATTTCCATTTGTACAGTAACGAGGTACTTCAACTCAGCGGTACAGCAGCGCTTTACGAGTAGTTTACTCATGTTCTGTGTCCTGAATTTCATGTCACAAAATGTAACTGAAAGTACATAGCATTTGATTATACACTGATGTTTTAAAAATTCATACGCACATATACAGATGGCGGTCGTATCGCGTACGTAAGGTGTAAAGGGTCAGTGCATTTGTGGAGCTGTTATTTGTACTCAGTTGCTTCACGTGAGAAGGTTTCCGACGTCGAAGTTGGAGCTGGACGTATGGAACTTTCGGTATCGGAAATCGTTAGGAAATTCAATATTCCAACCTCCACAGTGTCAAGAGTCTTCCGAGAATACCAAATTTCAGGTATTATTTCTTACCATGTAAAATGCAGTGGCCGTCGGCCTTCATTTAGCCGTCGAGATCAGCGGCATTTGCGTAGTGTTGTCAGTGCCAACAGACAAGCAACACTGCCTGAAATAACCTGAAAAATCAATGTGGGATGTACGACCAACGTATCCGTTAGGACAGTGCGGCGAAATTTGGCGTTAATGGGCTATGGCAGCAGATGACCGATACGAATGCCTTTGCTAAGAGCACGACATCGCCTGTAGCTCCTATCCTGTGCTCCTGACCATATCGGTTGTACCCTAGATCACTGGAAAACCGTGGCCTGGTCAGATGAGACCCGATTTTAGTTGGTAAGAGCAGATGATAAGGTTCGAGTGTGGTGCAGACCCCACGAAGCCATAGACCCTAGTCGTTAACAAAGCACTGTGTACGCTGGTGATGGCTCCATAATGGTGTGGAGTGTGTTTCAATTGAATGGATTGGGATCTCTGGTCCAACTGAACCGATCGTTGCCTAGAAAAAGGTTATGTTCGTGCACAAAATCTTGCACCGCAAGGCTTTCGCAGTTACGGACGGCTATAGAGGCACCTTGGCTCCATATTTCTGAAGGGTCTTCCAAACAACTTCTTGATCCCACGCCAAGTCAATTTGCTGCACTACACCGGACAGAAGGAGATCCATCATTATTTTACTAGGTATCAAATGACTTTTATCACGTCATTGTATGCCATGTTTCGAATCAGGGAATCCCGCGGCAAGTAAACCATTTGAATTTCTGGGACTTCGTGTTAGTTGTGCAAGATCTGTAATCGATTTCCTGTTTCCCGTCACATCACTCTGTTAGCCAGGACTACAGGTAGGTCTGTAAAACAGACGTTTAGGATAATGATTTAACTGTTTATTCTTCCCTTGCTAACAATTCTCATTTTACTTTCCTGGGTGGTCCATAGTCATTGATTACTTCGTCGATCTTGTATAGGAGAGAATGAAGATACTCACTTGTGTTTTTTCAGTCCGAAGACGTAGTTGATGCAACTCTGCATGCTAATCAATTCTCTGCAAGTCTCTTCATCTCCAAGTAACTGCTGCAGCCGGCATTCTTTTATACCTACTTACTGTATTAATCTCTTGGTCTCCCGCTGCAACGTTTACCTCTCACTCTTCCCTCGAATAAGAACCTGGTGATATCGTGATGTCTCAGAATGTTTCCTACTAACCGATCCCTTGTTTTAGTCGTTATCCTACAAATTTCCTTTCTCCCAATTATGTTCAGTACCTCCTCTTTAGTTACATGATATACACATATTAGCTACAGCAATCTTCTGATGCACCACACTTCTAAACTTCTGTTATCTTCTTGTATGAACTGTTTATCATCCATGCTTCACGTACTACAAGGCTACACGACAGACAAATACCTTCAGAAAAGACTTCCCGACACTTAGATCTACATACGAAGTCTCTTCTTCAGATACGCTTTTCTTGCCATTGCCATTCATCATTTTAAATCCTCTGTACTTCGACCATCGTCGTTATTTTGCTGCCAGAATAACAAAACTCGTCTAGTACTTTTTCATTCCATTAACCTTGTTTAGCTTTTTAATGTTCCCGTTATCTCCTCCTTTCAAGGTGCTATCCATACCGTTCAACTGCTCTTCAAGGTCATTTGCTGTCTCAGAGAATTAAGAGGTGTGTTCCACAAGTGTTGAACACAGTTTTTTTCTCCGTCAGTTTCGGTTGAAAGTTGCGGAATTTGTTGTAGGACATCGTGGGATATTCCCACTTCAGCCGCTATAGTTTTATGAAGTTCTGATAGGTGTCGGCGCTATACGTAGTTGTAACGGAGGTGTCTTCGAAGCAGAAAGCTGTCACTGAGTTTCTTTCGGTGGAAAAACAAAGCATCATAGATTTTCTTAGGCGCTTCGCAGAGTGTCTACGGAGACCTGGCAGTGACCAAAAGCACGGTCTGTCGTTGGGCGAGGCGCGGCCGTATACAGCTGTGGCTCGTGCCATGATGGAACGTGTGTGTTCGTCACCACAAAAATGCAAACGTTCTCCCTCTCTATGACAACGCAAGGCCTCACACAATTCTGCGCATCCGAGAGCAGTTCACAGAATTTCATTAGACAATTCTTCCCCGTCCACTCAACAGCCCGTATCCTGTACCTTCCGACATCCATCTGTTTGGCCCAATGAAGGATGCACTCCGCGGGAAGCAGTACGTAGGTGATGGGGAGGTTATTGACATAGCAGGACACTGGCACTGACGTCGACTAGTAGAGTGTTACCATGAGGACATACGGGCCTTCCCAGTAAGGAGGCGTAAGGCCGTCGCATTGAACAGATATTTTGTTGAAAAATAGGGTTTTGTAGCTAAAAGGGTACGGAATAATATATTTACTGGATTCCTGAGTAAAGCCAACCTGCTTTCATAAAAGTTGTGTTTCACTACTTATGGAAGGTCCCTTATACCATGTCGTCGATAAACCTCAAAGTTTTTATGTCTCCTCCCTGGACTTTAATTCCTATTCCTAATTTTTCTTTGGATTCCTTCACTTCTTGCTCAATGTACAGACTGAATAACTTCGGGGTTAAGATAAAAATCTGTCTACCTCCCTTCTCAACCGAGACTTCGCTTTCATGCCCCTCGGCTCTTACAGATGAGGTCTGGTTTCTGTACAAAATACCTATAACCCTTCGCGTCCTGTATTTTGTCCGTACTACATTCAGAATTTCAAAGAGTATGTTCTAATCAACATTTTCGAAAAAGCTTTCTCCAGATCTACAAATGCTATAAACGTAGGTTTACCTTTCCTTAATCTATCTCCTAAGATAATCCATAGAGCCAGTTTTACCTCGTGTGTTCATTTCCCCGATGTCGGTTTCGACCAGTTTTTCCATTCTTGAAAGTATTCTATGGTTTCAGTAACTATCACGCTCTCATGCAGATAGCATATGTTACTAATTTATTTTTCGGTCTGTAATATTCTATGCCCACCCCTTCAGGACATTTACAAATAAATAAAATGAAAAGATTACTCAGACTGAAAATGACGAATGTCTGGAGATAAAATACGTCTCTGTCTAATTATTTTCACATTATGGTTGTAGTCATTAATGGATGTTAAAAAATTGTGGTGAATAGCAAACAAATAAATATGTAGCGTTCTACTTAATTCATTCTAAAGGAGACAGATGGAATATAACGGTCAAGCAAGTGCTTTCGATTACTATCACAGGTCCCATGAAAACGAAGGTGAATGACCCTTTTTGTATAGTACTGTCCCCAAAGATCTCTATGTCACTAGAGGATGACTGCGTACTCGTACACGACATCGATCTGGTGTAATAAGAACCGTGATTCATCCGACTTAGGGAGAAGGCTCCATTGATCCATAGTCCAAATTCGATGATCTCATGCCTATTGCTATCGCAACTGACGACGTCGATGGGACAGCATGTGAATATGTAGGGGTCGTCTGGTGCGAAGCTCCACTTTCAACAATGTACGCTGAGCGGTGTGCTGTGAAACCGTAGTGCCTACATCAGCGCCGTTCTGTCTTCATATTGGCATGTAAATGTGTCACAGAGACGGCAAGACCCCAGTCTCCACGTTCTGTGATGAGGCGTGTGCATCCAACACCTTGTAACATATTCGTGATTTCACCGTCCTTCAACCACTTTTCGTAGATTGTCATGACAGATAAACGCGGATAGCTGACCGGCTTCGCTATTTTCGAGGTGCTCGTTACCAGGCGCTAGGCCTTAACAATCTGCCTTTTGTCAAAGTTAAGTATTTCAGTGGAGTTCAACATTTGAAGGCCGTATAGTCGCTAGAATGATTTGCCTTTCTTAAGGATTCACGTGCTCAAAACGCCAGCTAGTAGCATTCAGTTTCGCCCTGAGCCACATTGATGCGGCTCATCAGTGTATTTTTCTGCCAACAGTCAGAAAAAATGTTTGTCACTAAGCACATTCGCTCTAAC
The DNA here is from genome assembly GCF_023898315.1 of Schistocerca nitens. Taxonomy (NCBI): domain Eukaryota; kingdom Metazoa; phylum Arthropoda; class Insecta; order Orthoptera; family Acrididae; genus Schistocerca; species Schistocerca nitens. The sequence continues at coordinate 356,465,534 of NC_064616.1, read as the reverse complement.
CATCCTATTACACGTGACTTCCTTATCCATATTGAATGACCGTTTAATATTTACCATCGAAGAACAGGCTTTATTTTATCGACACTCTAAGTCATCGTGAAATTCCTATTCCTACTCATATCCAACCCAATGCAGATACCGCTTCTGACGCCAACATTCCTTTCCAAATTGTACTGAGGTATACCACAGTAAAAGTTTAGGTCACCATATCTACTACCGAACACCAACAATGCTCAACCACCACCCACTTATCCGTCACATCAAATCGAAGACTACCCTCACGAATATTGTGCACGTAATACCAAGTCTACCCAAATTCATACCCAAATTGATTGTCATTATTCCAGTGTGGAGTTGATTTCAAACTATCATTAAAAATACGCATATTTCATCCAATTAAGTGATCACCAACTTTCTATCCGCTTTCTCTAGCTGAACTCCATGAATCTCGATATACTTATAGTAAATTCTTATGTATTAGTCCCTAATACACTCTCACGTAACAGCAGCAGCTCTGGCGGCACGTTAAAAATAAATCGTATCGAACCTAGAACTCAATATGCAGTACACTAGACGAAAAGCTGATGGACACCATAAAGTACTGGAGAGCATTCCACAGACCTTTGGGAAAGAGCCCCACCCCCGCATATCGAATCCACAGAATTGCTTAATCCTTCCCATAACTGTGAATCTCATCAGTACAAGATACATAGGCCCCTACATGCAGTATACTATCACCAAATCATTAGACCGAGAAAAGCCTCTAATCTGAAATGTATTTTCATCATTTCATGAGACAAAGAAGTAGATCAGTAGATGAAACCTTGTATCTATGAACATAAAGACATATACCGACCGTACGAAAAGTTCCAAGACTGATTTTATTAGCCGGCCGGAGTGGCCGTGCGGTTCTAGGCGCTACAGTCTGGAACCGAGCAACCGCTACGGTCGCAGGTTCGAATCCTGCCTCGGGCATGGATGTGCGTGATGTCCTTAGGTTAGTTAGGTTTAATTAGTTCTAAGTTCTTGGCGACTGACGACCTCAGAAGTTAAGTCGCATAGTGCTCAGAGCTATTTTTTTGATTTTATTAGTGAGGTACAGTAAAAAGTGACCCTAGAACAGTAACTATGGTAGTAGCTTGAACTAATAACTATAAACAACGGATGTGCATTCGTAAGACAGCTGTGAGCAGACAGAGTTAAGTAGGTGACGCTCGACTGTAGTACGTCACAATGTAATAGGCCTATGTCTTGTCGCAGTCCGAAATGAAGTAACATCTCTAAGTGAAGTATTCATGTCATTCTTCACGCCGTTCTGAAGAAGAGAAAAGATTGTGCAAATTTTGTTCCTCACGCCTTGAGTCCAGACCAAATACACCAACACGTGGACAGCATCCGTGATTTGATTCAAACATAAAACGTGGATAGTTACTTTCTGTAAAGAATCATCGCAGCTGCAGGCACTTGGTGTTATCAAAACGAATCTAACACAAAATCAAAAAGGTGTAGAAATTCACATTAAAGATCAAAGCTTTCACTACATAACGGTCACTCAAGTCAATGCGACACGCCAGTTGAACATCCCAAAGAAGGGTTACTCAACAGTGTCGCGTAGTTGTATTGACGTTCTGTGTGTTGTACTCGAGTGGGGGGAGGCTATTTAGGACACGTGAAGCATTAAAACCACTAACTTAACCTTTCTCTCTTTTTATTAATGCAGTCTCGGAACTTTTTGGACTAACGTGGTATTTCCGCCCCCTGTCTCACTCCATATTCCGAGTACTTACACAGTACTCCACAGTACAATTCACGCGACTTACAATCAAAGACAAACCACAAAAATTCAAGAAAGCGATCGGCCATAATATCAACTCGTATTACCACCACGGTAGATGTTCCATTGTGTACCATCGTTGGGCGCATTCTTGATTTTCACCGTTCTATCTACAACCAACTCATTCCTTTTATTATGATAATCAGACACAGGATTAAGACTTGATAGAAAAATAAGCTAGGATACACACCCACCAATTCAAATCACGATCACCACCATAACTACTTTAACTACCAAAAGGTGAAACTGAGCCAACACCCTCTGCCATTATCATTCATTCTTCGGATCACAACTTATGATATTGTAGCCTGGATGTCTCCACCTCCCAGTAATTATACAAATTACTTGAAATCCTAGAGAGATATGAGCTGAGGCTCGCCTTCACCATTCGCAATCGCTTCCCAACTATCATACTGCCCCAGTTCATCAACTTCTCATAACTTCTCTCATTCCTGGAGCAGTTTCGAACAAAATGAGAACTACACTTTAATCATAAATATATGTAATTTGTTGCTGTATCGCACACATTTCTCGCCTTCTATGTGCATCTTGGGTTTCTCAATATACTCTCTCGAAAGTATAGTCCATTTCAGCTCGTCTCTCTACAGTAAAATCCGTCTCTATGTGTACCTTTTCTGCAGATGATACTGAGCAATGGCTCCCAGTAGTCACCTGTTAATATAACACCTCGTTTCTCCTTCCCTTCTGTCAGTGCAAAATACACTCCTGGAAATTGAAATAAGAACACCGTGAATTCATTGTCCCAGGAAGGGGAAACTTTATTGACACATTCCTGGGGTCAGATACATCACATGATCACACTGACAGAACCACAGGCACATAGACACAAGCAACAGAGCATGCACAATGTCGGCACTAGTACAGTGTATATCCACCTTTCGCAGCAATGCAGGCTGCTATTCTCCCATGGAGACGATCGTAGAGATGCTGGATGTAGTCCTGTGGAACGGCTTGCCATGCCATTTCCACCTGGCGCCTCAGTTGGACCAGCGTTCGTGCTGGACGTGCAGACCGCGTGAGACGACGCTTCATCCAGTCCCAAACATGCTCAATGGGGGACAGATCCGGAGATCTTGCTGGCCAGGGTAGTTGACTTACACCTTCTAGAGCACGTTGGGTGGCACGGGATACATGCGGACGTGCATTGTCCTGTTGGAACAGCAAGTTCCCTTGCCGGTCTAGGAATGGTAGAACGATGGGTTCGATGACGGTTTGGATGTACCGTGCACTATTCAGTGTCCCCTCGACGATCACCAGTGGTGTACGGCCAGTGTAGGAGATCACTCCCCACACCATGATGCCGGGTGTTGGCCCTGTGTGCCTCGGTCGTATGCAGTCCTGATTGTGGCGCTCACCTGCACGGCGCCAAACACGCATACGACCATCATTGGCACCAAGGCAGAAGCGACTCTCATCGCTGAAGACGACACGTCTCCATTCGTCCCTCCATTCACGCCTGTCGCGACACCACTGGAGGCGGGCTGCACGATGTTGGGGCGTGAGCGGAAGACGGCCTAACGGTGTGCGGGACCGTAGCCCAGCTTCATGGAGACGGTTGCGAATGGTCCTCGCCGATACCCCAGGAGCAACAGTGTCCCTAATTTGCTGGGAAGTGGCGGTGCGGTCCCCTACGGCACTGCGTAGGATCCTACGGTCTTGGCGTGCATCCGTGCGTCGCTGCGGTCCGGTCCCAGGTCGACGGGCACGTGCACCTTCCGCCGACCACTGGCGACAACATCGATGTACTGTGGAGACCTCACGCCCCACGTGTTGAGCAATTCGGCGGTACGTCCACCCGGCCTCCCGCATGCCCACTATACGCCCTCGCTCAAAGTCCGTCAACTGCACATACGGTTCACGTCCACGCTGTCGCGGCATGCTACCAGTGTTAAAGACTGCGATGGAGCTCCGTATGCCACGGCAAACTGGCTGACACTGACGGCGGCGGTGCACAAATGCTGCGCAGCTAGCGCCATTCGACGGCCAACACCGCGGTTCCTGGTGTGTCCGCTGTGCCGTGCGTGTGATCATTGCTTGTACAGCCCTCTCGCAGTGTCCGGAGCAAGTATGGTGGGTCTGACACACCGGTGTCAATGTGTTCTTTTTTCCATTTCCAGGAGTGTACATCGTCAGCAGCACAGTCTCATGACACTGTCCATCAACACCCACAGAATAATGATTTTAACTAAGTCGTGAACTGAGAACATCAGAAGTGTCTTATGAAGGACTTAGCTACATGAAAGCGGCATTTTGCGTGAGTCCAACAGCAAGGCTAACCAGATGAGAAATCTCGTTTTTTCAAAGGGATGCTGAGGACAACGCAGAGTAGTCGAGCCACGGGCTGGTTTCGAGCTACTGCCAGTTCACTGTAATTGGTTTTTGGTAGGCGGCTATACAGTATTTCAACAAAATTCAAGTCGTTTTATGCTGAAATTAATATAGTTTTGGGTTTCGTGTATTCATATGGCCTGCTCATAAACTGAAGATTGCAGACAGCTCCTGATTTGTCCTTTCACGTACCACCGACATTACCGATATTACACACATCAAAAAAAGTTTTGCGTTACCCCGGTTCCCAGAACTCCTGATTGTAAAAGTTGATTGTGGATATTGTATCACAGACACAGCCCCTTTTACTGTTCAAAGGTGCCAATAGATCCGCCCAAAATGTAAAGAACCACGCATGAGCAGCACCTATTAGACGGAGGGGATCCGACAGACGATCAGTTCCAGTCATTCTACCAGGAAGGAGGTACACGGCTCGTGTTGTCTGTTGTTCAACCATGCCTAGACGGTCAGTACCGTAGTTCGATCGCGTCCGGATTGTTACTCTGTGCCAGGAAGGGCTCTCAACAAGGGAAGTGTCCAAGCGTCTCGGGGTGAACCAAAGCGATGTTGTTTGGACATGCAGGAGATACAGAGAGACAGGAACTGTCTATGACATGCCTCGCTCAGGCCGCCCAAGGGCTATTACTGCAGTGTATGACTGCTACCGATGGATTATAGCTCGGAGAAACCCTGACATCGGCGCCACCACGTTGAATAATGCTTTTTTTGCAGCCACAGGATGTCGTGTTACGACTCAAACTGTGCACAATAGGCTGCATGATGCCCAACTTCACTCCCGACGTCCATGGCGAGGTCCATCGTTGCAACCACGAAACCATGCAGTGCGGTACAGAAGGGCCTAACAACATGCCGAATGGACCGCTCAGGATTCGCATCTCGTTCTCTTCACCGATGAGTGTCGCATATGCCTTCAGTCAGAAAATCGTCGGAGACGTGTTTGAAGGAAACCCGGTCAGGCTGAACGCCTTAGACACACTGTCCAGTGAGTGCAGCAAGTTGGAGGTTCCGTGATGTCCTGGGGTGGCATTATGTGGGGCGGGCGTACGCCGCTGGTGGTCCTGAATTGCGCCGTAACGGCTGTACGATACGTGACTGCGAGGCATTTGTCTTCATGGACAATTCGCGCCCCCATTATGCACATCTTGTGAACCGCGGGACTGCTACGGTCGCAGGTTCGAATCCTGCCTCGGGCCTGGATGTGTATGATGTCCTTAGGTTAGTTAGGTTTAAGTAGTTCTAAGTTCTAGGGGACTTATGACCTAAGATGTTGAGTCCCATAGTGCTCAGAGCCATGTGAACCATTTTGAACATCTTGTGAAGGAATTTCTTCAGGATAACGACATAGCTCGACTAGAGTGGTCAGCATATGTTCTCGAGACATGACTCCTATCGAACATGCCTGGGATAGATTGAAAAGGGCCGTTTATGGACGACGTGACCCACCAACCACTCTGAGGGATCTACGCCGAATAGCCGTTGAGGAGTGGGACAATCTGGACCAACAGTGCCTTGATGAAAGTGTGGATAGTATGCCACGACCAATGCTGGCATGCATCAATGCAAGAGGACGTGCTATAAGTATTATTAGAGGTACCGGTGTGTACAACAATCTGGACCATCACCTCTGAAGGTCTTGCTGTATGGTGGTACAACATGTAATGTGTGGTTCTCATGAGCAATATAAAGGGCGGCTATGATATTTATGTTGATCTCTATTCCAATGTTCTGTACAGGTTCCGGAACTCTCGGAACCAAGGTGATGGAATCCTGTTTTTGATGTGCGTATAAAATCGTCCTGAGGCACTACATATCTGACTTCAGTGTGAAGATCTTAACCCGTTAGAGGATGCGGCCTGGTGAGGGAGGTTTATAAAGCACCCATACGTTCAAGAGGTCACACAGACGAATGGCGAATATCCTGAGGACATTTGATCCAGTGACTCTTGCAGAGAATAATCCCTAGTGTTCAGAAACTTACGGTTCCACTTATGGGAGTCACTTAGTATATTTAAAAAGGATGAAAGATGAGAAACGGTTGCAGTTTGACGTCTCTCTTTTGAAGTAATCTGTATATCAGCAGTGAGAATTTGTGTTGAGATATATCACAGGGCCCAGAGGCTGTGTGATGCCTAAATTCATTGAAACGCAGTTTGTGGAATCCATGAGGATGTGCTTAGTAAACTGCAGTGATATAAAACGATATCACTGAATCTGTCGCAGCAAATTTTCATCTCCATTATAATGAATACGTCATGACTAATGACCTTTTTTATCAGGCAGGAACCATGATTTCCTGAATTTCATAGGCAGTTGTCTTAACCATTACGCTCTCTGACCACCGAGCGAAGTCCTACCTAAGCTCCCATTGAAGCTGGTGTGTCCACCTATTATTTTCGAACACTTACTTAGAAGTTCTTAGGATTCTTAGCGCTCAAAACTGTTAGGAGGACAGAGTGACAATGAAAGTTTGAGTCCGGCCTGGAAGCGCACTTAGATAGCCTAGTGGATATGGTATCTACTTTTCAAAAGCAAGAAATCCTTGTTGGGAGTCCCGATTTGACAAAAATTTTCATTTGCCACGACATAATAATTGCATTAGATTTCAGCATTTTCATTGACATCACTTCATTTCATTCAGTTCATTCACATCGATTCCTTTCACGACATACCAGTTTATCTGACCTGCAGGGTGGGAGAAATGACACTGGCCCGGAAAATATTTATAAAACTGACACAGAATTCACCCTTGTTAGTGAACGGAAGAACTGCCGATCACAGAAAATTCTGGAAGCTGTATTTCGATGCAGAAACCGATTGCTGTCATATGGTTACACATGCTCATATCCTAAGTACTTCGCTGTGTCATTACACTTGAGTGAGTGAGGGGAGCAGACGTGTTTAGCGACCAGCTGAATGTATCACAAACTGCTGCTCACGATAAAACAGCGCGTGTTCATTGTCAAGTGTTACGCAAACCGCTGTTTATAGGAGAGGTGTGCGGAACTATTTGCACAAGAGTTAAGTAACTGAAAATGTTTTGGCTAAACCTCCAGCAAAGCCCGCAGCGCAAACCTTAGTGGCAAAGTGTCGAGAAATTGGCTCTGTAGCGAATTAAAATCGTAATCATGCGAAAGAGTTCGAACGCCAGAGAACATTGTTCGAGTGAAGGAAAGGCTGGAACGAGGTCCAGTGAAATCTCACCGTCGTGTATTCGTGCAAATGAGAATTAAGTTATCGTCGTTTGGAAACGTTATGAGAAAGGACCTGCAACTGCATCCTTACGAATTTACTGTTCTGCATGGGTTGAAGCATCCAACCAAATTTCCGCATGTTGAGTTCTGCCGGTGGTTTCTTCGTGAGGTGGAGTCAGAAACTTCGGATCTTCAGTTTTTCATCTCTTCATGTGAGGCCTGTTTCAGTCTGTCAGGTTATATGAACTCACAGAACATGCGTCATTAAGTATCAGAAAATATCCCCATCAGTACTTTGAAAAGCGATTACATAATCTGAAGATTGATGTTTGGTTTGGTGCACACCGTCTGTTGTCCGTATCATAACACTATTCTTTCGTCAAATTGTTAATGGTAACCATTATGTTCAGGAATTGTTTAAACCATTATATGGATAATTTCACAGAAGATGAACGAATGTATGGATAATTTCAGCAAGCAACGGCACACACCCAACCTTGACAACTTCGTCACTAGTGCAAGAGGTGTTCGATGAGGAGAGGACAGTTAGAGGACACTGGGGAAGTCTCCTGGGCAGTTCACTCGTTTGATCTATCTCCCTACGATTTACATCTGTGGGGCAAATTGAAGGGGCCGGAGCTCTCAAATAATCGTCACACTACTGTAGAGCTACAGCATAACACTGAAAACACTATTGCTGCTATCCCTGAGGCAGGGATGCTACGCGTGTCTCACAGTGTGATAAATCGAGCTCACTGTTGCATTGATGTCACTGGTGGCCATTTTCGCCGTCTTCTGTGATGTTCATTAAAAAATGTCAGTACTGCGTCAGTCTTACTGTAAGTATTTTCCGGGCTACTTTTATTTTCCCCACCCTATACCTAAGTTAAAGTTAATTGATCATTAACAGAAACTTGATATAATTCATAATATTTATGTACTTGGCAGATACAGAATTAAAACACACTACGCGAATTTTATAGAAACATTTACGTTTGATTAGGTCAGCATCTCCTATTCTCTTGATAGTATAACTTTATGAATGTACACTAACGGAAATGGAAAGTTTGCCACCATAAACACTTTGACCGAAAGTTACCAAACTTATGCAGTAGAATTTATATGGCTGTGGCATAGGTTGATTAAAATTTCATCCTCATACGAGGATGAAGCGGCTATTTTTACAGATGAAGAATGGCGTGAGTAAATGCTGCTAATTGGGTGTGCCTAATGTCACTGGAACTTCTCAGATAGCGATTGCAAGACACTATGCCCTGAGGACGTACAAGAGCAGCTTATCACCATCAGTCGGATTTTGAGAAACGTAGAAACACTAGTTTTAGGGACATGGGAGCAAAAAAAAAAAAATGGTTCAAATGGCTCTGAGCACTATGGGACTTAACATCTGTGGTCATCAGTCCCCTAGAACTTAGAACTACTTAAACCTAACTAACCTAAGGACATCACAAACATCCATGCCCGAGGCAGGATTCGAACCTGCGACCGTAGCGGCCGCGCGGCTCCGGACTGAGCGCCTAGAACCGCTAGACCACCGCGGCCGGCACATGGGAGGACCATAACGACAAAGCCACATAACGTTGGCAGTATTACAATGATGGCATAACGGATGGCGAATAGGTGGACACAGGACAACAGTGTGACGATAAGGACCCAGCACAAATCTCTCCAGAAGGACTAAACCAAGAGAAGGTCTTAGGATTCTTGGATTGGCTTTAACGAATAGGTGGATGACAACAGGTGCATATCAGGCAGAGTCAACAGGCAGCGTCACTACGGACCGTCGGTAACAGATTACAGAGAGCTCGGTTGAAATTTCGAGTTGCCATGCGTTGCTCACCACAGAAACTATTCCACAAGAAACAAAAATTTGCAAGATGTAGAGGTAGAATCAACTTTGTCATTGAATGGCAATATTCATGTTCAGCAATGAGTATCCCTTTTGTTTGTGACTGTCAGATCGAACGAAACCAACGTGTTCGTAGATGACCCGGTGAAAAGTGACAGGAAGCGACGAATCTCGAGATCTGTATCCCTCCGAATCTGGGATCATGGTGTGGGGAGCTATTAGCTACGAAAACAAGACTGAGTTGATAATTTTTGAAGGAGGCTGAATGGCCACCAGTATATGGCAAGACTGCAAACCCAATTGTCATAGTTTCCATACCATGGGAACCAAAGGGCATATTCCAACAAGGTAGTGCAAGACCTAACAGTGCAGTTCACCCCACAAACGTGTTGACGAATGTAGGAGTCCCAAACTGGCCTGCCTGAGCTCTGCTTTGACAACCACAGAGTTTGTAATTCATTGGGAAGATGAAACTTTTGATACCAGACTGCAGCCAGCAATTGTCATGAACTGAGAAACCAATTGTTTCGGACAGAAATTCCTCAAGGTGACATTCAGAACCTATTTGCTTCCATACCACCACAGATAAAAGAGTGAATTTTTGTACATGGAGGTTACACCAAATGCTTGCGTTGACGATGAGCGCTATTTCAAAACTGAACGAAAGTTTAGTTATTTAACACTCGTATGTTGTGAACACCTCCCGAAGTGTGATAGATACCAGACTGCTGATTTATGGTGCAACACTTTCTAATTCCATTAAAGTGTCTCGAAAGCCTTACACATTGTACGTAAAATCATTATGCTTAAGCAACTTTCACATAATACACATTTTATAATTAGATTACAACACCTCTTTGAGACATTAACAACCGCGAACTTTAGTAGCTTTCAGTTCACTGTGCAATGTGAGTAATGTCCTAAACTATGCGAGTTATTTATAGCTAACGCTGTTTCTCGCTTCTCAGCCTGTATAGTTCACGGTCTTTCCAATTTACCTCTTGTAGATACCTAGAGGCCTTACGTTAGTTGACATCTCTCACGCATCTTATAGGTGGTCGACTTGGTTTTCTTTTTTCTCTCTTTGAAATGGTTCAAATGGCTCTGAGCACTATGGGACTTAACTTCTGAGGTCATCAGTCCCCTAGAACTTATAACGACTTAAACCTAACTAACCTAAGGACATCACATACTTCCATGCCCGAGGCAGGATTCGAACCTGCGACCGTAGCGGTCGCGCGGTTCCAGACTGTAGCGCCTAGAACCGCTCTCTTTGAGTCTACCTCCATACCTTCATTGGCCATCTTAACCACTCATCCTAAATGGCCGTTCTACAGAGACTTATTCCTGTCAGGGTCGTCTGAATATTATTGCTAGAATCTTTTTCTCACTTGCTGTTAGGTTGGATCTGAATAATCCTAGTTCATTTCTTCATCTGTGTCTTATTGTCCACAAGATTAACCTATAAGTGACCGTCTGCAAATATTCGCTCAACTATTCTTCAAGTATATCCCAATAGTAGTCACTACTTCCAAAGTCTTCTTCAAAGGGCACTGGAAATTGTGGAGGAGTCTGATGTTCTCATAGAAGTATGAGGAAGTTAGCCAAAAAGTAATCAGCTTCATAACTGATCACAAGTTGGTATTCGGAAAGTAGGAAATTTCCACAACAAGAAATAAATGTCTCGTAGTGTTTTGGTGTGAATGGATGACGGTCGTGTATTTAACAATGCATTATATTTGCTATGATTGACAGCAATCGAGGCTATCAGGAAACCTATTATTCTGCTGATAACCTATGTTACATCATTAAAAATAAAATACGGAATAGCATTAACGGAAGCATTAGTGCAGAAGATGTTAGAGAAAGGATAGCGCCATGTTTCGACAGCATTTCCAGATGGAACGCGCCTTGGCCAATTCTCAACAGCTTTGTTCGTGCCAACAAAGCGCTGTTTTCCGTTGCTGTCACGACTTTATAACCACTCTCGCTTAGGGCTGACCTTCGGCGATCTTCTGGTGGTGACATTGCGACACAGCAGCATCAGGGCCGGCCGCTTGCAGAACTTCCCCACTACATTCTTCTGGTAGACAAAAGACCGCTTCTCGGTATGTTGTAAGTAATCGCTTGCACGTGGATAAACACTCCGTAATGTGTACATTGTTCTCTGTTACACACTTGAGTGAATTTCGATGGCTCACTAGATAATTTGCAAGAAGGGATTATTTCAGCTGCTTTCGAAAAGTGTTTTCGTACTTCCATTGTAATAGTCGTTGGGGAAGCTGCGAAGGTAAGCCAGGTAAAGAAAGTCCGGCAGATGAATATGAGAATTCCGGTGAACTTTTACGCTGTCCTTCTACCCTAATCTAACAAATACGCGCACTGTGTATTCTTATGGTGCTATTACTGAGAGATATCAACAGCTCTAGTTCAGAACATTTCGGAGAGCCAGTGATATAATAGAATCATCGAGTAACTTCCGATAACTCTATCAGCTTTTCTGAAGGAGTACTAATCAATAATTTGAAACTATTGCTTCACGGAAAAATGGGACTTTATTAGGGCAGCGTGGTTCAAATGGTTCAAATGGCTCTGAGCACTATGGGACTTAACATCTGAGGTCATCAGTCCCCTAGAACTTAGAACTACTTAAACCTAACTAACCTAAGGACATCACACACATCCATGCCCGAGGCAGGATTCGAACCTGCGACCGTAGGAGTCGCGTGGTTCCGGGAGAAGCGCCTAGAACCGCTCGGCCACCGTGGCCGGCGAGGGCAGCGTGTCTTCTTGTTTTTGCATCTGAATGCACACTAAAGTACTTGCACTGGTAATCATGTAGCTAATAAGAGAGCCTATCGCACATGTAGTTCTACATGAACAAATTTATACAGGGTAAGTGTTGCAAATATGGTGCAAAACATTATGCGTTGCTATGGAAATATATCATTAAAAACTTATTGTATCAGTCTATATACAAATATCAGTCTAATATATGAATAGGTTATATTATTAATTACACTTTAAATTTAAAAATGGAGAGGTATTGAATGAACTCCTTAAGTTTTAAACACTTCTATTTCATTAACCTTGCAAAACAAGTCTGTTATATTTAAGTGAATTTTAATAACATTTGATACTAGCTATTGTTAAAAGGATAATAGAGCAGTTACTGTGTCAGACAGTTCGGATCTATTCCATGTGACAGTAAGAAATAGACCTATGGGGATCGCCGTTTCAAAGACACTTTTATTGTACGTTATAAATACTGTTTTTAGAAGTCATATTTTGGGGACTTATTCCAGAAAATAGGCTTTGTCTTGAAATTTCAACGACCTTGGAAAGTATCGGGATACTTTCTCATATATTCATGAAAAACTAAATAAGTATCCAGAATTGGTATCAGTCATGACGAAAAATAATCATTATCGCTAATGAACAGAAGCGATTTCGATTAAAGTAAAGTGTTGGCAGAATAAGAAAGACCATAATTGGTGAAAGCTGTTTTAGTCATCATGTGTACTATTATTACGTTACCAACACAAAGACGATCATTAGTCTACTATCGCAGAGATCTTTTATTTGCCAATATTCTGCTGCTCGTAATTGTAACTTATATAACTGAATATCACTCGAATAGTGTAAGTACGAAAGTTTCATTAATTGGCATTCACAATTTCTGAACAAGAAATATACTCCACCAACAAGGATGAGTGGCATAATCAAAGTTGAGGGAAATTATGCATCACGACACAAATTAGACTTCATTAAAGAGCACTATTACTGTTTACTATAATCATAGAAAGAACTACCACTTGAAGAAGAACAGACAACGGAACTGTAGCGAAAATGTTAAAGAAATTACTAAAATTCCGAAAACTAGCCGAGAAGCGTCTTGCACATGCAACGACCTCGTATAACATGATAACCGTTTTTAGATAGCGGGAAGGAGATGAAGAGGACAGTTGATTCCAACTATGAAAGTAAACATCGTTCCTAAAAAGGAAAAAAAGATACAGCCAACACTTAGAATATGCCAGACAGAGACCTCTATTTTCGCTGGCAATATGCACAGATCGTTGGCACGGTTAAACTGCGAGATTCCTACGACTGACATACTCTAAATATATTCACCGCTGTAATACACATAGCCGGCCGGTGTGGCCGTGCGGTTCTAGTCGCTTCAGTCTGGAACCGCGTGACCGCTACGGTCGCAGGTTCGAATCCTGCCTCGGGCATGGCCGTGTGTGATGTCCTTAGGTTAGTTAGGTTTAAGTAGTTCTAAGTTCTAGGGGACTGATGACCACAGCAGTTAAGTCCCATAGTGCTCAGAGCCATTTGAACCATTTTTGTAATACACATTGGGTTAACGTGCGATATAATTAACGGTGTTCACCCAGCAAGCAACAGTGGCAAATGTGCTCCACAGGAATTAACGTAATGTCAAGTGTACTCCAAAGAAAGGTTGTGAGAACCATCAAATTCTCAAAATACTATTATTTAAAAGTAAAAAAATTGTACATTTTATCTAATCATTATTTAATGAAATAATTTTGTGTTAGTCATTACGTGGCACATTTCGTACCTACATACATACGTCTATACATGCATACACTAATGAGCCAAAACATAATGCCCGACACCCACTTCGAGATTCAATGCCTCCTGGTGGCGTAGCAGGAAGATTGCTTAGAATTCTTCATTTGAGTGGCCTTGCCGTAGTGGTAACATCGGTTTCCGTTAGATCATCGAAGTTAAGCGCTGTCGGACTGGGTTAGCACTTGGATGGGTGACCATCCGGTCTGCCGAGCGCTGTTGGCAAGCGGGTGTGCGCTCAGCCCTTGTGATACAAACTGAGGAGCTACTTGACTGAGAAGTAGCGGCTCCGGTCTCGGAAACTGACATATGGCCGGGGGAGCGGTATACTGACCACATGCACCTCCATATCCGCATCCAGTGACACCTATGGGCTGAAGATGACAGGGCAGCCGGTCGGTACCGTTGGGCCTTCATGGCCTGTTCGGGAGTAGTAATAGTAGTATTGGCCGTCGTTGCTTCACAATTTCTGTTCCGTCGTTGCAGCTAACAGAAGATGCTTGTTTTTCTCGCCAGATGCGTTTCGCTTTATTGAAGTAAAGCATCATCAGTCATCTGTAATTGAAGATGTTTACAATTTGATTTATTTTCTAGATCGAGAAACAGTTTGTTAAGAAATTGTTGGTTTTTACTTACGGTAACTTCTGCTTCGTTTTTGGCCTACACCTGGAAATGGCATCTGCTAGCACTTTTCAGGTTCCTCTCTTCTTTAGGCACTGATAATTACGATCTAATTTTACTCCGCTTTGCAGAATAATGCTTTTTTTATATTTAACACAGCACAATTTCGTACACCACTGTTCACTGATTATATGTATAATACTAAGTGTGTATCATGTTTTGTAGTGCTGCCAACATTGCCACTAGTTTTTCTTAGATGTATATAGTTTTTCTCTCTCTTTAGTTAATTATTTGCGTGTTTTTCTATTTAATTAATGAGTAAAGGGGGGGGGGAAGAAAAGATGAGTGTACAAATGGTCTGCAAATATTGAATAGTTTGTACTGTATTATGCTCTGTTATGTTCGGTGTATCTTGCGTCAAATGTCCTACCAGTCATCAAATTTATATATTTTTCTCTCTCTTTGTGGTTCATTATATGTGTTATATTATTTAATTATGTTACTGTATATTTATATACTGTGTAAGAGAAATGAAGGAGTAGTGATGGACTTTAAATGTTGAGTGGTGAGTAGGTGGAGTCGGGGGTGGGGAGGGGGAGAAGCAAAGATGAGTTGACTGTAAGTGTATAGCAGTGTGGTAGAGAATGGGTCGGAATGAAGAAGGTGAGGGACAAGAAGACAAGAAGTTAAATGAAATTGACGGGAGCGGGTGGGGGGGGGGGGTTGAGTAAGAGAAGATGAAGGACTGAAGAGGTCCTTTTCTATTGTGATTTCTTCAGTAATTTTATATATTTGTTACGTCATTGAGCAACTATTTATTTTGTGTTAATGTTTTTTGTATATGGAAGTTGTTTTTGGGAAGGGACGAGGTGTTTGCCTCTACTCATTCCTATGACGTTCATATCTTTTTCAATACTGCTTGGCCTCTGTTATCCCTTTTTAAGACGGTCTATAAACGTTGAATGGTTTGTACCATATTTCCGAGCCCCCACCCCTCACCCAAATTTCATTTTACCTCTTACCGTTCACCTTCTTTCTCCAACCCACTCTCCATCACACTGCTATGCACTTACTGTCAACCGATCTTTGCTTCTCCCCTACCCCCCCTCCCTCTCCACCCTTCTACTCACGACACAACGTTTGAACTCCAACACTTCTTCTTTATTTCTCTTACATAATATATAAATACACAGTATCATAACTAAATAATATAACATACGTATAATGAACCACAAAGAGAGAAAATATATAAATTGAGGTAAAACTATTGGCATTGTTGGCAACAATGCAAAACACGATACTCACTCAGAAGTATAAACATAAACGGTGGACAGGGGTATACGAAACTGTGCTGTGTTAGACGTCAAAAATGCATAGTTCTGGAAAGCTGTGTAAAATTAGACCACAATTATCAGTGCCTAACGAAGAAAGGAACCAAAAACGTGCCTGCAGACGGCATTTCCTGATCTTGGCGGAAAACCAAGCACAAGTCACAATAAGTAAAAAAATGGTTCAAATGGCTCTGAGCACTATGGGACTTAACATCTATGGTCATCAGTCCCCTAGAACTTAGAACTACTTAAACCTAACTAACCTAAGGACATGACACAACACCCAGTCATCACGAGGCAGAGAGAATCCCTGACCCCGCCGGGAATCGAACCCGGGAACCCGGGCGCGGGAACCATAAGTAAAAACCGACAATTTCTGAAAGAACTGTTTTTCGATCAAGATGGTTCAAAATAGCCCTGAGCACTATGGGACTTAACATCTGAGGTGATCAGTCCTCTAGAACTTAGAACTACTTAACCCTAACGCACCTAAGGACATCACACACATCCATGCTCGAGGCAGGATTCGAATCTGCGACCATAGTGTCGCGCGGTTCCGGACTGAAGCGCCTAGAACCACTCGGCCACCGCGGCCGGCTTTCGATCAAGGAAACAAATCAGATTGTACATATCTTTAATTACGGACAACTGGTGATGCTTTACTCCAATACTGAGAAAGGCATCGTTTGAGAAAAACGCGCGTTTTATTGTAGTCCTAACGACGGAACAAAAATACTCTCCTAGACTGTTAAGGCTCAGCGGCTTTCAATGAGCACCTCGGGAACGGTGAAGCTGGACAGTTGTTCACGTGCTGTTCTCGTGAACATTTATAGAAATCGGTTGATGAATGGTGAAACCACGAGTAGGCGACAAGGTGTCGGATGTCAGCACCTCTTCAAAGAACCGTGGTGTTCAGCGACTTGCCTGTTCTGTACAACAGAATAGATAGCGGTCTGTGGTACCTTTGACAACAGAGTACAGTACTGGCACTAAGGGTTTCAGAGTTCAGCGCACGTTGTTAAATATGGGGCTCCGAAACAGATGACATATACATGTTCCCACGCCGACCCAACAACATATCCAATTACTATTACTGTTGGTACAGCATAATCTAAATTGGACGTTTAATCAATAGAAACATAGTCAGATTGGAAGGAGTGGAGACTGTCTCTTAGGAAGCTGTTACGCAAATTTTTGTCTGCTTTTTTAAATAGATGTGCATTGCGTTTATTTTTGGCCGGTTTGGATGTTACGGTATGCAGTATAGCTACAACAATGTTGTGGTCAATAATCCCAATAGCTGTGATTATGCTCACTTGTCAGGATTATTTGTTGCTAAGAGATCAAGTACGTTTTCACAACCATTTACGCATCGAGTGGTCTCCTGAACTAGTTGTTCAAAACAATTTTCTGAGAAGGCACTCAGTACGATTTCAGTCGACGTTTTATGCCTACCACAGACTTCAAACATGTATTTTCGCCAGCATATAGAAGGTAGATTGAAGTCATGACCAACTATAATTCTTTCAGTGTGGAACCTATCGGGTGGAGGGGGGGGGGGGATGTCACCCAAGTTTCCTTTGGACTGTTCAGCAACTGTATCATCAGAGACAGGGGATCATTGAAAGTAACCTAGTATTAATTTATTACTGTTGTAAAGCATAACGTCTACCCAACCCCAAGAACTATCTATTTCAGTTTCGCTACAACATGACCTCCTTCTGACAGCAATAAACACTCCACCACTAACAGTATTTATTCTATGCTTTTTGAACATGGTTTAGTCCTTTGTAAATACACTCCTGGAAATTGAAATAAGAACACCGTGAATTCATTGTCCCAGGAAGGGGAAACTTTATTGACACATTCCTGGGGTCAGATACATCACATGATCACACTGACAGAACCACAGGCACATAGACATAGGCAACAGAGCATGCACAATGTCGGCACTAGTACAGTGTATATCCACCTTTCGCAGCAATGCAGGCTGCTATTCTCCCATGGAGACGATCGTAGAGATGCTGGATGTAGTCCTGTGGAACGGCTTGCCATGCCATTTCCACCTGGCGCCTCAGTTGGACCAGCGTTCGTGCTGGACGTGCAGACCGCGTGAGACGACGCTTCATCCAGTCCCAAACATGCTCAATGGGGGACAGATCCGGAGATCTTGCTGGCCAGGGTAGTTGACTTACACCTTCTAGAGCACGTTGGGTGGCACGGGATACATGCGGACGTGCATTGTCCTGTTGGAACAGCAAGTTCCCTTGCCGGTCTAGGAATGGTAGAACGATGGGTTCGATGACGGTTTGGATGTACCGTGCACTATTCAGTGTCCCCTCGACGATCACCAGTGGTGTACGGCCAGTGTAGGAGATCACTCCCCACACCATGATGCCGGGTGTTGGCCCTGTGTGCCTCGGTCGTATGCAGTCCTGATTGTGGCGCTCACCTGCACGGCGCCAAACACGCATACGACCATCATTGGCACCAAGGCAGAAGCGACTCTCATCGCTGAAGACGACACGTCTCCATTCGTCCCTCCATTCACGCCTGTCGCGACACCACTGGAGGCGGGCTGCACGATGTTGGGGCGTGAGCGGAAGACGGCCTAACGGTGTGCGGGACCGTAGCCCAGCTTCATGGAGACGGTTGCGAATGGTCCTCGCCGATACCCCAGGAGCAACAGTGTCCCTAATTTGCTGGGAAGTGGCGGTGCGGTCCCCTACGGCACTGCGTAGGATCCTACGGTCTTGGCGTGCATCCGTGCGTCGCTGCGGTCCGGTCCCAGGTCGACGGGCACGTGCACCTTCCGCCGACCACTGGCGACAACATCGATGTACTGTGGAGACCTCACGCCCCACGTGTTGAGCAATTCGGCGGTACGTCCACCCGGCCTCCCGCATGCCCACTATACGCCCTCGCTCAAAGTCCGTCAACTGCACATACGGTTCACGTCCACGCTGTCGCGGCATGCTACCAGTGTTAAAGACTGCGATGGAGCTCCGTATGCCACGGCAAACTGGCTGACACTGACGGCGGCGGTGCACAAATGCTGCGCAGCTAGCGCCATTCGACGGCCAACACCGCGGTTCCTGGTGTGTCCGCTGTGCCGTGCGTGTGATCATTGCTTGTACAGCCCTCTCGCAGTGTCCGGAGCAAGTATGGTGGGTCTGACACACCGGTGTCAATGTGTTCTTTTTTCCATTTCCAGGAGTGTATTTCGGCTAAACTTATTTACGGCTTTAGTCTCCTTTCCGTACCTATAATGATTTGATATTCAGTGCTTTCTATTAGCGATTATAGCTCTGGTTCTTTTCCAACACAGATAAGATAGTTTACAACTAAAATACTGATTGTTATTACGTCTACCCTCTTCCTGTCTTCGTACTGCACCCTTAGAAGCAGAAGCCCTTTCTGCACGTTTACGAGGCCCTCTAACCTAACAAAGTGCCCAGTCCCCTCCACACAACTCCCGCTACCCGTGTAGCCACTTCCTGCATGTAGTGGGCTCCTAACCTATTTAGCGCAACTCAGAAATCCACCACTCGACGGCGTAAGTAGAGGAATCTGCAGCGTACACAGTCCCAAAACTGCCAGAGCCTCTTATTCAGAGTTTCCACTCAGCTCTATACCAAATGACCAAAGTCATTTCTGCCGACGATACTACAGATGATGAGCTCTAGCTTCATCTCGCAAGCAAGACTGGCAGTCTTTACTACTTCAACTAGCAGCCCAAAACCAGAGTGTATTTCTTCCAGTCCAAAGCGACACACATCGTTAGTACCAACATGAGCCACCACCTGCAGCTGACTGCACCCTGTGCTCTTCATGGCATCCGGAAGCAGTCTTTCCACATCTGGAATGACTCCTCCCAGTATTCACAGAGAGTGCACATTGGATTCCTTCCACTCCTTAGCAGCCACATACCTGAGGGGCGCCATTACACGCCTATTTTTGGAGATCTCAACTATCAGTAATCACACCTTATGTCAATGCCCAGACCTTGCAGACCGAGAGGATTCAGGGCGAGCGACTTTATCTGTCTGAGGGACTTCGTCAGCTACAGACAGC
This sequence comes from Schistocerca nitens, assembly GCF_023898315.1. Classification (NCBI taxonomy): domain Eukaryota; kingdom Metazoa; phylum Arthropoda; class Insecta; order Orthoptera; family Acrididae; genus Schistocerca; species Schistocerca nitens. The sequence continues at coordinate 356,445,650 of NC_064616.1, read as the reverse complement.
GAGCGCCCTAAACCTGTTTGTTCGCTGCCTGCCACGCCTTGGAACGACCTCCCACTCGACATGGGTTTGGGATCAATCTCAGTGCGGAAGTACTTGGAACGGCTACAGTAGTGGACCTATCGGGGGACACATGGCTGGTGATAAGACATCTCTCGGATCGCGCCGTCAGCTCCCAAAGTTATGTCCATCGGTACAGCCTCAATCTGCATGACCGAAGCAATAGCCACCTGGAGCTGTGAGCGAAGGTCTACCAACTCGGCTCGCATCTAAACACAGCAGTCACAGTTCCTATCCATACGGCCTGATAAATACACAGACACGCACGAAATATAGGACTTGAAGCTAAAGAACACTGACGAAATATAAAGTAAGGCGTTTCTCATGAAAAGCTGTGTCAGTTCACAGTACTCGTAAATATAATTCGCAAACTAACGGTGTACTCGCCTTTATCGGCAGCGGGAATGCCGATCCTCTCTCACTGAAGGTCTAACCAACACAGACCTGATCTAACCAAACCAAATAAACAAATAGGTGTACGATTCGAGGTTCCGTACAAGCTCGGTACAGGTGGGAGTGCTTTACATTCCATTGTTATTAAAACCAAAGACTGTGTCTATTAAGCACACAAACTCGAAGAAATTTAAAAAAAGTGGCACTAATCTAATGTGAACCGCTTTGTCGAATAGGAACATGAAATTACGTTTTAAGAATCATTTTGTTTGTAATGGGAAACAAACCGAAGCTTTCCGTCGCCACTTCGCACAACACGAAGGATTTTATGAACAGTATTTTTCTGTGCTGGCTCAAGCTACACATTGTGAAAACGAAGAGACAAATATCTACTGAAACACCAGAGAAAATGCAACTGACTACTCTTAGGAGGGACATCCAGTATAAGAGGAATTCAACTAAATAATCGTAGAGCTTCGATATAAATCATGACTTACAGCACGATACCAGACTTAGCCCACCATTCTAGAACACTGTTATCTTCCTGACAAAATTCAGAAGCCATGTATGCCGAGGACATAGTGTTAATATTAGAAAACAAACATGAAACTCAGGAACACTTGGAACAGTCGAGAGGATAGAGGTTTGCGTGGTAGTAGGACAAAATCCGAATTCATGCTGTTCAGCTACAGTGTTACAAATGAAGACGTTAGCAGCGACGGAATTAAATTACCGAGGGTCAACATACGGAAATACTTCAAGTTTGTTACTTCATATGATGGAGTCGTACATAGAGTCGCTACGCACTTGGTAATCATATAACGAAAAACAATGGCGTACCTTCAATAGAGTTCTGTCTGACATTAGAACGAATAGTAAATCTAGCAAAGTGATTGTCCAGCAGTTAGGCGCTGTAGTGAAGTACAGACAGTGAAGAAGATACACGAGCAACAACTTCATTCGTCTCAAAAACGAATGTCTCCATGGTCATTGAATGCCAAAGTTTAGTACTTAATGAATACAGAAAGTGTTCTTTTGGTTTTTTCCTTTTGTTATTTCATCGCCCCAAGTAGGTGGGTGGGGGAGGAGGCGGGGGGGGGGCGGAAGGTGCTGGCAGTGGTATAAACAACTCTCTCTTCAGCAAGCAGGACTTGTTTAACGCCAGCCGGGGTGGTCGAGCGGTTCTAGGCGCTACAGTCTGGAACCGCGCGACCGCTACGGTCGCAGGTTCGAATCCTGCCTCGGGCATGGATGTGTGTGATGTCCTTAGATTAGTTAGGTTTAAGTAGTTCTAAGTTCTACGGGATTGATGACCTCAGAAGTTTAGTCCCATAGTGATCAGAGCCATTTGAACCATTTTTTGAACTTATTTAACTTAAATACTAAATAAAAGGGCACATACGTCATATGGAAATTATTTTAAAAGGTGATTTTAATGGTAGAATATAGATAATATAATTGCTTCGAAACTGATAAAAATGTGGACAATTAGAGTGTTCTTTTTTTTTCTTTGTTGTGATTTTAAACACCTTATACAAAGGCGGGCTGTCAGCAGCACAATACGCCGCACTTCAGCCTTGAGGTCGACAACAAGTAATACATAAAGGTGGCACAGAGTAGACAGTAAAAACGGCGGGCAAAAAAATGTAGACACTAAAAATCGAAAAAACATGGAGCCGTTCACGCTGGACGAGAAACATCACTAACACTAGGCGACACGGTGCACAAAACATGGATGATGGCGACGGCACGTGAACGGTGGTGGCGTGACGGCGAACAACACTACACACAAACGAAGGCAAACACACGAAACACTGACGGCGATGATCTCCGGCGCGCGAATGTTCACTGAGCGTGTACGAGTCCAGGGACCTGCCAAGAGAGGAGGAGGAGGAAGGGGAGTGGAAGAGCGAGAGGGGAAGCAGAGATGCCACAGTCAGGGGAGAGAGGGGGAGGGAGGAAGGGGGAGGGGAAGCCCGGGGGAAGATGGGTCGAAGGAGGGGACGGGGGAAAAGGAAAGAGAAGGGAAGGGAAGAGAAGGGATGGAGGGTGCCTAAAGGAAAGGACACTGGAAGTGGGGGATGGGGCAGGGTCAAAGTTGATAGGAGGGGTAGATGGAGGGGAGGAGGACATCATCAGGGAGGGGGAGCTGGCGGAAGCCACCTTGGGAGAGGGTAAGGAGGGTGGAGAGATGGAGACCGGGTGGGACGTGGGAATACAGGCACGGCAGCGGGCGGGGGTGGGAGAGGATGAGGGAGACTAGTGGGTGGGGAGGATCGAGTTTATGGGAGGTGTACAGGATCCGTATCCTTTCAAGGAAAAGGAGGAGGTGGGGGAAGGGGATGAGATCGTACAGGATCCGCATGGGGGAGGGGAGACGGATGCGATAGGCGAGGCGGAGAGCAAGGCATTCAAGGATTTGGAGGGATTTACAAAAGGTAGGGGAGGCGGAGATCCAAGCCGGATGGGCATAACAAAGGATAGGGCGGATGAGGGATTTATAGGTGTGGAGGATGGTGGAGGGGTCCAGATCCTACATACGGCCGGAGAGGAGTTTGAGGAAACTGAGTTGGGAGCGAGCCTTGGCTAGGATTGTCCGGAGGAGGGGAGTCCAGGAGAGGCGACGGTCGAGGGTGACGCCAAGGTACTTAAGGGTGGGAGTGAGGGCGATAGGACGGCCGTGGATGGTGAGATAGAAATCAAGGAGGCGGAAGGAAGGGGTGGTTTTGCCTACAGTGATCGCCTGGGTTTTGGAGGGATTGACCTTGAGCAACCACTGGTTGCACCAAGCGGTGAACCGGTCAAGATGGGATTGGAGAAGGTGTTGTGAGCGCTGCAGGGTGGGGGCAAGGGCAAGGAAGGCGGTGTCATCGGAAAACTGGAGAAGGTGGACGGGGGCTGACGGCGGCGGCATGTCCGCTGTGTACAAAAGGTGCAGAAGGGGGGAGAGGACGGAGCCTTGGGGCACACCGGTGGAGGGGAGAAAGATGTAGGAATCCGTGTTATGGATGGTGACATAGGAAGGAAGGTGGGAGAGAAAGGAGCCGATCAGACGGACGTAGTTAATGGGAAGGGCGAAGGTTTGGAGCTTGAAGAGGAGACCGGAATGCCATACGCGGCCATAAGCACGTTCAAGGTCCAGGGAGAGGAAGATTGCGGAGCGACGGGAATTAAGCTGTTCTGAAAGGAGATGAGTGAGGTGAAGGAGAAGGTCGTCGGAAGAGAAGGACGGCAAGCCACACTGGGTAACGGGAAGGAGGTGGCACTGGTGGAGATGCTGGTGGATGCATCGGGTGAGGATAGATTCCAGGACCTTGCTGAAGACCAAGGTAAGGCTGATGGGACGGTAGGAGGAGACGGCGGACGGCGGTTTGCCAGGTTTAAGGAACATGAGGATACGGGAGGTTTTCCACAGGTCGGGGTAGGAACCGGTGGACAGGACTACATTGTAGAGCCTGGCCAGGGTGGAGAGGAAAGAGACAGGAGCTTCACGAAGGTGATGGTAGGTGACACGATCGTGACCAGGAGCGGTGTTGCGTTTCGTGCGGAGTGTAGCAATGAGATCCTGTGTAGTGATAGGGGCATTGAGTTCCGTGTGTGCAATGTTGTCCAAGTACTGGAAACCAGGAGTGAGGGGAGGGACAGAGGTGTCAGTTCGATCGCAGATATCCGGGAAGAGGGAGTAATCGAACTGGGGATCATCGGGGATGGAAAATACATCGGAGACGTAGGAGGCAAAGTGATTGGCCTTACAAAGGGTGTCAGGGAAAGGGTGATCATTATGGAGAAGAGGATAATAGGGGGAGGGTTTAGTTCCGGTAAGGCGACGGAAGGCCGACCAGAACTTGGACGAGTTGATTGGTAGGGTAGAATTTAAATGGGTGCATGTCTGTCGCCAGTCCCGGCGTTTCTTAGCCGCGAGCAAATTACGAATGTGTCGCTGGAGTTGCCAGTGTCGTCGTAGTGTGTCCGGGTCACGCGTGCGGAGGAAGGCACCGTAGAGACGACGGGATTCATGGAGGAGGAGGACGGCCTGTGGGGGTAAGGTAGGACGGTGGGGGGGACGGCAACAGTAGGGACGAGGGCCTCCACGGCCTCAGACAAGGTCTGCTGGAGAAAGGAGGCGGCATGGGTTACATTGTCAGGGTGGTGGTAGGTGAAGGGGTGGCTATCGACCTGGGTGGAAAGGGTATCCCGGTAGGCATCCCAGTTGGCATGGGAATAGTCATGGACGTACTTAGGGGGAGGGTCATTACGAGGGTCGGGGCGGGGGCGACGACCGTCTGAAATGGTGAGGAGGACAGGGAGATGGTCGCTACCAATAGGCTCCAGGACATCCACCGTTATGCGGCCAAGGAGGTTGGGGGAGGAGAGGATAACATCAGAAGTGGAGTTGGATTCAGGACGGGTGTGCTGGGGGATGGGGATGAGGTCGCCTTGAAGGGAGGAGAGGAACCGATGCCACCGCCGTAACTGGGCAGCAGAACGACTATGGATGTTGAGGTCGGTGGCAATCACGTAGGAGGATAAGGTACGGTCGATGTGGGAGAGGAAGTTGAAGGGAAGAGGGGCGTTGGGGCGGACATAGATGGTGGTGCAGGTGACGGTAAGGCTGGGGAAGAAGAGACTAAGGATCAGGTGTTCGGTGGGGTCGGGAAGGAGAGGTTGGAGCTGAACGGGGATCTGGCGGTGGTGCCCAATGGCAACTCCGCCACGCGCAATTGGGAGGGGATTATCGGAGCGGTGGAGGAGATAGGGCGAGGTGTGGATGGAGTGGTGGGGTTGGAGGAAGGTTTCATTGAGGAGGAAGGCATCCACGCGGTGGGTGGCAAGGGTGTGCAGGAAGAGGTTCTTGTTGGCGGGAAGTGAGCGGATATTGTTGAAAAGGATACGTTGCTATCGTGCCATGACAGGGATTTAGACAAGTGTGTCAAGACGGGAGAAGGTGAAATGGGCCTGGTTGTTGGAGTAGGTGGCGTACATTTTGAGTTGGAACATGGAACGGGCGGCGAGGGAGATCTGTTGGAGGGTGTGGGGGCGCTGAAAGGGATGAACATTCTGAAGGACGATGGTGAGGAACCTGATGATGTCCTCAGCGGGGGGGGGGGGGACGAAGGGAATTGCCAGGAGGGGTGGGGGCGTCCAGAGGACGGACAGGTACGGTGAGTTCTGGAGTGGTTGGAGGGGGTCAGGCTTTACACTTGTGGGAGTAGGTGGGATGGGGGAGATTGCAGGTATTGCAGGAGGGAGGGGATTGAAGGTTAGGGCACTGCCGGAGGAAGTGCACTTGCCTACAATGCGGGCAGGTGGGGGCCTCGCGGCACTCAGCTGTTGGGTGCGTGTTATAGCGCAGACACCTCTGGCAGCGCAGGGATTGAGGAGGGGAACAGGAGGGGTCGACCTTGTAGCGCTGGTTGAAGAGGAGGGCACCCTCCTTCAGGAGACGGTCAATGGAGGGGGCGTCCTCGGAGAAAACCCGCATAAGGCGGGTGGGGCCGGCCGAGTTGAAAATGCGGCGGACCGCCCGCACCTCCAGCGTGGGATGCGCCTTGAGCTCGGCCAACACCTCCTCCTCCGTGATCGACGGACTGAGCCGAGTGATCACGGTGGTGAGAGTCGGCGGGCGACGCGGGGGTTGGGGTTGGCGGGTAGGAGATGGAAAAGGAGCAGGGTTGAGGGAGGCGTTGGTGCCAAAACGGGTGATGGGGAGGTGGGAGAGGATGTCAGTATGGAGGGTTGGGCTGGGGGAGGAGATGAGAACAGAATCCCGTCTGGGAGTGAGGAGAGAGATGGGGGCACCAGGGAAGTGTTGGCGGAGGAGGAGGGAGAGATTCCGGGCCTCGAGAAGGGAAGGATCAGGACGGGAGAGGAGGTATTTGTATAAAGAGGGGGGGGAGGAGGAGGAGGAGGAGACGGAGGGAGCAGGGCCAGGTGGGGAGACATCCATGGCACCCTGGAGGCGGGTGGGGGTGGGGAAGGAGGACGGGGCAGGGCCTTTTTGGGAGTGGAGGAGGTGGTGGTGCCACTAGGGCGTTTAATGGCGGCAGAAGGGCGGGTGGTGATATGAGGGACGGGAGCTATAGGGAGGTGGTGGGAAGGGACAGGTCCCGGCGTGGACTCAGCAGTCGGCGCCGGAGATGGTGACGGTGAAGGCGACGGCGACTGTGACGGTGGCGGCGGTGATGGCGAAGGCGATGGGGAGAGCTGGGCATGGACAGTGGCCCTACGGGCCACCACCCTAGCTGGAGCTGCAGTGACAGGCTGGGAGAGTGGGGGGAAAGGATCAGATCGAGAGGAGCGGGAGGAAGAAGCTGGAGAGGGGGCGACAAAGAGCGAGGGTGAAGGGAGAGTGAGAAGAGGTGGGATGGAAGGAGGGGGGTGTGACTGGGCACACCATGTTATAGTGGTGGTGGCGGCGGAAGGGGAAGTATAAACTATGGCTGTGGTGGTAGTGGTGGCGGTGGTGGTGGGGGCGGACATGACGACAGGGAGAAACAAAAACGCACTGGACGAAAAAGAAAGGACACAAACCGGGAACAGACGAAGACAAAGACGGAGACGGAGGAAGACGACGACGGACGAAGACCAGGGTCCGACGGCGACGGCGACGGCGACGGCGACGGCGACGGCGACGGCGACGGCGACGGCGACGGCGACGGCGACGGCGACGGCGACGGCGGGTGGCAGGAACGCCGCAGCTGCTGCTGCTAGCTGGCTGGCTGGCTGGACCGCTGCTGCTGCTGCAGGAGGACTGGCTGGCTGCTGCCGGCTGGACCGGGACCGGGACCGCTGCTGCTGCTGCTGCTGCTGCTGCTGCTGGACCGCTGCGGCTCTGCTCTGCTCTGCTCTGCTCTGCTCGGTTGGCTGGCTGGCTGGCTGGCTGGCTGGCTGGCTGGCTGGCTGGCTGGCTGGCTGGCTGGCACTTGAAAAACCTAGCACTTCGATTAGTGCTGGAATGGCACAATCGAAGGGCGGTAACCTTGCGGAGTACCGCCGGAGATATAGAGTGTTCTTTTGAAATATCGCCTATAGAAATATTTGTGCAGAATTGAGGGTGAGAAGAAGTATCCAATTCTGACGCTGTCTGGACGTACAGGGTGTCTGGCGAAGAATTCCATGATGTAAAAATTAAATATCTCGAAAAACTAAGATCGGTAGACGAGTGCTACAAACGGTGTATTTATTATGAAAGCTGTAAAAATGTTATACAGAAGGCTTGAAATAATTCGAAAAGCGGTTAACAGATGTCGCTGTAATCGCAATTCGTACGGACGGTAGATGCTGAAATCATGGATGCCAAGTTCTTCTCCAGATTCCAACTGATAGGCGGCATGGCCGATGATCTAGCGGGGAATGTTGGCCCCAGGCAAACAATAGTTACTCCTAAAAATGTCACCATGGTTTCTGGAACTATACATCAAAAAGGAAGGAAATCCGTCAGTAGAGTTGCAGCAGAGGCTAATTTGAATAGTTCCAACACGCAGAAAGTACTAAGACAGAGCTCACACCTGTTTCCATTCAAAATCAAAAGCCACCAAGCCGTGCCTGTACGAGTTGTGCGACAGACGGTTGACTTTACGAACCAGATTTTCACAGTGATTGAGAATGAAGGATTTGATGTTACGCACGCTTCTGCCTGAACGGTAGCACTGAGTGGTTCATGTAAGATAAGGCCAGATCACATCGCACCGAACGGGTGTTTCGCTTTCTTGATGAATACTTCGGGAACACAACCCCTGCGTTGGACTACTGCAAAATTTCTGGTACAGGGATGGACCGATCTCCATATTCGCCCGATCTCACTCTTTCTGACAATTTCTTATATGGCGTATGGGAATACACTGTGTACCGAAGCCATCCCACCACACTGCACGAGCATGAATCGGTGACCTGTGTGGTATTTGAGACCTTTTCCGTTAGGACACAACAGGACGTGATTGCCAAATTTATTGTTCGTTTGCGCCACCTCTGTACTGCGAGGGGGGCGCACTTCGAAAAGATTGTTATGTGACTGCAAAGATTTCTTGCAGAGGACGAGTTCAATTATGTACTGATATTGTACGAGCGGTATAGCGTAAGAGTACAGAGCCATTTGTTATCAACTTTTGGAACTACTTCTAAACTTCTGTTTAAAATTCTTACAGCTTTCACAATAAACATACCGTTTGTTACACTCGTCTGTCGATCTTAGTTTTCGTGTTATTTAATTTTGAAATCAGGGCTCCTTCGCTAGATACCCTGCATGTATCGTGGAGATCATCGCCACGTTCTACTGTACAATAAGTGGGGGCAGTGAGGCAGACTGCCTATAATGCAATTAAGAGATAGGACTAGCTGAACGAGATATATTCCGGAACAGAAAATGACTTCTAGAATCATCTCCATTTACTGTGTTTTGTATGTCCCCATTTTTATCCCCCCTTTTTATGTAAGAATCCCACTTTCTGTATTTTTGTAAAGGCATTTCGCCGAAGAGAGGTGGACTGTGACGCTGCCAGCCCTCCCCTGCCCATATAGGGCAGGGCAATGAATAACAATAAAGAAAAAAAAATGACTTCTCGAGACCACGAAGAGAAGAAGCTAAAAGTGAGTACTGATACAAGGAATGTAGTCTTTAAAAGTGCTTGGAACGACATCACAGGACCAAAGTGCAGTGGAATTCTATTTCATTCCGTGTCGCAGGGAAATACATTTTATTCCTGTTACTTGGTCGTCTTGGTCATGTTACAGCAACGGCCACAAAGAAGTTCCAACCAACGGTTAACTGTGTATTGAGATGAAGTCTGTGTATATGTGCACAATACAACATCCGTTCTGTTTGTTTGGTCAGTGCAAAATTAGTTTTGTTGCAGTAACATTCCGAGGGTTTGCTAAAGCTTTGGAAACTTACTCTGCTCCTGGCCCACAAGGACACGTGTGTTCTATTTGAAAATGGTCTAATGGTTTCAGTAAACAACTTTTGCCATTTAGGGTACGTTTTGTCACCAATTACAGGTTTCTGCTGGTCTAGACGAAGCTTCATTATTGCTGAGGAGTCACTGAGAAGCTTTCTGTTGCATTGTTTTAAAATTATCCTGTTTTGTCTGAACGGTATACATAATACCAATCATGCAGGCGAGATAACATAGTTAAAATTATTTAAAAGCCATGGTAAAATTACTTTGTTGTTGAATTATTGCCTGGCATGTTAACAGGGGCCGAAGTCATATTTCTAAATAATAACTTAATAAATAATATCTACTTCTCGAGTAAGCAACAGTCAGAATCTAGTAGACGCCAGTCACAAGTGTCACATTTTATCTGAGGGTATAGTGGGCTGCTACTGCCTGTCTGTGTTCATACTTCTTTAAGTACGACTGAACGTATCTACATGTTTAACAAGATAAATACAGTTGTTCGTATTTTTCTGGGATCATTTGCATTATGAATTATCAGATTGTCAATAGCAGAGTGTCGTCTCTTCCGCTATACAGCAGTCATTTTTTATCCATTGCTCAACAAAGTCCCTTACGATCTTCTCCATACATTACGACCGTTATATTCGCACATTCATGTGTGTCTTCTCGGTATCCTACTAAATTCTAGTCACTATTTACCGAGTAACGTCCGGTTTTTCTCTTATTGCGTAGGCTACACGAAAGAACTTCTTTAATCTATCTTCCGATAGATCGTGTAACTTCATTACTCAAACATCAATGTCTCAGTTTCGTATTACATAGTTAACGTAGCATCAACAATTTCTGTATTTTCTCTGACCTGTTTGTTAACTTTTCTGTCCTTTCCAGTTATTTGCAACATACTTCAATCTTCTAAACATTTTATAACGTATAATCTCAGTTTCTTGAATATTTTAGCCAGAATGATGTATATTTAAATTTAATCTATCATATGTCATTTACTGGTGATCAATAGTTCAATAAAAAATTTAAATTAAGTAATCGTTGAAATGAAGACGTTCTGACTCTTAACATCGTTGGAACATCCAATGTTGCGAAATATCGAAACAAAATTTTATTTTCTTTATGTTTATCACAGGGGACCTCTTCAAGTAGTTTCATCGCAGCGAACAGTAGCGACTCAGGAATGACTTCAACTAACTAGCCATGAAAAGATGTTGGCGTTGTAGCGCTGTGTCAGCACACAGAAAAGAATATTGACATAATACCCTTATCCAGAATGAAATTTTCACTCTGCAACGTAGTGTGCGCTGATATGAAACTTCCTGGAAGATTAAAACTGTGTTCCGGACCAAGACTCGAACTTGGGGCTTTGCCTTTCGCGTGCGCTCTACCCAGGCCCCGAGCTCGAGTCTCGGTCCGGCACACAGTTTTAATCTGCTAGGAAGTTTCATAATACCTTTATGTTTCGTTGACGCCAGAGAGCCGAATAACAGTATTTGAGGGTATTTTAACGGTTCAGAGCTATTCGTCTCTAGGAAAAATGATTTGTCTTCCATGTAATTTTTGGCTCCTATTGTGCAGACTACTACAGCAGGCATGCATTTTTGGACGTGGCTGACAGGAGACGACCAGAGTCAAACATTCTGACCACCACCCACGGCGAGATTAAATGTCTCCTAGTGGCGCTGTCATCAGTTGATGCGGTAAGAACAGTGTAAACGGAGCAGACACTAATGGGAAATAATTTTAGCGACAATACGGGCCGCAAATTGGTAAATCAACTGTCTTTGACAAAGGGCACGTACAAACGACCATCACGGTGACGGCGAGATTGGTCGGCTTCTCGTGTATTATTGTCGTGAGGGTCTTTGGTTCAAATGGTTCAAATGGCTCTGAGCACTATGGGACTCAACTGCTGTGGTCATAAGTCCCCTAGAACTTAGAACTACTTAAACCTAACTAACCTAAGGACAGCACACAACACCCAGCCATCACGAGGCAGAGAAAATCCCTGACCCCGCCGGGAATCGAACCCGGGAACCCGGGCGTGGGAAGCGAGAACGCTACCGCACGACCACGAGATGCGGGCTGAGGGTCTTTGGAAGGAGGGTGAAACCACGAGTATATGACAAGGTGTTGGACACCCACGCCTCGTCACAGAATGTGGAATCTGGAGGTTGGCCCGATCTACGTCAGATCTGACGAAACAGTACACCGCTGATGCAGACACAAATGTTTTGGAGCGTACCCATCAGTGAACTTTGTTGAAGATTGGGCTCAGCAGCAGACAAGCCATAAATGTTTTCGTATCGATCCAACGAAATTATCAGTTACGACTGCAGTGGGGCACAGGATCATGCAGACTTGGCCGTGGGCCAATGATGGTCGTATGCGGATACGCCATCATTCAGGCGAACGGTTGCTCGGAACATGAACCACGCCACGGATACATGTCAGTGCAGGTGGTATTATGCTATGGTGCACATTCACCTGGGCTCTGATGGAGCCTGTGGTAGTAATTGAAGACGCCACAACTGCCTCGTAGCCGCGCGGAATTAGCCGAGCTGTCTAAGTCGCTGCAGTCATGGATTGTGCGGCTGGTCCCGACGGAGGTTCGAGTCCTCCCGCGGGCATGGGTTGGTTGGTTGGTTTTGGGGGAAGGAGACCAGACAGCGAGGTCATCGGTCTCATCGGAGTAGGGAATGACGGGGAAGGAAGTCGGCCGTGCCCTTTGAAAGGAACCATCCCGGCATTTGCCTGGAGCAATTTAGGGAAATCACGGAAAACCTAAATCAGGATGGCCGGACGCGGGATTGAACCGTCGTCCTCCCGAATGCGAGCGGGCATGGGTGTGGGGTGTTTGTCCATAGGATAATTGAGGTTAAGTAGTGTGTAAGCTTAGGGACTGATGACCTTAGCAGATTTCACACACATATGAACTGCTTCATATTACGTGAACATTATTGCGGTCTGCATCCCTACTAGCTTAATGTCTTCCCCGACGGCGATTGCATCTTCCAGCAGGATAAGTGTCCGTATAAAAGGACCAGAACTGTGACACAGTGATTTGAGGAGCATGATAGTGAACTCACGTTGATATTTTGGCCTCCAGATGTGTCTAATCTCAACCAATGGAAAACATCTGAGACACTATAGTTTGCCAGCTCCGTGTCCACTTACCACTAGCCAGTTATTTGCCGGAATTACGTGACCTGTGCGTAGACGTCTAGCGACACGTATCTCAGGAAAGTTAAAAAGGATTTGTCGAATCCACGGAACGTAGAATCACTTACGTATTACTACTGAGCAGCTAGTGTATATAGCTTTTACGAAGAATCCGGTTCAGTTCGTCCTACAGTGACACGTAATGCATGCTACCGTTGTAACCACAAACATGTATCCCTCATTTTGTGGCATTTTAGTAATTATGGCCGCTTGTGTACTGTCACGCTTTACGTTTGTTACATGAAGATCATTTCAGTGATAGGTAGTCTTCTTGGTGCTGCGATTTACACAAGCATCCGTGAACAGCCAGTTCAGTCTCATTACGTAACTCCATTTTTAACATTTCTATTTAAATTTGTTTTGTGTTTTATAGCAATAGGCTCGAAAGAGCAGTAAATAATCTTTCTAAATTCACCATTTATGGCAAACTTCCATCGGTAGTGCATTAAATTTCTTAAACCATTTAATTTTTTTCTGTTCCTTTTCTTTCAATTTCTTCCCACTGACGATTTTCAGTTGCCAGTAGTAAACGATTTCGTTGTCAATTTTTCTAACGCCATTGTTAATCTTCATCTTTCCATCAGCGGATTGGGTATAGCATTGTGAACTACACTGGGGTGACAATGGTCATGGGATACCTCCTAATAACGCGTCGGACCTCCCTTCGTGCGGCATAGCCCAGCAGCTCGATGTGGCATAGACTCAACAAATCATTGGAAATACCCTGCAAAAATATTTAGCCATGGTGTCTCTATCGCGTTCATAATTGAGAAAGTGTTGCCGGTGCATGTTGTTCTGCACGAACTGACCTGTCGACTATTGTTCAAAATGGTTCAAATGGCTCTGAGCACTATGGGACTTAACATCTTAGGTCATCAGTCCCCTAGAACTTGGAACTACTATAAACCTAACTAACCTAAGGACATCACACACATCCATGCCCGAGGCAGGATTCGAACCTGCGACCGTAGCAGTCCCGCGGTTCCGGACTGCAGCGCCTAGAACCGCACGGCCACCGCGGCCGGCTCCTGTCGACTATGTCCCATAAGTGTTCGATGGGATTCGTGTCGGGCGATCTGAGTAACAAAAGCATTCACTGGAATTGTTCCGAATGTTCTTCAAAGCAATCGCGAATGACTGAGGCCTGGTGAGATCGCACACTGTCGTCAATAAAAATTCCAACGTTGTTTGGGAACACGAAGTTCGTGAATGGCGGCAAATGGTTTTCAGGTAGCCGAACGTAACCATTTCCAGCCCATTACCAGTTCAGTTAGACCGGAGGACCCAGTCAATTCCATGTAAACATAGCCCACACCATTATGGAACCACCACCAGCTTGCACAGTGTCTTGTTGACAACCGGGGCCCATAGCTTCGTGGGGTCTGCGTCCCACTCGAACTCTACCATCAGCTCTTATCAACTGAAATCGGGACTCATCTGACCAGGCAATGGTTTTATAGTCGTCTAGGAGAGGCACTGCAGCCGATGTTGTGCTGCTAAAGGCACCGCGTCGGTCGTCTACTGCCATAGCCAATTAACGCCAAATTTGGCCGCACTATCCTAACGGATACGTTCGCTGCCACATTGGTTTCTGCGGTTATTTCTTGTTGCTTGCCTTTGAGCATTGACAACCCTACGTAACCGTCACTGCTCTCGATGGCTTAGTGGAGGCGGCCGACCACAGTGTTTTCAAATGTGAGAGCTAATGCCTGAAGCTTGGTATTCTCGACACACTCTTGACACTGTGGATCTCGGAATATCGAACTTCCTTACGGTTTCCGAAATGGAATGTCCCATGCATCTAGCTCCAACTACCTCGTGCGGCCATAACCACTTCGGAAACCTTTTCAAATGAATCACCTTGTGTACGTGATATTATCGCCCTCTGTATATGTGCATATCGCTCTATCCCATGACTTCCGTCGCCTTTGTTTATATCTTCTAGTTGAGTTCTTAGACGTGTTGTAACAACAACTACTGTACATATAATAATTTTTTCTTCTGATTTTCGATAAATTAGTGTAAGCAATGTTTTGATTTCATTTCTTTTTCTTTTCGTGTCATTATGTTAAAGAAACTGTAAGCAACTTACGATGTGAATATTAATACACTCCTGGAAATTGAAATAAGAACACCGTGAATTCATTGTCCCAGGAAGGGGAAACTTTATTGACACATTCCTGGGGTCAGATACATCACATGATCACACTGACAGAACCACAGGCACATAGACACAGGCAACAGAGCATGCACAATGTCGGCACTAGTACAGTGTATATCCACCTTTCGCAGCAATGCAGGCTGCTATTCTCCCATGGAGACGATCGTAGAGATGCTGGATGTAGTCCTGTGGAACGGCTTGCCATGCCATTTCCACCTGGCGCCTCAGTTGGACCAGCGTTCGTGCTGGACGTGCAGACCGCGTGAGACGACGCTTCATCCAGTCCCAAACATGCTCAATGGGGGACAGATCCGGAGATCTTGCTGGCCAGGGTAGTTGACTTACACCTTCTAGAGCACGTTGGGTGGCACGGGATACATGCGGACGTGCATTGTCCTGTTGGAACAGCAAGTTCCCTTGCCGGTCTAGGAATGGTAGAACGATGGGTTCGATGACGGTTTGGATGTACCGTGCACTATTCAGTGTCCCCTCGACGATCACCAGTGGTGTACGGCCAGTGTAGGTGATCGCTCCCCACACCATGATGCCGGGTGTTGGCCCTGTGTGCCTCGGTCGTATGCAGTCCTGATTGTGGCGCTCACCTGCACGGCGCCAAACACGCATACGACCATCATTGGCACCAAGGCAGAAGCGACTCTCATCGCTGAAGACGACACGTCTCCATTCGTCCCTCCATTCACGCCTGTTGCGACACCACTGGAGGCGGGCTGCACTATGTTGGGGCGTGAGCGGAAGACGGCCTAACGGTGTGCGGGACCGTAGCCCAGCTTCATGGAGACGGTTGCGAATGGTCCTCGCCGATACCCCAGGAGCAACAGTGTCCCTAATTTGCTGGGAAGTGGCGGTGCGGTCTCCTACGGCACTGCGTAGGATCCTACGGTCTTGGCGTGCATCCGTGCGTCGCTGCGGTCCGGTCCCAGGTCGACGGGCACGTGCACCTTCCGCCGACCACTGGCGACAACATCGATATACTGTGGAGACCTCACGCCCCACGTGTTGAGCAATTCGGCGGTACGTCCACCCGGCCTCCCGCATGCCCACTATACGCCCTCGCTCAAAGTCCGTCAACTGCACATACGGTTCACGTCCACGCTGTCGCGGCATGCTACCAGTGTTAAAGACTGCGATGGAGCTCCGTATGCCACGGCAAACTGGCTGACACTGACGGCGGCGGTGCACAAATGCTGCGCAGCTAGCGCCATTCGACGGCCAACACCGCGGTTCCTGGTGTGTCCGCTGTGCCGTGCGTGTGATCATTGCTTGTACAGCCCTCTCGCAGTGTCCGGAGCAAGTATAGTGGGTCTGACACACCGGTGTCAATGTGTTCTTTTTTCCATTTCCAGGAGTGTATTTATGTCAAATTTCAAGCAATACTATAACAGAATTGAAGTGTAACTCATGTTGAATCTATTGTAACATGTTTAAAATTGTAATTGTGCGCCTGGTCCATACGTAGGCAATGTATTAGGGTATGTGGAATGCAAAACCTTTGGTGAATACCCTGTCTGTAGGGGAGCGGTAAAATGTGGATGGCAGGCGAGCGCGGGAAAATGCACACGGGCGCGGCACGGCATAACGGGCTCAGCATATAGTCGAAGTTGGGCATCGGTCTGAGAAACACGCTCTGGATCGAGGAGGCTCTCCTGGAAAACGTGATTTCATTGAGCCTCGGATGTGCCGTTTCCGACGACTATACAGCATGGCTATATTCCATAGGCACTAAACGGAAAAGGATTCCGACGCTAAGAAGAAGCAAAGTGCCGATACACCAAGAGCCATAGCTGTGATTGTATGTGTGCTGTGCGCCTAGCCATCTCGCCGCCCGCCGACCGCCGCATCGACACGAACAGGTTGAATTTTTAGAATTGTATTCGTGTGGACCAGTGTTAATTTTGTTCCTGACTGTTCAATAATAACTTAACTTTTACCAGATTTGTCCTATCAATTAATTATCCTCATCACTAACCTAGACAGCTTCCTTTCCACATGTTGTGCAATCCGAGTGTCCCGAAATGAAGATTTAAAGTTTATGTTAATAAGAATTACCTGCAGACCTATCTATGCTAGAAAGATGTTTAAGGAGTTTTATTGTTAATGAAAATATAAGCAAAGAACAAAGGTCTGACAAAGTTGGAAGATAATTTTGGAATTGGTTTAGTAATGAAGCTTAATTAATTTGAGACAAAAATAATGGTAGTTAACTGAGGAAGTAATAAGACAAAAAGAGTAGTCACTCATATATTGTAAATTTTGAGTGCTTAATGCTTCCAATACTTAATAGTTTCAACACAGTGATCATAACAGTTTCAGGGTCCCCCCTCCACTCTTTTCTTTTCTATTCATTTAAATTCTGAAGTGTACTGAACTGATTTGACCAGCAAAGTTAAAGTCAATATAAAACCTAAATTTATCAGTGTTTTACCCTTATTAAAATTGACCTTGTATGTGTGTTTCAAAAGTGCTATTTCTAGGGTAACCTATGCCCGATTTCAGTCGGATCAATAGACAAAACGCAGTTTGTAGTAATCATTATAGTGTAATGTTGTGTATTTATAGCTTGTCCAAATTAGTACAGAAAGGGAAAACATTAGTTCAGTAGATTTTTCTGGTTCTAAAATTTTCCATATAATGCAGTATTACTACGTGTTGTTATGCTTGTACGTACATCCACTTGTACAAGGAAAAAACTCACTTAATGCCTAATTAGGCTGGCGACCGTATTATTAACAATTGGTAGCATCTGCTGTGTATGTTTCTTGCCCGTCCTAACGTGTAGTTGCACTTTATACTTGCTTGACGTATCCTTCTTGTTACTGAGTGGGTGTAAGTCTGATTTTGCCTCCATTCAGGTACACGCGGTCAACATATTTACTAAAATCCTTTCTTATAAGGTGAAGCCCGTCAACTTACCATAGTACAGGCTTTAAAGAGTTAACGTACGCCCGAGCGAAGACGTTACAGTGTCACAGATGGTATGACCTCAAACAACTAGGTGTAGTTGCTCGATAAAACAAGAGGTTCAAATGGCTCTGAGCACTATGGGACTTAACATCTAAGGTCATCAGTCCCCTAGAACTTAGAATTACTTAAACCTAACTGACCTAAGGACATCGCACAACACCCAGTCATCACGAGGCAGAGAAAATCCCTGACCCCGCCGGGAATCGAACCCGGGAACCCGGGCGCGGGAAGCGAGAACGCTACCGCACGACCACGAGCTGCGGACAAACAAGAGGTAATGAGGCAGATTAGTCAATGGGGTTACAAACAAATCAATACTGATTCGTTGACGAGAGCGCTGTTTAACATTCCACACTGAACGGTGAGCCTAAAATGTCGTGTAAACGTCTCCACGAATATATAATGTTATGACCAGCCTGCAGACAAACGACTACAGAGCTGTCTTCAGTTGTCTCGTGCTGACTAAACAAAAACCCTTCTTGTCTCTATTACATAAGCTATGGTTTTACTCTATACCTTGAATATGGGCATGAAGGTTTAAATATGTTGCCGTCTTCTTAGTCATTCCGTAAGAATCAAGACGGTGTACTCAAGTTATCGCCACACTAACGATTAGTTTTTATCATCTCAAAATATGGTTCAATAGCAGATATTTAAACGGTCGGAAACATACATAAAACATGACAGACTGGAATCATGTTTTGAAGAAGGTGTAGTCAGCGAATGAGAAGCCCCAGCATCCAGCATTCCGGTCAGTATTACGTTGTCTCAGTCGATTTTATTTCACTCCCTGATTATATAAACATGTGCTTCAAGATTGTGATTATTTACTCTCAAATTTTGTTGATTATTTATTCTGTTTTTAGAGTTTTATTATGATATTAAGTTTCTTTGTGCTGCGTGTTGTACAAATATATCATAAAAATTATTCCTTGTCTTTCGAAATACAGCTCAATTTCATTCACAAAATTCTCTATTCTTTTTCGTTGTACTGAAAGGGAGCAAACCAGAACCAAACTAGGGCACCCAAAACTGTGTTTCCAGTACTTCAAAATATATCTGTCGTTATGTGCTGTCACATAAAAATTGACATCCTCATCTACGTTTACACGTTTCCTCATTGCAAGTTTTAAATTCCTTGCGACAGCCACTGGTCAGGAATCAGAAGCGCAGCTCTGTTACTACAAATGTATTTCCAATAACTATCGTTCGAAGGGAATTCATCATGTTTGTATTTTTGTTGTTGTTGTTGTTGTTGTTGTTGTTGTGTTTTTCAGTCCTAAGAATGGTTTGATGCAGCTCTCCATGCTACTCTATCCTGTACGAGCTTCTTCATCTCCGAATAACCACTGCAACCTACATGCTTCTGAGTCTGCATACTGTATTCATCTCTTGGTGATTTTTATCCACCTTCCCGCACGCAAACACTTCCCTCCAATATTAAATTGGCGATCTCTTAATGTCTCAGAGTGTGGCCTACCAACCTATCCCTACTTTTGGTCAAGTTGTGCCACAAATTTCTTGTCTCCCCAATTCTATTCAGTACCTCTTCATTAGTTACGTTTTCTACCCATCTAAGCTTCAACATTATTCTGCAGCACCATTTTCCAAAGCTTCTATTCTCTTTTTCTCTAAACAGTTTATCGTCCATGTTTCGCTTCCATATATGGCTACACTCCAGACAAACGTCTTCCAAAAAGAGTTCCTACCACTGAAGTATATACTTACTGTTACATTTCTCTTCTTCGGAAACTCTTCTGTTGCTACTGACAGTTTACATTTTCCATCCTCTCTACTTCGGCCGTCATCAGTTATTTTGCTACCCAAATAGCAGAACTCCTCTACTATTTTAAGTGTATCGTTTCTTAATCTTATTCTCTTAGCATCGCCCGATTTAATTCGACTACGTTCCATTATCCTTGTTTTGCTTTTTTATGTTTATTTTTTTTCCTCCTTTCAAGATAATGTGCATTGTGTTCAACTGCTTTCCCAAGTTCTTTCTCGTCTCTTACAGAATTACAATGCCATCGGCAAACCTCAAAGTCTTTATTTCTTTTCCCCGAACTTTAATTTCTACTCCCAATTTTTCTTTGATTTCCTTTACTGCTTGTTTAGTGAAGAGATTGGATAACACCGGGGACAGGCTATAGCCCTGTCTCACTTCCTTATCAACCACTGCTTCCCTTTCATGCCCCTCGACTTTTATTACTGCCTTCTGGTTTCTGTAAAAGTTGCAAATAGCCTTTCGCTCCCTGTGTTTTACTCCTGCTACCTTCAGAATTTTAAAAAGAGTAGGTTTTGCCTTTCCTTAACCTATATTTTAAGATAAGTCATAGGGTCACTGTTGCCTTGCGTGTTCGTACATTTCTGCGGAATCCAAATCGATTTTCAACGAGGTCGGCTGCTACTAGTTTTTTCATTCTTTTGTAAAGAATTCATGTTAGTGTTTTGCAACCATGACTTATTAAACTGATAGTTCGGTAATTTTCACACCTGTCGGCATCTATTTTCTTTTGAATTGGAATAATTACATTCTTCTTAAAGTATGAGAGTATTTCACCTGTCTCATACATCTTGCACACTAGATCGAAGAGTTTTGTCATGGCTGGCTCTCCAAAGGCTTCTTTAGATCTTTTAGAGCTCTTTCAAATTCTTCTTCCAGTATCATATCTCCCGGCTAATCTTCATCTACGTCCACATCCCTTCCTATAATATTGCTTTCTAGATCATCTCCCTCTACATACTCTTTCCACCTTTCAGCTGCTTAGGACTGGTTTACCATCTGAGTTCTTGATATTCATACAGCTGCTTCTCTTTTCTCCAAAGGCCTCTTTAATTTTCCTGTTTATGGTATCTATCTTTCTCCTAGTGAAATATGTCTCTACATGCTTACATTTGTCCTCTAGCCATTCCTGCTTAGCCATTTTGCATTTCTAGTCAATTTAAATTTTGGAATGTCTCTATTGCCTTTCAGCTGCTTTGTGTGCTGCATTTTTTGTTTTCTCCTTTCAACAGTTAAATTTAGTATCTCTTGTGTTATCCAGGGACTTCTTCTTTTTACTTATTTGATCCTCTGCTGCCTTCGCTATTTCATCTCTTAAAGCTACTCAGTCGTCTTCTGCTGTATCTTTTTCCCTATGGTTCAAATGGCTCTGAGCACTATGGGGCTTAACAGCTATGGTCATCAGTCCCCTAGAACTTAGAACTACTTAAACCTAACTAACCTAAGGACATCACACAACACCCAGCCATCACGAGGCAGAGAAAATCCCTGACCCCGCCGGGAATCGAACCCGGGAACCCGGGCGTGGGAAGCGAGAACGCTACCGCACGACCACGAGATGCGAGCTTTTTCCCTATCCTAGTCAAGCGTTGCCTAATGCTCCCTCTGAAACTATGAGCAACATCCGGTTCTTTCATCTTACCCAGGTCCCATCACCTTAATTTCCTATCTTTTTCCAATTCCTTCAGTTTTAATCTACAGTTCATAACCAAGAAATTGTGATCAGAGTCCACATCTGCCCCTGAAAATGTTTTATAATTTAAAACCTGGTTCTAAATATCTGTCTTACCATTATATAATCAGTCTGAAACATTCCGGTGTCTCCAGGTCTATACCACATAAACAACCCTCTTTTATAATTCTTAAACCAAGTGTTAAGGATGATTAAATGATGTCCTGTGCAAAATTCTGCCAGACGGCTTTCCCTTTCATTCCTTTCCCCCAGTACATCTTAACCTACTATTTTACCGTCTCTTCCTTATCCTACTATCGAATTCCAGTCTCCCATCAATATCAAGTTTTTGTCTCCCTTAACTATCTCAGTAATTTCTTTTATCTCATCATATATTTCGTCAATTTCTTCATCATCTGTGGAGCTAGTTGGTATATAAACTTGTACTACTGTGGTGAGAGTGGGCATCGTGTCTATCTTCGCTACAATAATGTGTTCATTATGCTGTTCATATAGGTTATCCAGATTCCTACTTTCGTATTCATTTTAAACCCACTCCTGCGTTACATTCATTTGATTCTGTATTCACCTAACCAGAAGTACTGTTTCTCCTGCCACTGAACGTCACTAGTTCCCACTATATCTAACTTCAACCGATTCATTTCCCTTTTTAAATTTTCTAACCTACCTGGCCGATTAAGTCTGTAGTTTCCCATTACTTTCAACCGTTCGCAGTACCTACACAGCAAGCCTGTTTTGGTTGATGTTACAAGGCCAGATCAGTCAGTCATCCAGACTGTTGCCCCTACAGCCACTAAAGGGAGGCTGCTGCCCCTCTTCAGGAACCACATGTTTGCCTGGCGTCTCAACAGATACCTCTCCGTTGAAGTTGCACCTAAGATACTGCTACCTGTATTGCTGAGGCACGCAAGCCAACACATCGATGGCAAGGTCCATAGTTCATAGGAGTGTGTACTGCTATATTACTTCCATATACAGTACTAGTTTTGTACTATGACAGCCTATGTTTCGAATTTTTTTCAAGGATATTTCTTCAGTCGTATTCCCAATTTTTGTAATTGTCAGCTCATAACTGCCTAATATAAGGTATAAATGGTTCAAATGGCTCTGAGCACTATGGGACCTAACTTCTTAGGTCATCAGTCCCCTAGAACTTAGAACTACTTAAACCTAACTAACCTAAGGACATCACTCACATCCATGCCCGAGGCAGGATTCGAACCTGCGACGTAGCGGTCGAGCGGTTCCAGACTGTAGCGCCTAGAAACGTTCGGCCACTCCGGCCTGCTACGGTATAAAGATAGAGAGGCAAATATGTAGTGTTATACTTTTGTGGTTAATTGAAGGTTCTGCTATAGAATTCGTTCTATTTTACTTAGGAATCGAGCAGTAATACAGTTACCTATGTATCATCGATGACCTTTTTTTCCATTTACTTATTGCAAGAAATCGTTCTGACACGCTAATTTGCACTTTGTTTGACGATTCTGCATGTTTGAACATGATCTGTATCTAAAACGGCATAAACTAAAGGCATAGAAATTGGCTTGAACTAGACTGGAACTATAACAGGAAAAGGACAAAGGTGGCTGTAACGGATAGAGACTGGAAGTAGAATCTAAACAATGACTCCTCGTTTCCCATAGCGCGACTACTGAAGCGGATGTTACCGCCAAGTGTGGCGCCTGGCGAGTGTGCCTTTCCAAGAGGATGTTACGGCGGGAAAGCGGAGAGTGCCGGTCCCTGACCCTGACAGCTAATCCGTTGGAAAGCGGCTGACGTCACCGCTGTGACGAACCACAGGAGAAAGCAGCAATTATCTAACCCTGTTTCCGAGCGGGCAAACTTCTGCTCCGCTTATGAACCTTTCGTCAGTTTCGTTCCCGCAAAGAGCTTTTGACACGGTGAGCATTATCTACAATCAACATAGAACTGTTATCAAATATACATTATTTCTAGAATATACAAAATAACACGATATTCTATTCGACAGCACTCTTGAGAATAGAGTCAATAATACTTTGCTGCAATCAGAGATAGTTATATTTAATAGACAACACTATCGTGATGTTCAGCAAAATATTAATTATACAGGAAATATGTAAAAATGTGAACGATGGAGTCTTTACAAAGCAAAATATTACTTTTTCTGTTCACTATTTTACTTTTACATGCTCCGAAGGAATTGTTAGAATATCACAACAGTTTCGACGTACATTCCTTTGTAAACACTGTATATTTCATCATTGTATGTACATACCGTAAATATATCTATAGCATATGTGTAAGTCTCACGTCCATGGCCAAAGAAGACGGAAAGTTCGTGATCAGGAGAATGTTTCGTACACTTATGTGCTTGCTATATAGATTGGCAGCTAACTCTCGACAGAAATATATTGTTTAATGTAATATTCTGAAATAAACGAAAACACTCGTTGCAGTTTGACTATGTGTGTGTTGATGAATCACTGGAATTAATCAGAAGAGCCAAGACTCAAGGTTCGGAATGTTTTTGGCAAGACGCCCACATAAATCTGGTCAGTGGGTAAGGCAATGGCAGAACGAAATCCACCCTAAGAATGTGGAAGGCGTTTGCAAAACCACCGTTCGACAGATTCTTGAGCATTATTGGTGTATCTCGTATCCTTTTCAAATTGCATTAATGGCATATATAGCGAATATTCGATCAAGAACGGTGCCATTCTCATAGGTTTCCTCAGTCGGCACGAGAGAGGAGCAGAGAAGCTCACTTTATCCCACTACAAGATGCTACTCAAGAATGGTATTGTGTGTGTTGGAGAGCCTCTGTTTAAAAATTCCACACGCCGGTCGGTGTGGCCGAGCGGTTCTAGGCGCTTCAGTCTGGAACCGCGCGACCGCTACGGTCGCAGGTTCGACTCCTGCCTCGGGCATGGATGTGTGTGATGTCCTTAGGTTAGTTAGGTTTAAGTAGTTCTAAGTTCTAGGGGACTGATGACCTCAGAAGTTGAGTCCCATAGTGCTTAGAGCCATTTGAACCATTTAAAAATTCCACAGTCCATGTTCAGCATTAGTGAAGCATTATTACTTCCCTCAATATCCATAGTGCCTGATTCATAAATGAATTCAGTATTTTACACGTATCACAAGCCATATCGCGAATGGAGCAGGTAACAGAAAAAAATCATTGTGGCGATCTATGTACAGGGTCTACACAGCCACACATTGTACGCGTTTTGCCGAGTACACATGTTTATGTATAGTTCTTTGAGGGGGGGGGGGGGTGGGGGGGGGGGGGCGGGTGACGCTCGACACCAAACCACGTGTGCCCTCCGATAGTACTAGTTGAACTCATCAAGGAGCTTAGTGAGTAATGGCTGGGGTACAGGTTTAGTGAACGCGAGATTTCCGGGCTGGGCCATGGTCAGTGCCGCCAGTCCCCTACAACCGTAAGCTCTGGGCATGCTTCAGTGGCCACCGTTAGGCGTGACGTTGTAGCGTTATGTGTCACGGGGAACGGGAAACATGGATCTTTGCTTAACCGACCGAATTGCGAGGATGATTCAAATCTCTTTTGGAAGGCTGCTGAGGCGAAACAGTCGGTAGCAGTAGCCTGCAGGACGGATTCCACATCTCATTTGTGTCACGATGCATCAGGTACGTGTGGCTGTGTCAGAATTGACTATTCATTTTCTAGCGTCTAGAATCTGGCGGGCTAAAAGGATCGCAATAATTCTTTTAGAAATACAGGGCTGTACAAAAAGAAGGAACAGACTTCAAACATTTACTGCTTCCAAACTGCAGAAGATAGAAACACAATTCTAACGTGGCTGGAAACAGAAAAGTTCAAATTTTTATGCATTCAATACGAATTTCTCTAAGCCCTTCCGACGTTAGCTGAGTGACACTATTCAAGGACGATGTATTGGAAGAGATGGAGCAGAAGATCAACTTCGTTGCCAGTGGGCGCCCAGGTCTCCACATCTCACACCTTGTGACTTTTATCTGTGGGGTTTTTACCCCCACAAACCTGACACTCTTGAATGTCAGCGACATCGTATTGTTGCAGCTGTGAATTCGATAAAGAGAGACCAGTTGCTTTTTGTGTGGGAGAAAATTAGCCACCCTTTTGATATTTCTCGTGTAACACATGGTTCTCATATTGAATGCATAAAAATTTGAACTTTTTTCTTTCCAGGAATGTAGGAAATGTGTTTATACCTTCTTTAGTTTGGAAGCAATAAGTATTTGAAATCTGTTCCTTCTTTTTGAACAGCCCTGTACATTGGATATGTTGGACCAAGGTTAAAACCCGTACCTAGACTACAATCCAGCCTAAAAGGGTAAGTAACACAGCACATTTGTAACCGAATGTGTCTATTTTGTTAGTGGAGAGAATGGTAGAAAACTTGAGAAGCTGTCCAAATTTCAGTTACGGAAAACATATGAAGATGTGACAAGATATCTCAAACCCATAAAAAGATTTCGTTAAGCTTCTGATATACATAAATCTAGATGAATATACCGACAGTGCCAAGCGATACGAGAACGTTTCAGAAAAGGAGTAATGTCCTTCCGCAATATTATGTAATGACGATGACAGAATGGCTGTAGTCATTGTCCGAAGAGTGTGTTACTGGGCTGGGAGATACAAACAGAAACATATCCGTGTTGCATATTCCGTTTGGCAACAAGTGTGACCAGAATAATCTATTACAATGTTTCGCAGTGCTATGTATAGTCAATCGGGTACACGATGCGTTTGGATATGACTCAGGATTTTCTTTTTTATTTACGACTACGTGTGTGACCTGTTAGAGAAGCAGGCAAGAGATTAGTGTATAACGTCCCAACGACAACGACCTTCCATTAGAATATATATGATCATATATAAGCGACACTCGATAATGCCTATGTGATCGAACTGCCCAATAACGACGAACTGTACATTTTAATGAAATAACAGACAACCACATTGGAACTACAAACTTTTTATAATAATCTTATGGTGAAATTTGAACATTTCATTACCAATTCTGATAGTTATGCGGGAAACAGAGCATACACTCATATGGGCCAAGGTCTATCTACATCCTTCTGTTGTCGCTCTATTTATTTGTTTCTTGCCGGCCACTGTATCCGAGCGGTTCTAAGCGCTTCTATCCGGAACCGCGCTGCTTCTACGGTCTCAGGCTCGAATCTTGCCTCGGGCATGGATGTGTGTGATATCCTTAGGTTAGTTAGGTTTAAGTAGTTCTAAGTCTAGGGGACTGATGACCTCAGATATTAAGTCTCGTAGTGCTTAGAGCCATTTGAACCATTTGTTTGTAAGGGTAAGGTGGAGGGCTTGATTTTATGTTTCCTAAGCACGAATTTTTATGGAGGGGATTATGGGGACAGTTCTGGCGCTCGCTTTACGACCAAGGGAAACCTACAAAAACCTTATTCGTGGCTGTTAGTGAATCCACCCGTGGCTGCCGACTGACTGTGCTCCGTCCGGTCGGGATAGCGTCGCTAGCTGATGAAAACCGCTGTCTTTATACGTAAAGTGAGTGGAAAAACCGAGTTTGAACGTGGTTTGATAATAGATGCAATATGCATGGGTCACAACATAACGGAGGTTGCGCAAGAACTCGGATCAACACTGCAGGCGTGGACCTTCCGTACTGCAGAGACTGTGATTCCACAGGCCTAAACTGCCTCATGGAACAACTACAAATATTTGTTGAACCGACGTCATGGCATCTCCACAGAGCCAATAGGAAGATCAACAAACTACTGTGCGTTAAAACGTCGCCGACTTGCAGTGGGGCGGCAGGAACACTCTTTTACCAAGACGAGCACTACTGGCCATTGAAATTGCTACACCACCAAGATGACGTGCTACAGACGCGAAATTTAACCGACAGGAAGAAGATGCTGTGATATGCAAATGATTAGCTTTTCAGAGCATTCACACAAGGTTGGCGCCGGTTGCGACACCTGCAACGTGCTGACATAAGGAAATTTCCAACCGATTTCTCATACACAAGCAGCAGTTGACCGGCGTTGCCTGGTGAAACGTTGTTGTGATGCCTCGTGTAAGGAGGAGAAATGCGTACCATCACGTGTCCGACTTTGATAAAGGTCGGATTGTAGCCCATCACGATTGCGGTTTATCGTATCGCGACATTGCTGCTCGCGCTGTTCGAGATCCAATGACTTACCAGAATATGGAATCGGTGGGTTCAGGAGGGTAACACGGAACGCCGTGCTGGATCTCAACGGCCTCGCATCACTAGCAGTCGAGATGACAGGCATCTTATCCTCATGCTGTAACGGATCGTGCAGCCACGTCTCGATCCCTGAGTAAACAGTTGGGGACGTTTGCAAGACAACCATTTGCACGAACAGTTCGACGACGTTTGCAGCAGCATGGACCATCAGCTCGGAGACCCTGGCTGCGGTTACCCTTGACGCTGCATCACAGACAGGAGCGCCTGCGATGGTGTACTCAACGACGAACCTGGGTGCACGAATGGCAAAACGTCATTTTTTCGGATGAATCCAGGTTCTGTTTACAGCATCATGAAGGTCGCATCCGTGTTTGCGGACATCGCGGTGAACACACATTGGAAGCGTGTATTCATCGCCATACTGGCGTATCACCCAGCGTGATGGTATGGGGTGCCAGTGGTTACACGTCTCGGTCACCTCTTGTTCGCATTGACGGCACTTCGAACAGCGGACGTTACATTTCAGATGTGTTACGACCCGTGGCTCTACCCTTCATTACATCGCTGTGAAACCCTACATTTCAGCAGGATAACGCACGACCGCATGTTGCAGGTCCTGTACGGGCCTTTCTGGATACAGAAAATGTTCGACTGCTGCCCTGGCCAGCACATTCTCCAGATCTCTCACCAATTGAAAACGTCCGGTCAATGGTAGCCGAGCAACTGGCTCGTCACAATACGCCAGTCACTACTCTTGATGAACTGTGGTATCGTTTTGAAGCTGCATGGGCAGCTGTACCTGTACACGCCATCCAAGCTCTGTTTGACTCAATGCCCAGGCGTGTCAATGCTGTTATTACGGCCAGAGGTGGTTGTTCCGGGTACTGATTTCTCAGGATCTATGCACCCAAATTGCGTGAAAATGTAATCACATGTCAGTTCTAGTATAATATATTTGTCTAATGAATACCCGTTTATCATCTGCATTTATTCTTGGTGTAGCTATTTTAATGGCCAGTAGTGTAAGTTCTACATGGGCCTTAGTAACCGACAACTGATTCGTGTCATGCACCTTCCCATAACATTTGGCAATTCGCAGGGCAGTCGCGCCTACTCTTCATCACTGATTTTGTCAAGATTTGTGGTATGTGGCGAACTTGGCCAGAAAAGAAAACAATAAAAGTGGCATCTCCAAATGGACGGTCGTGTATAAAAAAAAACTAACATCTTTGGTTCGGGTCGGGTGGAACGCGAGCCATTGACGTTAACATGATTTTTAGGCAGCGCTTAGAACGGAAATCCGAGGGTCTTGGGCTCAAGTCTCTAAGTGCGAACTTCATTTTATTTTCAAATTTTATGTTACTTAAACTGCAAACAAACCGAAATAATACCCAATATTTTGTATTTATTAATGTTTAATAAAATACATGAAACAGAAAGACGAAGGGAAATTTATAACTGCAAATATATTTCTAGGGAGGCATACACGAGAACTTCGTATAAAAAATTAGATACTTTTGTTATTTTAGAGTTAAAAAAATGGCTCTGAGCACTATGGGACTCAACTGCTGAGGTCATTAGTCCCCTAGAACTTAGAACTAGTTAAACCTAACTAACCTAAGGACATCACAAACATCCATGCCCGAGGCAGGATTCGAACCTGCGACCGGAGCGGTCTTGCGGTTCCAGACTGCAGCGCCTTTAACCGCACGGCCACTTCGGCCGGCTATTTTAGAGTTGATGATTTGCTCTTACTGGAGTGATATTCATCGAAAAAACAGGGAAGCAGTAATTTTCTTG
Source organism: Schistocerca nitens (assembly GCF_023898315.1). Taxonomy (NCBI): domain Eukaryota; kingdom Metazoa; phylum Arthropoda; class Insecta; order Orthoptera; family Acrididae; genus Schistocerca; species Schistocerca nitens. Next base: position 356,416,462 of record NC_064616.1, on the reverse strand, counting down.
CACACGCGTGATAAAGGCCGCATTTTTCCATTAAATGTGTGTTTTAAAATTTCTATAGAAAAACAGACTTGATTTACAATCATAAACGGCTCTCTCTAGTCGGACAGTCTGGCAATAAACCAGAAAACAGGCTAAAACCTTTACTCGATCAGTTGCTACAAACTGTGACCTTTCTGGCAGGAACTAAAGAATCCAACCCCACAACTGAGGCGGTACTCCATAGGCACGCATTTTAATTACAAGTCGCTTGTCATTGTCAACAACGGTGTCAAAAAACCTTCTCAAAATCTAAATGGAGAGTATTAATTTGACATCCCCTGTCGATAGCACTCATTGCTTGGTGAGAATGAAGAGCTAGTTGTGTTTCACGAGAGCAATATTTTCTGAATCCGTGCTCATTATCTGCCAACGAATTGTTTTCTTCCAGCTAATTCAGTGTGTTCCAAAACGTTACTGCAACTTCAATGGGTCAGTAACACTGCCGATTATTCCTATTTCCTTTCTTGGGTACTGGTGTAACTTTTGGAACATTCCAGTCAATGGGTATGGATCCTTCTACGAGAGAGCACTTTTATATGATTGCCAAGTGTGGAGAAACTGTTTCAGCATACTCTGAAAGGAAGGGACTGGTATGTAATCTGGACCGGAAGCCTTGCCTTTCCTATGTATATTAAGCTGCCTCGTTACACCAAGGATACCTACTTCTAAGTAACCCGTGTTGGCAGTTGTTCTTGATTCGAATTCTGGAATATTTTCCTCGTATTCTTCCGGAAAGTGTTCCGAGAAATCGTTCCTAATAATTCTGCTTTAGTGGCACTACCATCAGTGACATCATCATTGTTCTCGCGAAGTGAAGGTATTGATTACGTCTTGCTGCTGATGTATTTAACGTATGTCCACATACTCCTTGGGTTTTCTGGCAGATATCGAGAAAGAGTTTCGCTGTGGAAACTATTAAAAAGCATCCCGCATTAAAGTTCACGTAAAATTTAGAGTTTCTGTAAAACTCCAATCTTGAGGATTTTGAGTTCTTTTAAAATTGGTATGCTTTTTTCGTTGCTTCTGCAACAGTGTTCTGACACGTTTTGTGTACCATGGGGGATTAGTATTAATTGTTAATTTATTTCGTATATATATCTGTTGCGGTCGATACTATTTCTATGAATTCTAACCACATGTGGCCTACGCTTACATAGTCAGATTGAAAGGAGTGGTGACTGTATCTCCCATAGTGCTCAGAACCATTTGAACCATTTTTTTGACTGTATCTTAGAAAGGCCTCCAGAGAAATTTTTATCTGCTTTTTTAAATACACGTATTTTGCGTTTATTTTTCAAGTAATTGGATGTTATAGTATTCAGTATTTTGAAGGTGGCAGGGGTAAAATACAGGGAGTGAAAGGCTATTTACAATTTGTACAGAAACCAGATGGCAGTTATAAGAGTCGAGGGGCATGAAAGGGGAGCAGTTGTTGGGAAGGGAGTAAGACAGGGTTGTAGCCTCTCCCCGATGTTATTCAATCTGTATATTGAGCAAGCAGTAAAGGAAACAAAAGAAAAATTCGGAGTAGGTATTAAAATCCATGGAGAAGGAATAAAAACTTTGAGGTTCGCCGATGACATTGTAATTCTGTCAGAGACAGCTAAGGACCTGGAAGAGGAGTTAAAGGGAATGGCCAGTGTCGTGAAAGGAAGATATAAGACGAACATCAACAAAGGCAAAACTACGTTAATGGAATATAGTCGAATTAAATCAGGTGATGCTGAGGAAATTACATTAGGAAATGAGACACTGAAAGTAGTAGATGTATTTTCCTATTTGGGGAGCAAAATAACTAATCATGGTCGAAGTAGTGAGGATATAAAATTTAGACTGGAAATAGCAACGAAAGCGTTTCTGACGAAGAGAAATTTTTTATCATCAATTGTAGATTTAAGTATCAGGAAGTCTTTTCTAAAACTATTTGTATGGAGTGTAGCTATGTATGGAAGTGAAACATGGATGATAAATAGTTTAGACAAGAAGGGAATAGAAGCTTTAGAAATATGGTGCTACAAGAGAATGCTGAAGATCAGATGGGTAGATCATGTAACTAATGAGGAGATACTGAATAGAGATGGAGAGAAGAGGATTTTGTGGCACAACTTGACTAGAAGAAGGGATCGGTTGGTAGAACACGTTCTGAGACATCAAGGACTCACAAATTTAGTTTAAAATGGTTCAAATGGCTCTGAGCACTATGGGACTTAACTGCCGAGGTTATCAGTCCCCTAGAACTTAAAACTACTTAAACCTAACTAACCTACGGACATCACACACATTCATGCCCGAGGCAGGATTCGAACCTGCTACCGTAGCAGTCCCGCGGTTCCGGACTGAGGCGCCTAAAACCGCACGGCTACCGCGGCCGGCTACAAATTTAGTACTGGAGGGAAGAGTGGAGGGTAAAAATCGTAGATGGAGACCAAGTTATGAACACATTAGGCAGATTTAGAAGGATGTAGGTTGCAATAGTTACTCGGACATGAAGATGCTTGCACAGGAAATAGTAGCATAGAGAGCTGCATCAAACCAGTCTCTAGACTGATGACCACACCAACAACACACATCTGTATTCAGTGTCGCTGCAACAACCTTGTGGTTACTAATTACTACATCCGTCATAATGCTCACTGTTCCCTACGGATTTTTTATTACTAAGAGGTCAAGTATGTTTTCCCGGCCATTAACACTGTGTGGGCTCCAGAACTAATTTTTCAAAACAGTTTTCTGAGGAAACATGCAGTACAGCTTTGGACGACGTTTTATGCCAACCATCAGCTTGAAGAATTTATTTTGTCAACACATTGAGGGTAGGTTGAAGCCACCACCAACGATAACTGTATGGGTGGGGTATTTATTTGGAATAGGAGTCACGTTCTCTTCGAACAGTTCAGCAACTGTATCGTCTGACTCAAGGAATCGGTAAAAGGAAAAATTTATTATTTTATTTCAGTTGACAAATATAACCTCTACCCATACTGACTCACAGAAACTCTGTATTTCAATTTCACAACGTGGTAAACTACTTCTGACAGCGATAAGCACCCCACCACCAACTATGTTTAATGTATCGTTCCTAAAAACGGTCTGAATTTACTTCCAACTTCATCCAGTTTTCCGTACCTGTAACTATTTGAGAGTCGGTATTTTCTATTAGCACTTTCAGTTCTGGTTCTTTCTCGACCGAACTATAACAATTTACAACTATAATACCGATTGTTCCTACGTCTATCTTCCAGTGTGTGCTGTGCACCCTCTTACACTCATGTCCTTTGTGTATTTTCCCGAGACCTTCTAATCTAAATGAACGCCCAGCCTTCTCCAAACAGCCCCACTATCCGTGTAGCCGCTTGCTGCGTTTAGTAAACCCCTGACCTATTAAGCAGAACCTGGAAATCCACTACCTGATGGCTGAAGTCGAGGAATCTGCAGACTACGGCCACAGAACAGATTTAACTTCTGATTCAGACCCTACACTCGGCTCTGTACCAACGGACCACAGTCGATTCTGTCGATGGTGCAACAGATGGTGAGCTCTGCTTTCATTTCGCAAGCAAGACTGCTAGCCACCTGAAACCAGAGAGAATCTCTTCCAATCCAAAGCGACGTTCATCGTTGATATCAACGTAAGCCACCACCTGCAGTTGGCTGCAGCCTGCGCTTTTCATTGCATCCGGAAGCACTCTTTCGAAATGTAGAATGAGTCCATCGAATATGCGCACAGAGGGTACACTTGATCCCTTCCCCTCCTTAGCAGTCATATCATTAAGGGTCCCCACTATGCGCCTAACGTTGGAGCTCCCTACTACCAGTAAACCCACACTCCTTGAATCCCCAGACCTTGCGTGCCCAGAGGTTTCCTCTCGAACAGGGCGAGCGGCTGCATTCGGCTCAGGGACTTCGGCAGCAACAGTTAGCACCTGAAACCTGTTCGACAGAAGATCCGGGGAGGCCCTCCGATCTTTTCATCTAAAAGCCGTCAGTTCCCTGCCACACCATCCAACGACCTCCCACGTGACCACGGGTGAGGGTGCAGGCAGTACCCAGGGCAACCACAATAGCGGACCGTTCGGGTGACACGTGGCATGTAATGGACATCCCTTTGTTCTTCAAGTCTGGCCTCCCACAGTGATGCGCGTTGGCTGTAGCTTCAAGCTGTGAGAGCGAATACAGCACTGCCTTGAGCTATGAGCGAAGGGTCACAAACCCACATTGCATAGGAACACAGCAATCACAGGTTCTATCCATACTAGAGAAGGCGAAAAAGTACTGTGGACAGTTACTAAACGCGGAACTGTGCTTGGTAAACAAACAAACTCGCACGAAGTTAACGAGAGCACAGAGGAATTTAAAATAAATATATGCTAATGAGAAGCTGTGCCAGACTCACGGGCCAGATTTTTGGGGGCGCCATATTCGTCTTGCACTAATAAAGAAATGTGGGAATAAGTTGGAAATACAAATTATTCATAAACTTAAGGGTCTTATTAAAAATTATCTACGGTAAAGAAACAGTGTGCTCCGATTTACCAAAGGAACGTTGACTCCCACAAGAAATTGGAAATATTTATTGCTGAACACACTGATATCGACAATAGTTTTATGTGTATATAAGATAAAAAATGTGAATATAATTCTGCTATATTCTAAAGACGTTTCATTCGTCGCACGTAGAACACCATAGGTTGTTGTCTCGTTCCCCTACCGGTATCGTGAAATAGGTGACAGCCCTAGCGCGCCAATGTTGGCGAATTAAAAAACGGACTTGCAGTTTTAAGTATTTGGCTACTATTTAGTTACTCACCAGTATTTGTACGAATCTTCCACAGACTTCCACAAGTTTGTTTATGACATGGCGTAATTATAAACACAATAATACGTTCACAGTGGAGTTCTTAAAAAAAATGGTTCAAATGGCTCTGAGCACTATGGGTCTTAACTTCTGTGGTCATCAGTCCCCTAGAACTTAGAACTACTTAAACCCAACTAACCTAAAGACATCACACACATCCATGCCCGAGGCAGGATTCGAACCTGCGACCGTAGCGGTCACGCGGTTCCAGACTGAAGCGCCTTTTTTTTTTTAACCGGTGTATTTTTTTTTTAGGGAAGTGGGAGACACAGGAATCAACAGTAGTGGAAGGCGTTGTTATTTATTTATTTGCATGTGTTTTTGTAAGATTCACTAAAATCATGAAATTATGGGAACACATATGCGAAAGAGAGAAGAAATATAAATTCTGGTTAAAGAAAAAGAAAGGAAAAAGGAAAAGCAAAATGAAATAAAATCCGCGCAATCTGCGACGCGCTCTCCCATCCGCGGAGGTCAGAAGTAGAATAGATCGTAGGCGGTTGAAACTCAGATACCGCCGGGGGTGGAGGGGTGTGTTCCCTCTGAGCCAGGCACCCCCCAACTCAGTGGAGGTCTAACAAAGACCGCTCGAAGATAGTTAGCAAATAATGTTCGGTAACGTGGCGTGTTTTCGAGAGCTGCATGGGCTGTTCGTAAATAGGTCCAGAATTCGAGGCGGGATTTAGGTCCCTCATGAAAGAGATAAGCGACCGCCCACCCTTTGACCCGCGTAATAGCATGACATTTGGCGGCGGGAAAATGTCGGTCCTCCGGGTATAGAAACATTCGAGGTTCGATTGCGTCTGGTGGCAGCCGGAGATATCAGGCAATGATTTGCTGCACGAAGCGCCATACATCTTGCGATGAGGCGCATGTCAGACGATGTTCATCAGTGTCCAGTTGCTGGCAAAGGAGACAAGCCAATGTTGTGCAGGCGCTGCTTCGTGGCAAATTTCCTGTTGACTATGTGATACCGCAGTGCCCGGACGGCCGGCCGCGGTGGTCTCGCGGTTCTAGGCGCGCAGTCCGGAACCGTGCGACTGCTACAGTCGCATGTTCGAATCCTGCCTCGGGCATGGATGTGTGTGATGTCCTTAGGTTAGTTAGGTTTAAATAGTTCTAAGTTCTAGGGGACTAATGACCACAGCAGTTGAGTCCCCGCCGGCCGAAGTGGCCGTGCGGTTAAAGGCGCTACAGTCTGGAACCGCAGGACCGCTACGGTCGCAGGTTCGAATCCTGCCTCGGGCATGGATGTTTGTGATGTCCTTAGGTTAGTTAGGTTTAACTAGTTCTAAGTTCTAGGGGACTAATGACCTCAGCAGTTGAGTCCCATAGTGCTCAGAGCCATTTGAGCCCGTTGAGTCCCATAGTGCTCAGAACCATTTTGAAGTGCCCGGACGTTCGTAGGGAGGAAGGGCTGGTGGACGGTAGTCTACACTATGGGCCACTGGATGGAGGGATGTTTGGTCTCCATCACATTCCGGGGAACACAGCGCAGCAACAGGCTGTAAAAATCCTTAGTCCTAGGTGGGCGTGTATCTGGGAGACTGGTATGTATATAACTGTAGTCGACGAAAAAGGTCGAAATATGGGACAAATAAGGCACGATATGGCCGACAGACACCGGTGGACCGAGCGAGGTGGCGCAGTGGTTAGCACACTGGACTCGCATTCGGGAGGACGACGGTTCAATCCCGTCTCCGGCCATCCTGATTTAGGTTTTCCGTGATTTCCCTAAATCGTTTCAGGCAAATGCCGGGATGGTTCCTTTGAAAGGGCACGGCCGATTTCCTTCCCAATCCCTCGTTAACCCGAGCTTACGCTCCGTCTCTAATGACCTCGTTGTCGACGGGACGTTAAACGCTAACCACCACCACCACCACCGGTGGTGAGGTGGAAGCAGGTAGGAGGACCTCAAGCAAGCTGCCTGTTAGAGATGTACCCTGGCCCATCCACTGTTTTCTCATGGTACTCATGGTACTCATGTACAAGGCTGCAGCTCGCCTTAGAGCCGCACGGCCACACCGGCCGGTGTGGAGTTCTTCATTTTCAACAGTATGATAACGATGTTTCAATATTTGGCCCCTCTCTTTCTCTTTAAATTTTACTAGGTCTATGCATAACAATTTTAAATGCTGGTATTTGACGCACATTTTCTACTTACATTATTGTAAGAAAAGTTTAAAGAAACTTTGAAGCAGCTTGTGCATTGAAATGCCTAAGACGGTTTTGATTGTTATTATTTCTCTGCAACAAAATACAGATCTTGTATTACACATAATCCATTCAAAATGATTAGTCTGTTTGACATTAGCATTAAGACTTCGAATGCTTCATAAAAAGTTGAAATTGTTTGAAATGTTGAATAATTTGCAAATAAATAAGTAAAATCAACAGCAAAATATGGATATTTTCTTTTAGAAGGTTTAGATAATGAATACTGAGTCTTGGGATCTTTCGACTTGAGTTTACGGGGCAAATAATTTTGGGTGTTGGCAGCCGTGCACAGTGGATACGCCGCTCTCAGTTGGCAGTTTCATTACATAGCAACAATAGTCGCTTGCGTTTTTTGTTAACAGCTATGTAGCGATTTAAGAGTTTGATATAGTGGTCAAATTGTGGTTTGTGGCGCTAATACAGACCTGTAAGTGGTGCACTTGTTAGAAACATATTTTATCTGCCACACACAATTTGCTTTCGTCTATTAACTTCGAAGAATATTGATGTAGGTAAAGACAGTTCTATCACCAGCCGTATCGTTCCTTTTGGAGGCTGTTCAGTAAAGACGGCACCGATTGTGTTAAAAGTTGATAATTGTACATTCAGCTGGTAGTGCCAACGTATTATTACTTTTGTGTGGATACGCTTTCTCACTGTGACGCGACGTGTTTTCATTAGCCTATAAGTTATTGCGAATAGTGTAAACTGTTGCGATGTCTGACGGCAGGAAATGCCTTTCAGGCAGCCAGTATAGGAAAAGACGAGCGGAGAAAGAAAATGTAAACAAAAAATTGAAATTTTCGTCAGATAAATTTTCCCAACCTAAAGATTATTTCGATGAGAATGATGCAAGCACAATTGCAGATGTAGACGTAAATTAGGGTAAGCCTTCGGTAGATAAAGATGTGCCTTCAACGTCACAGGGTAAACGTGATACTGTATGCAACCTCTCTGATCAATGTGAAACTGTTCTAGCTGATTCTAGCAAGTGCTCATCGGGTACTCAAACTGTCAGTGATGTAGCTGATTCTGATTTCGCAAAATGTATTGACAAAATGGATGATTTTGTAAGGACAACGTTAGTCGAAAGAGGGCCTCCAGGACAGATAACGGAACTTGAAAGCTGCCCTGAGGATGATTCTAATCGTCGCTTTGCCTCTAAAAACTACAGTTACAGTTTGTGCTATGGTAAAATTGTTCAGAGGAAGTAGTTAGTTTATTCAAAAACAGGTAATACTGTTTTTTGTTTCATCTGTAAACTCTTTTCGAACATATATTGACTTCAGGTGGTTACAATAACTGGCGGCACATTTCTGAGACATTAGCTACTCATGGTAGGTCCCAAGTGCACTTATAATCGCTCCAAAAGTGGGTAGAGCTCGTCAGAAGATTAAAATCTGGCAACACTGTCGAGGTAGGAAGCCTGCAGATATTAAATGCAGCAACCCGGCATTGGAAAGATGTAATCGAACACCTTATAGCAATTATACAGTTTTTGGCCAGACAGTGTCTTCCCGTAAGAGGAACTTCAGACAAACTGTTCACTCACAACAGCGGGAATTTCTTAAAATTGATCGAATTATTTGGTAAATTTGAGTCATTTCTCGGCGAACAACCCGTGATGGAAATAAGTCTCGTCATTACCTGAGTAAAAACATACAAAATGAAATAATTCACATTCTCCATCAAAAAATGAAAAACAAGATATTGTCTTTATTGAGATCTGCTAAGTATTGTAGTTTAATTTTGGAAGGTACAACAGATGTTTCTGGTGTTGAGCAAATGACAATAAATGTAAACGTCGTGTGACTAGGGCCTCCCGCCGGGTAGACTGTTCGCAGGTGCAAGTCTTTCGATTTGACGCCTCTTCGGCGACTTGCGCGTCGATGAGGATGAAATGATGATGATTAGGACAACACAAGACCCAGTCCCTGAGCGGCGAAAATCTCCGAACCAGCCGGAAATCGAACCCGGGCCCTTCGGAATGACATTCTGTCACGCTGACCACTCCGCTACCAGGGCCCGACAGCAAGTGACAATGATAGTGTGTTTTGTGAATGTGATTTCTACTGATCTCTACGCGTGCGATGTAAATATTAGTGTACATTTTCTTGGGTGTACCTGTAAGAAAATGGTTCAAATGGCTCTGAGGACTATGGGACTTAACTTCTGAGGTCATCAGTCCCCCAGAACTTAGAACTACTTAAAGCTAACTAACCTAAGGACATCACACACACCCATTCCCGAGGCAGGATTCGAACCTGCGACCGTAGCGATCGCGCGGTTCCAGACTTTAGCGCCTAGAACCACTGTTAGAGATACATCTGGTTTGGGGCTTACATAGATGATCTCAAAACAGTTAGAAGAAATGAAAACACATTTGGAGTACATGAGGGGTCAGGGCTATGATAACGGTGCTAACATGAAAGGCAAGAACGTAGGAACGCAAAAGAGGATTTTAGATGTAAATCCAATGGCATATTATGTTCCCTGCAGTATTCATTCGTGAAATATAGTTGTGAATGGTGCTGAAAAGGCATCACAATAAGCCGGCCGGAATGGCCGAGCGGTTCTAGGCGCTACAGTCTGGAACCGCGCGACCGCTACGGTCGCAGGTTCGAATCCTGCCTCGGGCATGCATGTGTGTGATGTCCTTAGGTTAGTTAGGTTTAAGTAGTTCTAAGTTCTAGGCGACTGATGACCACAGCAGTTAAGTCCCATAGTGCTCAGAGCCATTTGAACCATTTTTTTGAGCATCACAATACGCGGTTTTATTCTTTCGTTTCGTGAGAAAAATTTGATTTCTTTTCTGCGTCTACGCGACGCTGGGCATTCCTGAATGATCATGTATCTTCCCTAACGTTGAAAACGCTAAGTACAAGATGGGAAAGTAGAATCGATGTAATCGCTCCTCTCAACTGCAACATAGGGGAGGTCTTTGGTGTCCTAGTTGTGATAAGCGAAGACAAAAATACAATATCTGATAGACCGTCAGTGTCAGAGCACTTTGCGTCCCTGCTGCTAAGAAGGCGAGTACACCGTTCATTTGTTGTATATTTTATGAGCTTCCAGAAGGAGCGACTTATTTATTTATAGATAACTGTGTAGTTTCTAGATTATTTTTCTAATTTCTTGCGTGTTGAATGCTTATTAGGCACAAGCTTTGATTTCAATAACAGTGTAGCCTACCGTGCCGCCGTTTCTATCGACCCTTATATCGAACCTCGCATCGTACAGGCTTTTGTTGGTTTCGGTTAGTGTAGCTCATTGTCGTTCAGACCAGAGAGCACTTCGAATTCCTGCTGCTAATAAGCCGAGTATACCGTTCGTTTGTTGTATATTTTTACGAGCTTCAAACGGGAGCGACCACAGTAATGAATAGGAACTGTGATTGATGTGTGCAGATGCGAGAAAATTTGGGGACCTTTCGCTCACAGCTCCAGCCTGCGTTGGCATCCGTCACACAGTTTAAGGCTGCTGTCAAGGGGCATCACTGTGGGGGGTCGGACACGGGGATGCGAGAGACGTCAAGCATGTCCCACGTGTCCCCCATTCGGTCCACTGCTGTGGCTGTCCCGTGTACTGCTTGCACTGAGGTTGACCCCTCACCCGTGGTAAAGTGGGAGATCATTCCCAAGTCTGGAAGGCAGCGAAAAACTTCCAGAGGGGCCGATCGTAGGGCCTCCCCGGTTCGTTTGAAACAGGTTTCGGGCATTTTCTGTGGCTGAGTATGTCTCTGAGCTGGATGCAGTCGTCCGTCCTGTTCCAGAGGAAGCTTCTCGGCCCGCAAGGTCTGGTCGTTCACACAGGGTGTTTTGCCGGTAGTTGGGAGCTCCAGCGTTAGGCACGTAATGGGGCCCCTTAGGAACTTGGCTGCCAGGGAGGGGAAGGAAGCCAGTGTGCATACCGGGGCGAGTCATTCTGGATGTGGAGAGGCTGCTTCCGGATGCCATGAAGAGTACAGGGTGCAGCCAAATAAAGGTGGTGGATCATGTCGGTACCAATGACGTATGTCACTTTGGATCGTTGGAGATTCTCTCTGGTTTTGGGCGGCTAGCTGAAATGGTAAGGACTGCCAGTCTTGCTTGCTAGATTAAGGTGGAGATCACCATCTGCAGCATCGTCGATAGAACCGACTGTGGTACTTTGGTGCAGAGCAGAGTGGAGGTTCTGAATCAGAGGCTCAGGCGGTTCTGTGGCCGTGTAGGCTGCAGATTCCTTGACTTTCGCCATCGGGTGCTGGATTTCCGGGTTCCGCTTAATAGGTCAGGAGTCCACTACACACAGGAAGCGGCTACACGGGTAGCGTGGGCTGTGTGGAAGGCACTGGGCGGTTTTTTAGCTTAGAGGGCCTCAGGGAACCACAGAAAGGGCGTCTGTGTAGAAGGGGGCAGGTGAAACACAGTAAGTTAGTTGTAGAAACGATCGGTATTGTAGTTGTAAATTGGCGTAACTGTGTTGGGAAAGAACCAGAGCTCCAAGCCCGAATAGAAAGCGCTGAAGCTCAAATAGCTATAGGTACAGAAAGCTGGCTAAAATCGGAAATGAGCTAAGCACAATTTTTTCTAACGATCTAACAGAGTTCAGAAAGTATAGATTAAATACAATTGGTGGTAGAGTATTTATTGCTGTCAGAAGTAGTTTGCATTTTAGTGAAATTGAAGTACACAGTTCCTGCGAAGTAGTATGGGTAGGTGATATACTTGACAATCGGAATAAACTATAAGATTCATAGTTTTACCAACCCCCCGACTCAAAAGACATAGTTGCTGAACATTTCAAAGGAAACTTGAGTCTCATTTCAAACAGGTACCCCACTCGTATAATTATAGTCGGTGGTGACTTTTATCGACCATCGGTATGCTGGAAAAATCATACGTTTAAAGCGGGCGGCAGGCATAAAACGTCATCCGAAATTGTACTGAATGCTTTCTCAGAAAATTATTTTGAACAGCTAGTTCATGAGCTCACTCGAAACGAAAATGACTGCGAAAGCATACTTGACCTCTTAGCAACAAATAATCCTGGACAGATAGTGAGTATCGTGACGAATACAGGGATTAGCGACCACAAGGCAGTAGCTGCTAGGCTGAATACCGTAACACCTACAACCATCAAAAAGAAACGCAAAGTATATCTATTTAAGAAAAGCTGATAAAAATGCTCTTAACACCTTTTTAAGAGACAGTCTGCACTCCTTACGATCTGATCGTGTAAGCGTAGAAAAGTTGTGGAATAATTTCAAAGAGATAGACAGCAGTTGAGAGACATATACCACATAAATTAATAAGGGGTAGTACTAATGCCCGATGGTACACAAAACGGGTCAGATTGCTGTTGCAGCAGCAGCGAAAAAAAGCATGCCAAATTTAAAAGAACGCAAAACCCCCAAGACTGGCAAAATTTTGCACGTGTTCGAAATATAGTGCGTACTTCAATACGAGGTGATTTTAATAATTTCCACAGCAAAATTCTGTCTCGAAATCTGACAGAAAACCCAAAGAGATTCTGGTCGTATGTAAAGCACAACAGGGGCAAGATGCAATCAATACCTTCGCTGCGCGATAACAACGGTGAAGTCACTGATGACAGTGCCACTGAAGCAGAGTTATTAAACACGATTTTCCGAAACACCTTCACCAAAGAAGACGAAGTAAATATTCCTGAATCCCAATCAAAAACAGCTGAAACCACTTAACAAAAGCAAGGCTTCCGGTCCAGATTGTATACCAGTCAGGTTCCTCTCAGAGTATGCTGATACAATAGCTCCATATTTAGCAATTATATAATCCGCTTGCTCACAGAAAGATCCGTACCTAAAGACTGGAAAATTGCTCAAGCTACACCAATACTCAAAAAGGGGAAGTATGAGTAATCCGTTGAATTACAGCCCCATATCACTAATGTCGATTTGCAGTAGGGTTTTGGAACATATACTGTATTCGAACATTATGAAGTAACTCGAAGAAAACGATTTATTACCACATAGTGAGCACGGTTTCAGAAAATATCTTTCTCGCGAAACACAACTAGCTCTTTATACTCATGAAGTAATGAGTGCTATCGACAGGGGATGTCAAATTGATTCCATATTTTTAGATTTCCAGAAGGCTTTCCTAACAAGCGTCTTCTTACCAAACTGCGTGCCTATGGAATATCGCCTCAGTTGTGCGACTGGATTCGTGGTTTCCTGTAAGAAAGGTCACAGTTCGTAGTAAAAGACGGAAAGTCGTCGAGTAAAACAGAAATAATTTCCGGCGTTCCCCAAGGAAGTGTTATAGGCCCTCTATTGTTCCTGATCTATATTAGTGACGTAGGAGACAATCTCAGTAGCCGTCTTAGATTGTTTGCAGTTGATGCTGTCATTTACCGTCTTGTAAAGTCATCAGATGACCAAAACGAATTGCGAAATTATTTACGTAAGATATCTGTATGGTGCGAAAAGTGGCAATTGACCCTAATTAAAGAAAAGTGTGAAGTTATTCACATGAGTACTAAAAGAAATCCGCTAAATTTAGATTACGCGATAATTCACGCAAATCTTAATTCTGTAAATTCAACTGAATACTTAGGGATTACAATTACACATAACCTAAACTGGAACGATCACATAGATAATGTCGTGGGTAGAGCAAACCGGAGACTGCAATTCATCGACAGAACACTTAGAAGGCGCAACAGGTCTCTTAAAGAGACTGCTTACACCACGCTTGTCCGCCCTGTTCTGGAGTATTGTTATGCAGTGTGGGATCCGCATCAGATGGGACTGACGGATGACATCGAAAAAGTACAAAGAAGGGCATCTCGTTTTATATTACCGTGAAGTAGGGGAGATAGTGCCACAGACATGATACGTGAGTTGGAGTGGCAATCATTAAAACAAAGGCGTTTTTATTTGCGATGGGATCTTCTCATGAAATTTCAATCACCGGTTTTCTCCACCCGATTGCGGAAACATTCTGTTGGCACCCACCTACATATTGAGAAATGATCATCACGATAAAATAATAGACTCAGGACTCGCACAGAAAAATTTAAGTCCTCGTTTTTCCTGCGCGCCGTTCAAGAGTGGAACGGTTGAGAGACAGCTTGAGGGTGGTTCATTGAACCCTCCGTCAGGCACTTTATTGTGAATAGCAGAGTAATCACGTAGGTGTAGACAGAATGGTTGCACATGAGGCTTGTAGTTTGGCAAACCTTATTCGTGATTTTATGTTCCTTTGTTCATAGGTAATACGGTATGATGTACTCGTATTACTCCATATCAATGCTGCAGCGAACACCTACAAAATACACTCCTGGAAATTGAAATAAGAACACAGTGAATTCATTGTCCCAGGAAGGGGAAACTTTATTGACACATTCCTGGGGTCAGATACATCACATGATCACACTGACAGAACCACAGGCACATAGACACAGGCAACAGAGCATGCACAATGTCGGCACTAGTACAGTGTATATCCACCTTTCGCAGCAATGCAGGCTGCTATTCTCCCATGGAGACGATCGTAGAGATGCTGGATGTAGTCCTGTGGAACGGCTTGCCATGCCATTTCCACCTGGCGCCTCAGTTGGACCAGCGTTCGTGCTGGACGTGCAGACCGCGTGAGACGACGCTTCATCCAGTCCCAAACATGCTCAATGGGGGACAGATCCGGAGATCTTGCTGGCCAGGGTAGTTGACTTACACCTTCTAGAGCACGTTGGGTGGCACGGGATACATGCGGACGTGCATTGTCCTGTTGGAACAGCAAGTTCCCTTGCCGGTCTAGGAATGGTAGAACGATGGGTTCGATGACGGTTTGGATGTACCGTGCACTATTCAGTGTCCCCTCGACGATCACCAGTGGTGTACGGCCAGTGTAGGAGATCGCTCCCCACACCATGATGCCGGGTGTTGGCCCTGTGTGCCTCGGTCGTATGCAGTCCTGATTGTGGCGCTCACCTGCACGGCGCCAAACACGCATACGACCATCATTGGCACCAAGGCAGAAGCGACTCTCATCGCTGAAGACGACACGTCTCCATTCGTCCCTCCATTCACGCCTGTCGCGACACCACTGGAGGCGGGCTGCACGATGTTGGGGCGTGAGCGGAAGACGGCCTAACGGTGTGCGGAACCGTAGCCCAGCTTCATGGAGACGGTTGCGAATGGTCCTCGCCGATACCCCAGGAGCAACAGTGTCCCTAATTTGCTGGGAAGTGGCGGTGCGGTCCCCTACGGCACTGCGTAGGATCCTACGGTCTTGGAGTGCATCCGTACGTCGCTGCGGTCCGGTCCCAGGTCGACGGGCACGTGCACCTTCCGCCGACCACTGGCGACAACATCGATGTACTGTGGAGACCTCACGCCCCACGTGTTGAGCAATTCGGCGGTACGTCCACCCGGCCTCCCGCATGCCCACTATACGCCCTCGCTCAAAGTCCGTCAACTGCACATACGGTTCACGTCCACGCTGTCGCGGCATGCTATCAGTGTTAAAGACTGCGATGGAGCTCCGTATACCACGGCAAACTGGCTGACACTGACGGCGGCGGTGCACAAATGCTGCGCAGCTAGCGCCATTCGACGGCCAACACCGCGGTTCCTGGTGTGTCCGCTGTGCCGTGCGTGTGATCATTGCTTGTACAGCCCTCTCGCAGTGTCCGGAGCAAGTATGGTGGGTCTGACACACCGGTGTCAATGTGTTCTTTTTTCCATTTCCAGGAGTGTATTACTACAGATTTATCGAAAGCTGTTGACTTACTCGAAACGATAACAAAATGTTCAAATGTGTGTAAATTCGTAAGGGACCAAACTGCTGAGGTCATTGGGCCTTAGACCTACACACTACCTAAACTAACTTATGGTAAGAACAACACACACACCAATGCCTGAGGGATGACTAGAACGTCCGGCGGGAGGGACTGCGCAATCCGTGACATGGCGCCTCAAACCGTGCGACCACTCCGCGAGGCGAAAAGATAACAGAGCATTTACAAAGTGCAGGGAGGACTCCTAATTCCAAGATTATCGGCTTCGCGCTAAGGGTCTGGCAACCCAACTCGTTACAGAAAACAAAGTCGTAGGTCGTACAACGCAGATACGAAAGCGAAGGAAGAAAAAACAGTTGCAATATGAGAGAGATGATGAGAAAATTGAAGATTCAGAATAGCGGTACAAAGTAAATTTTTATTTTAAAGTACTGGATGCTATAATATGAAAATATGCGCTCTCAGAGAGATATTTCAACAGGTAAAAAATCACAGTGAGCTTTTTAATTTTTTTGTATAACGTTAGTAAAATGACATGTCACCAGACGTTCTAAGTTAAAAGTGTTCCAACCTGTGCGACAGTTTCAGTCGCTGACAGGCTAAGGACAACAGTCTTGTCGAGTTTAAAGATGAACTTAAAGTAGTGTCAACATTGGTGAAGCCTGGTAGAACGCCAATTGAAACATTGAAACTCATACAAGAGCATCCAAGAGTATGGCTTTTGTTCCCAACGTAAGTATAGTATTACGAATTTTGATGACGCAACCGGTAACACTAGCAAGTGGAGAATGAAGTTTTTCGAAGATTAAACCGATAAAAACGTACGTGAGATCAACAATGGGCCAGGCACGACTGAGTGGGCTGGCAACGATGTCGACTGAACATGAGCTAGCTGAAGTTTTGGATTTGAACGAAGTAATACGGGAGTTCGCTGGTGCCAAAGCAAGAAAAATATCTGCCATATACGGTAAGTGTTCAACACATATTTTTCATTAATTTTAGGTTTGATTGATTCATGTATGTCATAATTTTTCAGTCGTTTGCATAGTGTAGATTTTTGTTGTAGTGTATGCCTACATTTGTTTTGTCTAATGGCGAACAAGTTGACAAATGCCATCTGCCTGTGCAGGCTGATTGTTGGAGGTTTCACATACTACAGTCCCTTTATATTTATTGTTCCATGAGATATTTTTAAATCGATTAATCGTTGATATCGATTCTGGCAACAGCAATAGTAGATTATATCGAATATAAATATTTACCTTTCGACGTCCCGGTCTTAGTTCAGTGCTCAGTGAATAGAGTTGCCTTTGTTTCTGTGTCTTAATTATGTACTGAGACGAGTATGTGCCGCATGTGAAGATAAACGTCTCCGTACAAAGAGCTTTCAGGAACCTGTGATTTACACAACAACTGTTAGTCGGTAAGACGCTCATCCTCTGTTCAAGAAACTTGAAAAAGTGAACAGATTTTAGTTTTACGCTCAACCGGTGACATATTAATTTTGGAGTTATCGCCTAAAATGTATTGTACTGCAAACGTATAACTTACTGCTGCTTTGATCTTAAACGCATATGCAAAACGAAGAGACGAATGAGTGTGATATGTGAAAATAATGCATCACGGATGAATTATATTGTGACAAAAATTAACTATGTCGAAAAATGAGGGGTGGTGGTTGGTGGGCGCGGCGTTTAAATTCTCGCACGGGCCAGCAAAATGCATGGAGCCGGCCCTACTTCTGCGGTAACGAAAGCTAGCGCTTGAGACGATCCCGGTACTCTCTTTAAGCAAATTAAGGAAATGAGTCCCGTTTTCACAGCACAGACACGTTGTTCGTTAATGGTAGTCCACTAAACCATCTCCCGTCTAGTCTTGTTCAAATATTACGAAACAAAATTATTTGTTTCTTTTCTTAGAAACATTACCATTTTTCTCCTTTAACCACTTTCGTCCCTCGTTATTTTGGTGCGGGTGCTAAAGACCCAGACACTGAAGAAAACATTCATCATCACGTAGCAAAATCTCAATTTCAGTGCAGCAAATAGCGCAGAATGTTGGGTTAAAAACTCTAACAATCCGGTCCCGTAGACCTCGGTAATGTCCTATTTCAACTGAGCAGTTTTTTTCCTTGCAGCAGCCTCAAGAAAATAATAAAACAATTACAGCGTTGCTGCATTCCAGTGATCAATGGAAATATTTGTCTCCAAATGTTCAAAATGATGAAATGCGTACAGATTCAGCTTGAAATTATTTGAGAAATTCAAGAAAGTTGTTTCCAGTTCCTTTACTTTTCCTTTCCTGCAAAGAAAAAAATCTCATAATCATGTTACACAAGAGCGCATAAAGCACTATGTGAGAGTTTCACATAACATTTATCATTTGTCATGATTTCTACGAATGTCACTATCTTTAAAAGTCGAGGTAGACCGTAATATCTCATCTTCGTGGAGGTAATTAAAGACAGAGCTGCAACTCTGGCAGGATGCTAGATTTAGAGGTTTCGGTTTGATTAAGAACCATCCTCATACTTTCCTGCAGCCATTTAAGGAAATCAAAAAAATTCTAACTTCGCAAGAATGGATGGAGATTTAAACTTCCTCGTCCTTTTCAGATTTTATTGTCTTAATCATTTTGGTACTATGTATACCTTTCGCCATCTACTGTTCTAGGGGAATCTGAGGAAAAGGCTTTGTACGGTTTGAGGTAAATGCTCGGTGGAAGCAATTTACATTGGCCTCCAAGAAACAGACTGGTCTTTCATTGTGACACTCTTGTGTCAACTTTGTGTCTCAACATACACATCTTAACTTCTGTCACTTCACAGTGCTTCGAAGGAAAAAGATAAATTTTGCTGTTTTCTTCACCTGATGTGCACTCATGTGCAGAACAAAGATAATTTTAGACGAGAACATTTGATTGCAGGCACTCCACATTAGCTTAGTATATGCGTCTCGGAACTGGTGTCACTGAAAACAACCGAATGTACTCTTGTTATGCATTTACACGAAACTTCGTCCCTTCTGACTCTGACCAAGCTTTTAACGGACGTCTTAACTAATCTAATGTAAAACTGCATAATCATTTGGTACACAATTAATTATTCAATATCGCTGCATAAACAAAAGTTTCCGGACAGAGCTGCTATTTGCAAAGTTTTCTGGTAACATCGTGTCCTCTGACTTTTGCGCTCCGTATTCGAAATCCAACTATTAGTTTTATTTATTTCATTTTATTTTTCTTTTCATTTACCTACCCATGTCCGTAGAAGGTTACAATACAAATGTTTCTTATCAAGCTGGGGTATACAATGGCGTTATTTTAATTGTATAATTAGAACTTGGGTTCACATTAAGTGTCATACATTCATTACATAATATATGTGTGTATGGTATTTTCAAGAGTTACAATCTTTTTAAGTTCTCGTATGCCTATATTTAATTCTTACATAAATTCTTATATTTATTCTTCAGCATGGTTTGGTGCATTCCGTTGGATCATCCCCATCGTAGAAGTATTCGAAACGTAAATATTCCGAACTCCACGAGTGTCGTGCGAAGGCAAGTTTGCCACAGTGGCATTTCTTCGTGCGAATCTCACGCGGGAAAGAAACGTCGTTAACATGGCTGAAGATATCACAGTTGATTATGAATCAAAATACGGAACAGGAATTTCACCGAAAACAATTTCAAATTATTTTCTCATTCATTTATTGTTCCTTTTTTAAATTTATTCCCCATACATACATTTAGTAGACGAATAAGGACAACGTTTTTTTTCTTTTTTTTTCAATATGCATTGGGAAACATTCGTGTAGTAATGTTCTACGGACATGCGCAGAGAAATGAACCACCATAATAAAAATAACAATCGGGTTTCGAACATGTGGCACAAAAGTATGTAGCCGTGACGCAAACCACTGGGCTACCGCTTCGGCTGATCTGTTTACTCGCTAAAAGACATTGCCTCGAAAACTCTGATCGTCGTTTTCTCAGAAACGTTCCAGTATCTACGGATAAGTCGACACGTGTTCGCTATTTTCACCCCTCTTCCACTGAGCGAAGTTTCCGGGAACTCGGATTATGACCCATGCCGTGTTCTCCTCGTTAGCAAAAGCTATACTCAAGTATATCGGCCGAGGGTCCTGTACATGGAACGACTTACAGATACTTCGGGAAAGTATGTATCACACTGATATGTTCACGGGAAAATATCTAGAGTGTGTCTTTTGAAAAACATAATTTTCAGGAACCATTACGCCTTAGCGAACAATGGCTCATAGTCTGTTGTATTATCACGGTATTTCAGGTATCCTTTTTGGCGTTTTTCTGAGTTAATTGACTTATTTCGTACGCTCTTACCCTCTTGCAAAATTTCACGTCAAACCCGTATATAACAACATGAAACAGCATCTCTCTTATAATTTTTCGCTGCAGTTATCAAATTAACACAGTTATCATTTCACACACCATTAGCATGTCGGAAGAAGGTAAATCTAATACTTCCTGGCATGTAGGATATTGAATAGCCAATGCATGGATCCCCGCATTCTTCTCAACAAATTCATTTATTTATGGGACAGAGCCTGACTTACCGCACAGAAAAAACTAATTGTGAGTAACGTCCATACGACAGCACAAGATATGGTGAACACAGTCGTAAAAATTTTGATACTGTGAGAAAAAATATTTCAGTAATGCAGGCACATAACTGACTCCACTGCATTCATGAAGGCTGTGTTTAGAGAAGCGGTTTGGTAAATGGCACGAGTACATAGAAGAGTCGGAAATCCGAAAGAATGATTGTAGATGATTTTATCTCTGAACATCACGGAGTTTGTAATCAAGGGGGCGTATTCCGCAGAAGTGGGTCGCAGAGCAGCGTCTGATAGACGGGAGGTCAGCGGGCGCTTCACAATGGGGTACTGTAACAATGAATTTGACCTTCAGCCGCTGACGACTTCGCAATTAAAAAGAGAGAGAGAAAAGATATTAGCATTTTCGAGCACTGCTTGTATGCAAAACACCAACAGCCTCACACTGCCATCGAAAGAGAAGGGTCTTTGTTCATATTATACACTTTTACAACAGATCACTAATATAAACAGTGAATTTATGAGTGTGGTTCCATGCAAAAATTCTATTCTGTTTCCGAAATTGTTTTAATAATTTACGAGATTTTGCATAACTCAGCGTTACAGATGCCTCTCTAGATTAAGAGGCAACGGCTGCGGCTTTTAGTGGTCAAAAATTATACTTTTGTAAGAACCATATACACCAGTATTTTGTACAGGATGATCACAGAAGTCTTCCCCAGTTTCGACTGCACTAATGCGTGCCTGTCACATTGCTCTTGAAAGCTCAGTCTTTCAAGATATCTCGCCCAGGTTCTTAAGGTGAATGATGGATCGTAAGGCCTTCCATGATGGTCCACTCGTCAACTAGACACAGTCTGGTTGGCGACACACTAGTTGTTTCCCGAAAGGAAAGGAGTATGCTATGAAACTGACTCCCTTGCGTCTCATCTTCATCAACAGCACTACTCTCTTCACACACACACACACACACACACACACACACACACACACAGAGAGAGAGAGAGAGAGAGAGAGAGAGAGAGAGAGAGAGTGTATAGTCAATTACTTCAAATAGTTATATTTAATACTCAAAATTCACACTTCATTAAGAAAAGTGGTCATTGAATGTGGCTAAAGAAAATTATTCCGACCTACGCTGCTGAATCATTTGTGGAAATCCCAGCCGACAATACCACACGACATGCACATATCGGTACGTGATGTTCACTATTAAAAAAGCGCACAAAATAATTGGTAAGTCAGTAGCAATTGTATAATGCAACAAAAATTGAGCTTTCTAAGAAATGGGGGAACAAATGTCAGTGATGCTAAAGGGAATCAGCAAGGTTGGATCCCAATGCATAATATAGATGTTCACATTGTGCAACCACCAGTACACATAAGAACACTCCTCGCGGGGAAGAAATTATGGGTCGACTACTCACCAACCCGCACTGCAGACAGCGTTGTGATTAAATGTCTGCAACCCTGGAGACAACACTAAAATGCCTGACGAATCATACGAAGATACAGCGAAGATTTAATTATGGTCGCAATGAAAATGAAATGTAGGTGAACATTAATAAACGTATGGTCTAAGGACTAATGAAGTGCTTTGCTCTATTCGAAGTGGTAAGACTAGCCCGAGACGACCTAAGTGACGGTGCTTAGTGCAAGAAAACATGTAGGACCAAGGTGGAAGTGCGTAGCTGGAGGCTGGAGAAGTCTACAGGAAGCCTTTGTCCACAAGTGAATGTCGGATGAATGATGATGATGAAAATAGAAGTGAAAATAAATGCTACCACGTACTTATTGATTGCTGTGAGAACGTCTATAGGTCATCTACCGCAACAACTGAGTTTCAGCATAAACATATAAATATATTTCGATCTGAAGAAGGAAACCTAAATAAATGACTTACGACAGCTGATGTATAACAGAAATCTTATCTGATTCATATATCAACATACGGAGCCTCTTTTTCTACCTCATTCTCGCAATGCATGCCGTTGCTTCCTTAAAGAACAGCTCGGCATGTTCTCCTTTGTTTCCTGGCTGCACGCACTCGCGAATTGACCTCCTTACAACTAGGCCGAGTCACAACAACACTTTGCGCCCAAAAATAAAACGGCTGGTATTGGAGACGTCGGCGGTGACGCAACGGGCTGAACGCTTGTGTGTTGCGCCTAAATACCTGGCAAGAAGTTTACTTGCCTTTACGGGCACTGCAGGCAAAAAACACCACAAGCTTCCGAAGCGGCTGTATTCTGCAGATAATTTCCTGTTGTTTTGTTACTGTTGCTGTACTTTTTCAGTTGTACTGACTTTACTGATTCTTGGAGCAGGAGGACACATATTTTTCTAAAAGTATGATTTGTTGTATACTATTCTCCTTGGGGAAGGATCGTTACTTTTCCACGAACTCTATAGAAGATGTCAATTTTTTTTTACATTTACGTGTCTTTTGTATTTTAGTCCATTGTTGTTAGCTTAAACAGACGTAAGGAGTGAAAGTTGACGTACATGTAGGTAACGAGATCAAAGTGGCTTCATATACTGTGCTACCACAGCCATGCTCTTTTTTTGCTGCTGAAAGAAGGAATGTTAAAGTTTACGTTTTGCTGTCATCGTGGACTAAGGGACGATGCACTTGTTCAGTAGATGAAAGCGGAAACAATTTCATACAAAGGTCTTGTTAGAAGAACCAGTTCAACAACCGCATGAACTGATTTAGTGAAACCAAGTAACATAAATGGGTTGTACGGAGGAATAGGTAGTTCTCTTCGTTTGGGTACAGTTCCTCAAAAATGGTTCAAATGGCTCTGAGCACTATGGGACTTAACTTCTGAGGTCATCAGTCCCCTAGAACTTAGAACTACTTAAACCTAACTAACCTAAGGACATCACGCACATCCATGCCCGATGCAGGATTCGAACCTGCGACCGTAGCGGTCGCGCTGTTCCAGACTGTAGCGCCTAGAACCGCTCAGCCACACCGGCCGGCTTCAGTTCCTCACCAACTGCGCTAGTCCCCCACAACCTTTAAGTTCCAGGTCTGCTGGCCAAAATTAAAACATTCGGTCTCTGTCTGACAAGTGTCTCATAATTTATGATTATATTTTCTACCAAATTATATATAATTACACAGTTCTAAATAACTGGGAGAACACTTGTATAAACATAAGGTATATTGAATGTATGTTAATAGAGGCTGTATCTGTGACCTAATTGCATGCTTTGACATCTTCACTTTTACTGTAGGCAACAATTAAAATCATTCGCCATCGATTGGCCGTATCATGAATTAGTGTCTGGCGACCCGTCAGAAGGGTATGATTGCAGATGTCCCAGTGTTATCTAGTGAGGTACACAGATGGCACTTGTCATTTGTGACTGTTGTATTCAACCAAGCACATGCAGTGCGACATTTTAATGTAGTCCAACTTGCAAGGGCGGTCTGTTTGATCCAAAAATGATGGACTTCCGGCCGTGTTGCTGCAGATGCCAATACCTCCCCATGTGTCATCCATAGGTTGTGGACATGTTACAGGTGGAAAGGTCAGCACACAAGGCGAGCTGGACGAGGTTTCCGACGCATTACAACCACACATGAAGACCGATATCTGACCATCTCTACGCTGAGGCGTCGTACGTACACCGCCAGAGCACTGAAAGACGATTTCAGAAAGGCAACTGGAGCCGCTTTGTCAAATCAGACTGCAATGGACAGGTTACGAGAAAGGACCTTACGACCCACACGTGCTGTTCGAGTACCCCTCTTGACATGAGAACATCTTATAGCTCGCCCTCATTTGTGCCGTTCTTTTGCCAACTGAGAACCTCGTCTCTCGCGAAACGTGTTATTCACAGACGAATCCAGATATACTCTGACGCGAGGTGATGGCAGTGTTCGTATATGAAGACCCTTGGTGAGTGGTACCTGCCAAATTTTGTCCAGAAAACTGACAGATTTCCAAGTTATATGGTTTTGTGAGACTTCAGTGTTGACACCCATACAGATCTTGTCGTTGTCCATGGTCGCTTACTGCCACGTGGCTCATTCAGCAGATCCTGTTAGACAATGTGGTGGCTGTTAAATACGGTGGCGACACTGAATTCCTTGTAATACCACGGCCCAAGTGGCGTTCGTCAGCAACGATGTCTTGCAAGGCCTGGACATTGAAGTAATGGAATGGCTGGCGTTCAGTCCCGACCTACACTCCATTGTCCATATGTGGGACATGTTTGACAGACTTGTTTCTGATCGTCCCGTTCCACCACACTCTCCCAGAGCTCTCATATGCTCTCATTGGAGAATGGGAACGGACACTTCAGGATAACCACCGTAGACTTATACGGAGCATGGCACATAGGTGTCATGCAGTGATAAACGCTCACGGAGGACAAACACGTTATTGAAGTTCTCAAAGTCTAATGAAAGCCACCCAGGATGACGAAATGAATGATTGCTTCCACTTTGTTTTCGACACTTTTCAGATATTTCAGTTCTTTTTACGTAAATGGTGGAGGACGTAATGATGTTTTGTTGAGTTCTTAATTTGTGAAAGACATAGATATTATTTGGTAACATCCCCAGTCCTCAATTATTTTACAGTGGACTATGGCACACGCCCAAAGTCATGTTTCCCAAATTCTTTTGAACACTGTGTTTCTCGTTAACATGCCGGCCTTAGTGGCCGTGCGGTTCTAGGCGCTACAGTCTGGAACCGAGCGACCGCTATGGTCGCAGGTTCGAATCCTGCCTCGGCCATGGATGTGTGTGATGTCCTTAGGTTAGTTAGCTTTTATTAGATCTAAGTTAAGTCGCATAGTGCTCAGAGCCATTTGAACCATTTTTTCTCTTTAACAGTGCGTGCTTAGATTGTACAAAGGAAAGCGCGTGAAAGCATTCATAAAGAGAGTTTGAGACTTCGCGCCTCAAACTCTTGACTGGGTCCGGAGTAGTACAGTGCTATAAGGCACTGGGAGAATCTAGAATTAATATCCCTACCCTCCCGCTCTGATTTGGGTTCTTTTTAAATTATTCAAATCACTTCAATCGACTGACACGACGGTTCCTTTGAATGCACCACGAAAATTTCGGTTTCCATCCTCGTCCAGTCGCTAATTGTTACGCCTTTCCTTTCCGTAGGAAAAAAAATGGTTCAAATGGCTCTGAGCACTATAGGACATAATTTCTGAGGTCATCATTCCACTAGAACTTAGAACTACTTAAACCTAACTAACCCAAGGACAACACACACATCCATGCCCGAGGCAGGATTCGAACCTGCGACCGTAGCGGTCGCGCGGTTCCATACTGTAGCGCCTAGAACCGCTCGGCCACTCTGTAGGAAAGTATGAAGCTGAACATACATCGTCCTTTAAGTATAGTTTCTTACTCTCAGTTTCTATCGCTATTACTGTTACTTAATAGATAGATATGACAGGAAAAAAAGGAGGATGGATAGAATGGAACAGACAATGAGAGCTGTTGAGGTTAGAAACCTAACCGTATGCGTCAGTTAAGACACGGAGATAAAAATGGAAAACGTCAACAGCTTCAGAGAGCGATTACTCTCACGGAAAAGAAAATAATTTAGCTGCTAGTCTACACCCACACAGTTCATCGATGTCTATGATATTATTCGCCGCGTAATACATATTTCAAGGTTAGAAGCAGTCACATCTTGACAAGTAGGTCCTTTGTAATGCGACCAGTCAGCTCATTTGGCTCAAGCTCGTATTTCTTTTAGAAGTCGTTAAGTTACCGAAGCTATCTTCATTTAGGAACTGTACTAAGTGAGAGTTTGCCCGTAGGGCAAAGTTAACTCGTTTACGTGTAACGGAAACTGAATGTTGTTTCTGTATCAAGAGAAATCTAATTCTACTCTCCAGTCTTACTTTCATTTCCTTCCTCAAGAAAAAAACGTGGATTACTGAAATGTGTTGCGTGTTATTAAAAAAAAATCGCAATCAGCTGTAATCGACGTTCCTTTCATCCAGCCCTGCCTCCGTTGTTCTAAAAAATAGGAAACTCTGTATACTCGGCCATGACTTACATTCCCTGACAGGAAACAGATTGCATCACAGAGTCTTAAGATGATAACGAAGGGAAATGCGTTCGAGAGAGGCAGACATTAGGAGGTCCTCATTGTTCCGGAAAAATGTGCTCTTTGTTTTGAAAGCTGTGCTCGTTATCTGTCTCCGGCAGCAGCGGTCTCCGCTGATAGCCCAGTACAAAAGCGAGCTGCGATCAAATCGCGTGTGCGATAACACTGTTTACAGCTTGGAGCGCCTGTGTGTCTGGCGGCGGCTCCCCCCTCTTCATTTCTGATGGTTACATCAGACTGCGTTATCGAAAACAGCTTTGCCAAGAAGCAACGCATACAGAGTACCGTTATTGTCGCACACCAGATGCCCCTATCCATACTACACCACTCTGTGGATGTACGGCTCTCAAGTATTTCTCTTTATACAATCAATTCGTGAAATACAGAGGGTCCCGAGCCTTCACGCTCAAGATTATACAGACGGTAGAGGATCCTGAACAGAGTACTTTTAAATAAGAAACGTGCTTCGGAAATATTTACCGTTTTTATTGACTTAAACAAAGTTACACCTTAAAGCTATATCTTAAGCTTGTGGCTGCTGTTCACCTCCAATCTCAACACATGCGTTGGAGGAAAGAACGCATAAAAATTTAGCACTATCTTTCATATACTTCTTCTGTTTGTTTTAGAATAAGACATACCCTTAAGATCCTACTAATCAGTCCTCTCCACATTGCATTTTACGAAGTGCACACTTCACGGACAGGATGACAACCCATTACTGATGAATCATCTCCTACGCTGTTTAAAACCATCTCTTCAAATTTTATTGCCGGTCGCTGTGGCCGAGCGGTTCTAGGCGCTTCAGCCCGGAACCGCACGACTGCTACGGTCTAAGTTCTAGGGGACTGATGCCTCAGATGTTAAGTCCCATAATGGTTCAAATGGCTCTGAGCACTATGGGACTCAACTGCTGTGGTCATTAGTCCCCTAGAACTTAGAACTAGTTAAACCTAACTAACCTAAGGACATCACAAACATCCATGCCCGAGGCAGGATTCGAACCTGCGACTGTAGCGGTCTCGCGGTTCCAGACTGCAGCGCCTTTAACCGCACGGCCACTTCGGCCGGCTAAGTCCCATAATGCTCAGAGCCATTTGAACCATTAAATTTTATTCTTCATATAACTCTTTGCTGAGATTCTTGATCCAATCTCTGTAGTTTGAACGACTCACTGTTACAGAAGTTTCTATTTATGACAATTTTTTCCAATTTTTTGCTGTCCATCTTTTCTCTGTACATTCGTTTGGTTTCACGGGAAATAGATCCTCTTACACAGTATATTAAATTCCTTCAAGTTCCTGTAACTAGTAATACTCGCTTTTTGGCAACCACTCACGAACTGTCAATAGTTGTAAACGCTACCGTACACAAGAGGCGATTATAGGTTGAGTAGCGCCACTCTTGTCTTTAGGATAAAGAGCTGTTCGTTGTGGAACTTACACCACTGCCTACCGCGTGCCCTATGCGCATTGCTCAGTCAAGATCTCGGAGTGCACGAAACATTCATTTACTACCATTGGTTTCAGATCTCAAAAACGCTGTTTTATATCTTCGAGACTATTTTTTGACTCTAAAATTTTATAACACGGTGTACAACCTCTGTTAATGTTAACCGTTTCAAAGAAATCTTAGGAATGTAGCAAAGCTTCCATTAGCATCTCAGAGACTTTCCATTAATTTAGTAGCTGTGCTACATGAAACAGTCAACTATGTACACTGATTTTTCTTCACAACCCAGATACTTGTTTCTTCAGTTTCCGTGACGTCACCGAATTAAGACACTACATTAAGACAAGTCTATACAACAAATACTTTTCGATTTTTTCTTGCTTTAGTATCCAGACGTTTATTTGATTGATCATTTTACATTTGCCACTTACAGTTCACACTGGCGTAGAATGCTATACCATAAATTGAACCGAGCCAGCAAAATTCATGCAGTGTACTGGAAAGGATGTCATTCTTACTTTTCTCCTAAATATTATGTGAAGTTAAAGGAGGGCTTGGGCGCTGTAAGAAAATCAGATTACGGCGCCAACCGATTTCTGTGCCATCACATGAAAACAGTTTAATACGGGGAGTTTGTCGCTCGCAAACAGATGTCCCCATCGTTGTGCTAGTGTTTATAAAACTCATAGCGCCGGAAGTTCCACTTCAAGGGGCTCCTCAGTTGGCTTCACGATAGTTGTTGAACCCCATTCTAGAACTCCAACCTAGTAAAATTACTTGCTGTGAGCCACCATCGAATCCGAATAAATGTTCATATTTCACATGCTTCACTACATGTTAGACAGTGAGCACATTATGCTTAGATTGGCATAACCTTTTTCGATATACACAGAAATGACAAAAGTCATGGGATACTGGCTAATATCGTGTCGGACCTCCTTTTTCCGGTTTAGTGCAGCAAATCGAGGTGGTATGGAAAGTCGTTTGAAGTCACATGCAGAAATACTGAGCCCTGCTGCGTCTATATCCGTTCATAATTGCGAAAGTGTTACCGTGTTGGATTTTGTACACCAACAGACCTCTCGATTGTGTCTCATAAGTGTTTGATGGAATTCATGTCGGGCGATCATGATGGCCAAATTATTCGCTCGAACTGTCCAGAATGTTTTTTCAAACCAATCGCGTACAATTGTGGCCCGGTGACATGACGCATTACCATACACAAAAATTCCTTCGTTGTTTGGCAACAGGAAGTCCATGAAGTCCAGTGGTAAATGATCGGTCCAGTTGGACCAGAAGACCCAATCCATTCCATGTAAACACAACCCACACCATTATGGAACCACCGTCAGCTTGCACAGTGCCTTGTTGACAACTTGGGTCCATGGCTCCATGGGGTCTGCGCCACACCCGAACGCTACTGTCAGCTTTTACCAACTGCAAGCGGGACTCATCTAACCATGCTACGGTTTCCAAATCGTCGAGGGTCGAACTGATATGGTCACGAATCCAAGAGAGGAGCTACAGGCGATGTCGCGCCTTTAGCAATGGCTCTCATATCGGTGGTCCTTTTCCGTAGCCAATTAACGCCAAATTTCGCCTGAAACGTTCATCGTTCGTCACACATTGATTTCTACGGTTATTTCACGCACTACTGCTTGTCTATTGGCACTAACAGTTCTACGCAAACACCGCTGCTCTCGGCTGGTAAGTGAAGGCCGTCGACAACTGCGTTGTCAGTGGTGAGGGATAATGCGTGAAATTTGGTATCATCGGCACACTCTTGCCACTTTGGATCTCGGAATATTGAATTCCCGAACGATATCCGAAATGGAATGTTCCACGCCTTGAGCTTCAACGGCCATTCCGCCTTCAGAGTCTGCTAATTCCCGTCGTGTGCCCATAACCACGTGGGCCACCTGTTCACATGAATCACCTATGTGCAAAAGGCAGCTCCGCCAAAACAATGTCATTTATACCAGATGTATCATCTGTGGATGTGCATATCGCTATCCCGTGACTTCTGTCTCCTCAGTGTATGTATAAAAACAGGAATGTTACACATGCTTAAGTATTTATTTTAGCTTTTGTTCCGAGATCTACACATTTTTAATCTAATTTTTAGGAGAAATTCCAACAGCTAAATAGCAGAAACTATTATAGACGAAGTTAGTAATTATTAAACTCCTACACAGAATATATATTAATAACTGGAATAATTTCCGAGGAATGCTGGAATGACTGCGTAGGCTCAGGACTGAATCCCTTCTCTGTCTGTCCCCAATAAAATACTGCTCCTTCTTCAGAAAGTTCGGTATTTGAATGTTAGTTGTATGATTTTTCCTGTTGTCGTTGCTATTGTTTACTTTTATACCGATTGACAACAATCTCGTGGGATGGTGGCAGGTTGAGAAACAGTGTAGCGATTGTTGATAATATCAGAAAAAATTTTCATACGTGGAAGCAATTTGGAAAACAATCATTTCTCTGTCATCAGATTTACAAGGTCAGATCGGTCTTTCCATCCAGACGTTTCACTTTTTAATTATTGATTTGTTTCTGAGATGATGTCCTTATTTAATGTCGTTTGTTCGTAAAAGTCGCCTCCATAGTGCGATCGATCAATCGCGGTAATGCGCTCTTAGTCGATCCGAAACTGTCTGCCTCAGGGGCCAGCATGTACAGAATTGTTACAATGGGCATCCGGCTAGTAATGTGAGAGGTGTGGCCCCTATGGTTGCATGAGGGTCATAGCAACAATATGCTTTCCATTCCACCTGTTCAGGTCAGCCGGCCGCAGTGGCCGTGCGGTTCTAGGCGCTGCAGTCTGGAACCGAGCGACCGCTACGGTCGCAGGTTCGAATCCTGCCTCGGGCATGGATGTTGGTGATGTCCTTAGGTTAGTTAGGTTTAAGTAGTTGTAAGTTCTAGGCGACTGATGACCTCAGAAGTTAAGTCGCATAGTGCTCAGAGCCATTTGAACCACTTTTTTTGGTCAGGTCATTCATATAATTTCCACATTAGATAATAAAAACAAAGACGTGTCACTGTTCTTAGTATGATCTCATCGCTGAGGTCTAAATTTTACAGTTGCACTACATTAACAATATACAATGGTCAGAGAAACTTATGGTAAAGGTGCCATGTATGATATTCGAAGAAATAAGTGTTGTTGTCCTGAAAGGAGTCCGATCTACAAACCGTAAACGTTGACGAAACTCATATTCCTGTATTTTCTGAGTAGGTCTAGCCAGTGCCCAACGGCCTTGCCGCAGTGGTAACACCGGTTCCCGTCACATCACCTAAGCTAAGCGCTGTCGGGCTGGGCTAGCACTTGGATGGGTGAGCATCCGGTCTGCCGAGCGCTGTTTCCAAGCGGAGTGCACTCAGTCCTTGTAAGGCAAACTGAGGAGCTACTTGATTGAGAAGTAGCGTCTCCGGTCTCGTAAACTGAAATACTGCCGGGAGAGCGGTGTGCTGACCACATTCCACACAATTTCCGCATCCAATGACGCCTGTGGTCTGAGGATGACACGGCAGCCGGTCGGTATCGTAGGGGCTTCCAAGGCCTGTTCGGGTGGAGTTTAGTTTAGTGTAAGGTCTAGCAAGGGACCACTTGACTGCGAGGTCACAAAATGTCAATGATATTTACGGCATCCGACACCCCACATATTGTCTACCATGCAACCACAATATTGGTTGCTAATGGCAACAGAGGGCGGGACTGGAGGTATCCAGTGGTGAGCACAGCATGAGGCTACGGAGCCTAGTTGAACTGCTTAGCCGTCCGGAGTGGCCGAGCGGTTCTAGGCGCCACAGTCTGGAACCGCGCGACCGCTACGGTCGCAGGTTCGAATCCTGCCTCGGGCATGGATGTATGTGATGTCCTTAGGTTAGTTAGGTTTAAGTAGTTCTAAGTTCTAGGGGACTGATGACCTCAGAAGTTAAGTCCCATAGTGCTCAGAGCCATTTTGAACTGCTTAGTCGACGAGTAACTCACATCAGTGCTACAGTGTTTGTGGTGTTGATACAAAACAGAACAATGGCAACGTTAAACAACGCAAATATTGCATTATATCTAAAACAACAGTTGTCGAAGTTGACATATCGTAGGAAAGGAAGTGTGGAGTGCACATGGGGGTTTTTTAGGTTAGAGAAATCCCTCCCTAGGCCCGACAAGACGCCTCCTGAGACGCGGCAAGGTAGGAGTAGGTAAAATGAAACAGGGAACAACAATATTAATGCGCTAATAGTAAACTGCAAGAGCGTCTATAGAAAGGTCCCAGAACTGCTCTCATTAATAAACGGTCACAACGCCCATATAGTACTAGGACAGAAAGTTGGCTGAAACCAGACGTAAACAGTAATGAAATCCTAAACTCAGATTGGAATGTATACCGCAGAGACAGGCTGGACAGTGAAGGGGGAGGCGTGTTTATAGCGATAAGAAGTGCAATAGTATCGAAGGAAATTGACAGAGATCCGAAATGTGAAATGATTTCGGTGAAGGTCACGGTTAAAGCAGGCTCAGACATGGTAACTGGATGTCTTTATAGGCCCCCTGGCTCAGCAGCTGTTATGGCTGAGCACCTGAAGGATAATTTGGAAAATATTTCGAGTATATTTCCCCACCATGTTATACTTCTGGGTGGAGATTTTAATTTGCCGGATATAGACTGGGAGACTCAAACGTTCATAACGAGTGGCAGGGACAAAGAATCCAGTGATATTGTTTTAAGTGCTTTATCTGAAAACTACCTTGAGCAGTTAAACAGAGAACCGACTCGTGGCGATAACATATTAGACCTTCTGGTGACAAACAGACCCGAACTATTTGAAACAGTTAACGCAGAACAGGGAATCAGCGATCATAAAGCGGTTACGGCAGCGATGATTTCAGCCGTAAATAGAAATATTAAAAAAGGTAGGAAGATTTTTCTGTTTAGCAAAAGTGACAAAAAGCAGATTAGAGTACCTGACGGCTCAACACAAAAGTTTTTTCTCAAGTACAGATAGTGTTGAGGATCAGTGGACAAAGTTCAAAACCATTGTACAATATGCGTTAGATGAGTATGTGCCAAGCAAGATCGTAAGAGATGGAAAAGAGCCACCGTGGTACAACAACCGAGTTAGAAAACTGCTGCGGAAGCAAAGGGAACTTCACAGCAAACATAAACATAGCCAAAGCCTTGCAGACAAACAAAAATTACGCGAAGCGAAATGTAGTGTGAGGAGGGCTATGCGAGAGGCGTTCAATGAATTGGAAAGTAAAGTTCAATGTACTGACTTGGCAGAAAATCCTAAGAAATTCTGGTCTTGCGGTAGGTGGATCAAAACAAAATGTCCAGACACTCTGTGACCAAAATGGTACTGAAACAGAGGATGACAGACTAAAGGCCGAAATACTAAATGTCTTTTTCCAAA
The DNA here is from genome assembly GCF_023898315.1 of Schistocerca nitens. Lineage (NCBI taxonomy): Eukaryota > Metazoa > Arthropoda > Insecta > Orthoptera > Acrididae > Schistocerca > Schistocerca nitens. The sequence goes on along the minus strand of NC_064616.1, from coordinate 356,383,026 downwards.
GCTGTTTCACAGAAGAAGACTGCACTGTAGTTCCTTCTCTAGATTGTCGCACAGATGACAAAATAGTAGATATCGAAATAGACGACAGAGGGATAGAGAAACAATTAAAATCACTCAAAAGAGGAAAGGCCAATGGACCTGATGGGATACCAGTTCGATTTTACACAGAGTACGCGAAGGAACTTGCGCCCCTTCTTGCAGCGGTGTACCGTAGGTCTCTAGAAGAGCGTAGCGTTCCAAAGGATTGGAAAAGGGCGCAGGTCATCCCCGTTTTCAAGAAGGGACGTCGAACAGATGTGCAAAACTATAGACCTATATTTCTAACGTCGATCAGTTGTAGAATTTTGGAACACGTATTATGTTCGAGTATAATGACTTTCCTGGAGACTACAAATCTACTCTGTAGGTATCAGCATGGGTTTCGAAAAAGACGGTCGTGTGAAACCCAGCTCGCGCTATTCGCCCAAGAGACTCAGAGGGCCATAGACACGGGTTCACAGGTAGATGCTGTGTTTCTTGACTTCCGCAAGACGTTCGATACAGTTCCCCACAGTCGTTTAATGAACAAAGTAAGGGCATATGGACTATCAGACCAGTTGTGTGATTGGATTGAGGAGTTCCTAGATAACAGAACGCAGCATGTCATTCTCAATGGAGAGAAGTCTTCCGAAGTAAAAGTGATTTCAGGTGTGCCACAGGGGAGTGTCATGGGACCGTTGCTGTTCACAATATACATAAATGACCTGGTGGATGACATCGGAAGTTTACTGAGGCTTTTTGCAGATGATGCTGTGGTGTATCGAGAGATTGTAACAATGGAAAATTGTACTGAAATGCAGGAGGATCTGCAGCGAATTGACGCATGGTGCAGGGAATAGCAATTGAATCTCAATGTAGACAAGTGTAATGTGCTGCGAATACATAGAAAGATAGATCCCTTATCATTTAGCTACAAAATAGCAGGTCAGCAACTGGAAGCAGTTAATTCCATAAATTATCTGGGAGTACGCATTAGGAGTGATTTAAAATGGAATGATCATATAAAGTTGATCGTCGGTAAAGCGGATGCCAGACTGAGATTCATTGGAAGAATCCTAAGGAAATGCAATGCGAAAACAAAGGAAGTAGGTTACAGTACACTTGTTCGCCCACTGCTTGAATACTGCTCAGCGGTGTGGGATCCGTACCAGATGGGGTTGATAGAAGAGATAGAGAAGAACCATCGGAGAACAGCGCGCTTCGTTACAGGATCATTTAGTAATCGTGAAAGCGTTACGGAGATGATAGATAAACTCCAGTGGAAGACTCTGCAGGAGAGACGCTCAGTAGCTCGGTGCGGGCTTTTGTTAGTTTCGAGAAAAAACCTTCACCGAAGAGTCCAGCAGTATATTGCTCCCTCCTACGTATATCTCGCGAAGAGACCATGAGGATAAAATCAGAGAGATTAGAGCCCACACAGAAGCATACAGACAATCCTTCTTTCCACGAACGATACGAGACTGGATTAGAAGGGAGAACCGACAGAGGTACCCAGGGTACGCTCCGCCACACACCGTCAGGTGGCTTACGGAGTATGGATGTGGATGTAGATGTAGAAAGAATTCCGCAGAGAGCAAGAAGTGGAAGATGAAGTATCTGCGTTTCTGCAAAAGAGTCAGGGGAACGTGTGGTGTCGTATACGTACTAATGTGCGGACAATGTACATGAGGAGTACAATGATGAACAATACGTACTTAACACGTAAACGTGATACAAAAGCATGTGTCGAGCCGTGTAGTTCATCATCCTTTCGGACAGGGGCCCACAGATCCTATATCCAGTAAAATGTAGTAGAGGAGAGTCATTGTCCAAGGAAAGGATACTAAGCATAATTACGTTCATAGAATAGCACAGTAAAAAACCGTTCTGAACATATTTCGAAAAAGTACGCAGCAGTACTACAGATATTCAAGGGAGGACAATGCGCAGTTGTTACAGAAACAGGTGTCTGCGCTTTCCAAGAATGCTCGATACAATTTTCAAGATGTGCATGATAGTGACATACTAAGTTATGGACATCAAATTTGGTGCGGCATAGATTACAGTTATTTCAAGGAAATCAGTGGATGGCTACATAACTTCAAACAGTGCTACAGAATTGGAAGACGTAAGAGAAAGAAATTTTAAAAAAAGTCTCAACTTGGCGATGCACAGCAAACTGCGGAAGCCGGCCGGAAACGTGTATCTGAGATAAACTGACTTATCCCATCGTTCAGTATGGAATTTGTTGTGAACTCCGACCAGTCGGGATGTGAAGAGAAAACTTTGGAAATTAGAGGCACCAGGAGAGTTTTATCAAGAATAACTAGCGTCAATGCCTTAACGCATCCGTATACAACTATGCTGACTGTTAATCTGAATGGTAAGTCGACTCGAAGTTATTTACTGTGCTGCGAAAACTTAGAGGTGCTCTGCCCAGTACGGTTCTTTCTCGTGTGCGCGATCTTGCAAGGGCAGCAGGGAATGTTTACGTCACAGCAAGCAAGAATGGAAAATGAGCGTAAGAGAACGACGACAGTGGTATGAACACTGATTTTTGCCAACAGCTGGTCAAAATAACTTCCTGTTGCTTGATCTCTGGTCTGCATATACACTAAAGAGCCAAAGAAACAGGTACATCTGCCTAATATCGTGTAGGGCCCCCCCGCCAGCACACAGAAGTGCCAGAAGACGACGTGACAAAGACTCTACTAGTGTCTGAAGTACTGCTGGAGGGAACTGACACCATGAATCCTGAAGGGCTGTCCATAAATCCATAAGAGTACGAGGGGGTGGAGATCTCTTTTAAACAGCAGGTTGCAAGGCATCCCAGATATGTTCAGTGATGTTCATGTCCGGGGAGTTTGGTGGCGAACGGAAGTCTTTAAACTCAGAAGAGTCTTCTTGGAGCCACTCTGTAGCAATCCTGGACGTGTGGGTTGGCGCATTGTCCTGCTGGAATTACCCAAGTCCGTCGGGTGCACAATGGACATAGATTGATGGATGTGATCAGACAGGATGCTTACGTACGTGTGACCTGTCAGAGTCGTATCTAGTTGTATCAGGGATCCCATATCACTCCAACTGCACACGCCCCATACCATTACAGAGCCTCCACCAGTTTCAACAGTCCCCTGCTGACATACAGGGTCTATGGATTGATGACGTGGTCTCCATACCCGTACGAGTCCATCCGCTCGATACAATTTGAAACGAAACTCGTCCGACCAGACAACATGTGTCGAATCATCAACAGTCCCATGTCGGTGTTGACGGGGCCAGGTTCGGCGTAAAGCTTTGTTTCGTGCAGTCATCAAGGGTACACGAGTGGGCCTTCTGTTCCCAAAGCCCATATCGATGATGTTACGTTGAATGGTTCGTACGCTGACACTTGTTAATGGCCCAGCATTGAAATCTGCAACAATCTGCGAAGGGTTGCACTTCTGTGACGTTGAACGATTCTCTTCAGTCGTTGTTGGTCCAGTTCTCGCAGGATCTTTTCCCGGCCGCAGCGATGTCGCATATTTGGTGTTTCACTAGATTCCTAATATTGACGCTACACTTGTGAAATGGTCGTACGGGAAAAACCGCACTTCATCGTTACCTCGGAGATGCTGTGTCCCATCGCTCGTGCGCCGACTATAACGCCACGTTAAAACCCACTTAACCCTTGATTACCTCCCATTGTAGTAGCAGTAACCGATCATACACTTGTTGTCTTAGATAGGCGTTGCTGACCGCAGCGCCATATTCTGCCTGTTTACGTATCTCTGCATTTGAATGCTCATGCCTATACGAGTTTCCTTGCCGCTTCAGTGTAAATATCATACTTCTAAAGTAAACTATCCGTCTTGGAAAGTTCAAAATGGTTCAAATGGCTCTGAACACTATGGGACTTAACATCTGTGGTCATCAGTCCCCTAGAACTTAGAACTACTTAAACCTAACTAACCTAAGGACATCACAAACATCCATGCCCTACGCAGGATTCGAACCTGCGACCGTAGCAGTCGCGCGGTTCCGGACTGAGCGCCTAGAACCGCTAGACCACCGCGGCCGGCGTCTTGGAAAGTATCTGATACTGAACTTCATACCACCTGGAACAACTGGACAAATTCAGCCTCCCGAGGGTTTTTTTTTTTTTCACGATAGGCTCCATGACAGACTGTTTCTCATTCGGTTGGATGCCATCACATTCCATCACTTCAGATCACCCTGTTACACCAATATGATTTTATATGCATTCTTTAAGAGTGGATACGTAGCTGAACGCCCTACGCGGTTTGTAGCTCCCAAGGAGTTCCCCATCTACCTTCATGGTGCCGACCTTTGTGATCTACGCGGGGCGCCATTTTTCATTCGATGTTCATGGTGCAAATTACTGGTTTGTTTTGGACATTTCTTGAATATCGACTATGTCCATTTTGTGAACTGTAATACATTCATCCCGTAGAAGGTTGATCTCTGCAACTCCCGGACACTCATTTCCTGTCGTCCTGCTGATGCACATGCAATCATTAGCATTTTCCTGTCATAACTGTTAACACAACACTTTCAGCTGAGCCTTACTGAATACTGAACTTGCATCCTCGCGCTCAGGGAGTTCCGTGTTAGTTCAGAGTATAATTGGTGGCCGCGCTATTGGGAAGGTAATATGTAGGTTCAGAGGCTGCAGGCTCGGACAGAAATGCAGAAGGGTGTGGGCGTCAATGGTGGCTTAATCTAGCAGACTAAAGGACTTCTGTTATGGCATGTAGAATGGCTTGCCTCCTTTTATTTACTTAGAAACGGTGTACAGAAGAGTCCGCCCAAAGGATTTGCATATCTACTTGTCAGCCTCGCGTTATGTTTCTTAGCGACTTTCCCACAGGGAACGATTGAAAATAGGAGTCATGAGAGAGTCACCACAAAGGTAAAGTTGAAGAACTCGCTCTTTCTGAATTCTGCGTAGCCGGTACCAAAGGACGTCTGTTTCTCTGGAGCGACAGAAACAGAGAGCGCGTGTAGTCTCAAGTTGCCGCATCTTGTGGCCTTCACCGATCTGATTGGTTGCCTTTAAAGAGGCAGGATGCAGTACAGATACAGTGCTCACGTTGGTAAACAGTTAGATCAGCAACCTTAAGAACGATACTTGTACTTGCCTGGAGCTCACACGGACGTTTTCAGGTATTAAGAATATGACGGGTCAGAATGTAAGACTGGTTCAAAGACTTGTGTAGACATTTATGGAGACTACGTTTCGCATCATTGTAATGCTTAAATTAAGTGACTCTGTAGACAAACTTTTTCCACAGGATGAGAATAAACCTGATGATTTTCAAAACTGATCATATTCGAATAATGTTTTAAGGGCCGGCCGAAGTGGCCGTGCGGTTAAAGGCGCTGCAGTCTGGAACCTCTAGACCGCTACGGTCGCAGGTTCGAATCCTGTCTCGGGCATGGATGTTTGTGATGTCCTTAGGTTAGTTAGGTTTAACTAGTTCTAAGTTCTAGGGGACTAATGACCTCAGCAGTTGAGTCCCATAGTGCTCAGAGCCATTTGAACCAATGTTATACGTACTCACCAACTGCTCGTAAAATAAAACTATCGGCATTCTAATTAGGTAGGCTCCCAGCAACATGTTATTGCAGTAACCACACCTGATTCTGTGGTCGAGGTTGGTGACGCACGTAGTACGGTAGAATTCGATCTGGAGGAAGCTAGTTTAAACAGCGATGGAAGATGAAACTCAAATTTTTGAGATGTGGTCGGGAACAGTCTCTGATATCCAGACTGAGAGCGAAAGCACTTTTTTAAATATAAAGTAGGTCCGCTATGACTCACTCATTGATGACTTGCTTCAATGTTGCCGGATGGAGACGTTACGGTCGGCTGCGTCCCTGATGCTGCCCAAGAAGAAATATTTTTATGAACATACCACCCTTAACAGTCTACTCTTACTTGCCACAGTCACCTACCCCAACCTTTGCATCCTACATCCACATGTTGTGGAGCAAAAATGCCATTGTGTACGAAGAAGTAAATCCTTTTCAGTTAAATGCCCAAAAGCTGTAGGTATACCGTTGTCCATAATTGTCATATGGCTCATTCTTTTTTAACCACGTAAGTGTTTAATTAATTTCAAAAGAATCGATAGTTGAATGATGTAGGCTATAATAAATGTCAAAAACCCGCTAAAAATCAGAGTAACCTCAGTAGCATGCTTCCGAAATATGCTATACGAATAGCTGCAATGACTGCATTGTTGGTGTACGCATTTGCTGTCTATTTGTGATCCTAAACATATCTTATGTATTCAGACATGGCAATGTTTATTATGAAGTCGAAAATATTTGATTCTCGCTATATATATATAGGACAGCTGAAGTATGCCGCGCTCACTGATCGTGAAGACCGTATATTGTCATCTGACCCTGTTGTACATACGTCAACTCCCAGAAGGCAGTAAGAGCTTACATCAATTTCGACAATTGTATTAGTGTCCTTCAAGGTTCGGGTACGAGTTTGAGTACAGATTTAATGTTTCTTCACAAGTAAATTTTTTGAAGCGAAAGACCAGGTTGTCTCACATAGTAGCGTCTAATCTAAAGTAATCAGTTCTTTGCTCTATCACTGGCTTCCGTATCAAAATGCATGCTTCCAGCGAGGTGGCCAAAATTATTATGGTAAAACGCAGAACTTTCTCTAATTTAAAGATGCTGAAAGGTCCCCTTAGAAAAATTATACATGACTGTGCTTAAACTGACACACAATATTTTTAGCGCAACGCAATCTGACTTTCAAAAATCCCTACTAAGGAATGGCCCTGACTGACAATAACTTATACCTTTAATGAATCACTTACCTCAAAAACATCTTCGTGACTCGAACTGCTGCAATACAGTGAGCGCCACTACTGCCAGCTAAATAAAAGTTTCTAACTACTGAAGGGACTAACTACTGATAGGCATAGTTAGCAAATGAAATATTTTGATAAAGAACAAACAATGTATTTACCTTAATAGTGTTCAAAAGTCATAATATATATATATATATATATATATATATATATATATCAGTTCATGACATCCAGTCTTACAAATTTACTGTCTCTGGTGGACACACGTCCAGAGCATCCGCTCTCAAAACTCCGCCATCTCTCTCCCCACATCCACCACTGCTGGCGGCTCACCTCCAACTGCGCAACGCTACGCGCTGTTAACAGCTAACTGCCCAACACTACAATAACAATGTTCCAACAATGCAAATCAGCCACAGACTGCACACAGCACAGCCAGTGATTTTCATACAGAGCGCTACGTGGCGTTACCAATAAAAAAAACCTAAACAGCCTACTTACAATGTAGATTAGAGTTATGAGGGCGTGATGAAAAGTAATGCCTCCGAATCATTTATGTGAAAACACTGGAAGCTTTTTAAATAAAACCAACGTTGTTAACATTCTACATCTTTATTCTTCATATCTACATATTTGAAACCCTCTGTCTCTAAAGAGCTGAGATTTGTAGCTTGTAATATGGCGATGTGTAGCGTAACTATGTCGGTGTGTGCGAAATGCATGCTGTAATTGACTTTCGAATTCGGAAAGTTCGTCCACAGATGGAGCACCCTCTCCTTCAGCACGAAAATGCCAGACCACACACGAGCGCTGCGACGTCTGCAGCAATCCGACGCCTTCGGTTCACTGTCATCGATCACCCTCCACACAGTCCCGACTTGACCACATCCGATTTTCATCTGTTTCCAAAACTTAGAGAACACATTCGAGGACTTCACTTTGATAGTGATGAAGCGGTGCAAACATAGGTGAGGTTGTGGCTCCGTCAACGAAGTCAAACATTCTGTCAGTGACAGTATCGAGAAACTGGTCTCTCGTTGGGAGAAAAGTGTTCGTCACTACGACGACAGTTGAAAAATAAATATGTAGATATGAATAAAGATTTAGAATGTTAATAAAGTCTGTTTTATGTAAAAGGCTTTAAGAGTTTTCAAATAAAAAATTCGCAGGCATTATTTATCAGCAAGCCCTCGTACAACACTGCTGCGAATTTTTGTAATCTCTCAGTGATAGTGACCATCCATTACATGTTAAAATCACGTGCTACATGGGCCAGTTCATAAGCAGCACACAGCGACACTAAACGGTACAAGCATACATCACAGTCATAAACAAAATACATACACTATATACGTCTTGTGATCACCCCTGAAAATAGATAATCTTGTTGCAAGTTTCCACGTTATACTATTAATTATATGACATATACTCACGTTAAACAAATATACTTGAAAAATCGATGGCTATCAAAAACAACAGTGAGAATTTCCCTGTTATCCCCAAGATTCATTATTGGAGGAACATATTTTGTTATATCCTCTACAAACATTTCTAAAAACCCATTCCGCTTCTTCACATAACCACAACCCACTATGAATCGTTTTGGAATATGATGTCGTTTTTAATTTAGAAAGGTAAGCACAAGCTAGAAATTTGAATGTGCAACTCACCATCTGTACAATTTGTAGATTTATATACGTACGTTAAGCTGAGAATCTCGATTAGTGTATTCAGCTGATACAGTCACCTGAGAACAATTTGCAGGCTATTTTGTTTGCGATTGAAGGTTGTTATTTCGGAAGTGTATTCGAACCCTGAGTACCTCAGTCTACGCCTGAAGCTGACTTTTGTGTTCGCCCCGCACGACTGTTCCATTATGAAAGAAATAGCGAGGAACAATGGATCTCTTTCTTACTTCGCTTAATTTTTTTATTAGCGTCACAGTAACCAAATGACCTCTTCAGTTGAAATTAACAGAGAAGACGACACAGTGTTTTTAGTATACTGGGTGTCCCAGCTATCTTGTCCACACAAAATATCTCTGGAACAATAACAGCTATTGGAAAACGACTTTCACCGGTCTCAATGTAGGGCTGGGGCCCATGAATGTACATATTTGGAAACATTCTAAAACGAAAGCATGTGTTTTTTAACACAAACTTACGTTTTTTTTAAATAGACCTCCTATATTTTTTCTTCAGCAATCCATAGCATGACAAAGCACATACACAATGGCGTTGATTGCATCGCTATATTCCCATTACATCCCGAGATATTGAGACGCGAAGTTGACGCTTGAAACACCCGACATGCGCTGTTAACGCACGTCCTGAGGCTCAGGCGTGAACCCCATGCTGCCCGTAATCGCGATGTGATTGACATGTGTAATCACACCTCCATACTTATCAAGAGGTCCGAAACGAATTATACGGTCTGCTGTCATCAACTCTCATAAGCACATAATGGTTTCCTTCTTGCACGTTTTACGTATCTACGTACCCAATATGAACCAGTACCGATCGGTGTACACCCGTCAGGTTGTCTTATTTATCCTGCACACCCAAAATAAGGTTTATCTAATGCGTTATATGACCCATTGTGCCTGTCGGGCAGGGCCTGGCTCTACCTAGTCAAGTGTCCAACGTAGTTCCCACTACTGCCACAGTTACCACTTCGCCTTGTTTATGATTTGCGACCCATGCAAACTCCTGTACTCCACCACCCTCCGAGCATCCCATTTGTTGTTGCTTTGGCGTGCAGTACACCGCTTGCCCGTGTAGTCGTGCGTCAGAGTAATCTAGTAACGGCACGGAGGTATTACACATTGTGAATAAACGTTGTGTTGTGGAACTTATACTGTACAGTATAATGTACACATATGCAGATATGGTAGATATGCTGCTGATCTATGGAGAATGTACGTTGACGGGAAATACGTTATGAGATTGCTTGTTTGTTGATAGCACTGTTAGCGAACATTATGATTATTAAGTTAATATGTCTGTTTTCTACCCTACTCTACATACCTGTACTGTACCCTGTTGTAGGTGGACGAAATGCTGTTCAGGCAGAACGACTGTACAGAAGACGACTCCCTGACAAGCCATCGCCTTCGCGCCGCATGTTTGATCGTCTCACGTCTCGTCTACGTGAAACGGGAAGCTTAAATCCAAGACCTCGACATCGTCCTAGAACACGCACAGATGAACGTGCTGAAGTTGCTGTGCTCGCTACCATAGCTGTGAATCCTCAAATCAGCACACGTCAAATTGAACGTGAAGTTGGTGTGTCGAAATCAAGTGCACAGCGTATTCTTAAACGTCATAAATTTCATCCTTACCATGTTCATTTACACCAGGATCTTCATGGAAATGACTTCCTCAAAAGGGTAACATTTTGTCGGTGGGCTCAGCAAAAACTTCTGACTAATCCAAATTTTTTTGCAGATGTTCTCTTTACCGACGAGGCATCATTCTCCAACAAAGGAATTGTCAATATGAGGAATATGCATTATTGGTACGCAGACAATCCAAAATGGCTCCGTCAGGTAGAGCATCAACGTCCGTGGAAAGTTAATGTTTGGTGTCGGATTATTGGATATACCATTATGGGACCTTTCTTTATAAATGGCAGAAAATACTCCAGATTTATACGACACAATCTCCCTGTCCTCTTGGACACCGTACCTCTGAACTGGAGAATGGTCATGTGGTATCAGCATGACGGATGCCCTGCATATAACGCCTTACGAACACGACGACTTCTGAACCGTAAGTTCCCTGGTAGGTGCATTGGACGAGGTGGCCCAGTTAGGTGGCCTGCCCGATCACCGGACCTTACACCACTGGATTATCCCCCTGCAGGTCCGGGGTAAGAATAGGCCCGAGGTATTCCTGCCTGTCGTAAGAGGCGACTAAAAGGAGTTTCAACCGTTTCGGCCTTCCATGTGATGGTCCCCCTTGGGGTTTGACCTCCATTTTTCAAAATTCTACAGAAGTACGAGCCTTTTGGGGAAGGACGCCTTACGTAGTGTATCACTGGTCCTCAGTGCACTAAGACCTTGGCACTCAGCATTGTAACGGCGTTGTAACCGCACCCACTATTCCTCAAACTGGGCCTAAACGCCTGATGGGTTGCACAAGTTACGCCCATAGTGCGTCCCCATCTGCACCTACGATCATGATGGACCTTCCATGGCACCAGAAATCCAGCACGGTAGCCAGCTCGTTGTGGTGGGGTCGTCATGTACCCTCTAGGTTGTAGCCCCCTGACAATACAGGAATCGTACTGCCGATACCTGAGCTGCACCCTCCCCACGTCGGCCAAGGAGTAGATGCCCGTCTCCTTGGGGCATCGGGACTCCCGGCAACGGTCATCCTGCCAGGTGGCCCTTGCTGAGGCTGGGTGGCGCCCGTGGGGAGAGCCCCTGGCGGAGTGGGTGGTATCGGGGCGGACGTTTCGCAGATGAAACGTCAACATGTATCAGGTCGCTCTGCGGCCGAGTCTTTTAAAAAGAAAGGTACTGTCTCTGGTTCTGGTTCTCCTGCCCTTTCCCCCTTGGCCACTCCCTGGGAGGAAGGACAGCCCCGCCGGCTTGGGGCGAAATACTTCCCCCGCTATTTAGTCTGTTCTCGGACCAATGGGGGGACGTTCGCCACCTCCAAGCCCATGTTCTTTGTCCAGCACATCGAGGGCATCTTCCAGGAAATCGAGGCTCTCAGTAAAATGCGTTCGGGGTCCGTTCTTATAAAGACCGCCTTCGCCACACAGTCGGCGGCGCTCCAGGCATGCGACCGACTAGGGGACATCCCAGTGTCTATTGTCCCGCATCTGGCACTGAATAGGACGCAGGGGGTTATTTTTCATCGGGACCTCCTGCTGCAATCTGATGAGGAGCTCAGGGCCAACCTGGAGCGCTGGGGCGTGCATTTCGTCTGGCGAGTTCAGCGCGGCCCCAAAGACCGTCGCGTCGACCCCGGAGCCTTTATCCTTGCCTTCGAGGGGGACGTTCTCCCGGAGAAGGCAAAGGTGATGTGCTACCGGTGCGACGTGCGACCTTACATCCTGCCTCCTATGCGCTGCTTTCTGTGTTTGCGCTTTGGGCACATGTCGTCATGGTGTGAGGCTGAGCCCCTTTGTGGCGATTGTGGACGTCCACTTCGTGAGGAACATACATGCACCCCACCACCTCGGTGCATCAATTGTCCTGGCATCCACTCGCCTGGATCTTTAGACTGCCCCGCGTATCAGAAGGAGAAGAAGATTCAAGAATTAAAAACTTTGGATCGTCTCTCTTATTCTGAGGCCAGGAAGAAGTATGACCGCCTCCATCCCGTGACATTGACAACTTCGTTTGCCTCAGTCGTGTCCACTCCTTCCACAGTATCGTCACCCCTCTCCTGTCCCCCCTCCACCTCCTCACCCCATCCAGGGTCTATGCCTCCGCCTCCCAAATCCCTCCCTTCCATATCCTCCTCCCTCGCAGCCCCTGCCCCCTCTGCCCCGGGGCTCACCCTTCCTCCTCCTCCCCCTCCGCCGCCTGAGAAGCGATCCTCTTCTCAGGCGTCCATTGGGGAAACATTCCGGACCCCGGCTTCTGAGGTCCGGCGTTCCAACACGGACCCCGCGCGTGAGGACCTTCTTCGGGCCCAGCCCACCATCCCCGTGCCTCATCGGACTTCCAAGAAGGGCTCCAAGAAGAAACCTTTATCCCCCTCTCCACCCCAGCGTGTTTCGTCCGACGCTCCATCCGTGAGTCGCTGCTCCCGGCCGACCTCAGTTTCGCCGGGACGCTCTGCTGCCAGGCACTCAGCTGGCCTCTCGTCGGCAAATGATGCTGCCCCTCCTACGCAACCCGGGAAAGCGGCCGGCGCTGGCGACGACTCGATGGAACAGGATCCGCCTCCCACCGGTTGTAGCGTTGTTCCCTCGACACCTGGCCCTCCGCGGCCGTCGAGGTGACCACCTCTTCACCCATTTCGTTCCCCCTCTTTTCTGACTAACGATGGCTTTGTTACATTGGAACATAAGCGGTATTCGATCTAATCGGGAGGAATTACAACTGCTCCTCCGCCTGCACTGTCTGCTCGTCCTTGGTCTCCAGGAAACCAAGTTGCGCCGAACTGACCGTATTACTTTTACCCACTATACCTCGGAGTGGTCTGACCTCCCCCCTGTGGACGGTATTCCAGCTCATGGTGGGGTCATGTTGCTCGTTCGGGACGATGTCTATTACCAACCCCTCCCATTGACCACCCCACTCCAAGCAATAGCTGTCCGTATTACTCTTTCTGCCTTTACTTTTTCTGTTTGTACCTTCTACATTCCATCGTCATCCGCAGTTAGTCGGGCTGACATGATGCACCTGATTGTTCAGCTTCCTCCGCCGTTTTTATTGTTTGGCGACTTCAATGCCCATCATCCCCTTTGGGGCTCTCCTGCATCCTGTCAGAGAGGCTCCCTCTTGGCGGATGTCTTCAACCATCTCAATCTTGTCTGCCTCAATACTGGCGCCCCGACTTTCCTCTCGGACTCTACTCATACCTACTCCCACTTGGACTCGATCTGTTCTACCACTCTTGCCCGTCGGTTCGAGTGGTATGTCCTTTCTGACACCTATTCGAGCGACCACTTCCCCTGTGTCGTTCGTCTCCTGCACCACACCCCATCCCCACGTCCTTCGAGCTGGAACATACCGAAAGCTGACTTGGGACTTTACCCCTCCCTGGCGACCTTTCCAGACCACGATTTTCTCAGTTGTGACAGGTCGAATACGTCACGGCTGTTATCATCAATGCTGCCGAACGTTCCATTCCTCGTACTGCCTCTTCTTCACGTCGCGTTTCCGTCCCCTGGTGGAATGAGGCTTGTCGAGACGCTATCCGTGCTCGACGACGTGCTTTGCGCACCTTTCGCCGCAATCCTACGTTGGCGAATTGTATTGGATACAAACGACTCCGAGCGCAATGCCGTATAGTCATCAAAGACAGCAAGAAAGCTTGTTGGGCCTCTTTCACCAGCTCCTTTAACAGTTTTACTCCTCTTCTGTCGTCTGGGGTGGCCTGCGCCGGCTGTCGGGCATTAAGGCCCACTCCTCGGTACCTGGCCTGACTTCAGGTGATGAGGTCCTTGTTGATCCTGTGGATATCTCCAACGCCTTCGGCCGCTTTTTCGCGGAGGTTTCAAGCTCCGCCCATTACCACCCTACCTTCCTTCCCAGAAAAGAGGCAGAAGAGGCTCGGCGACCTTCCTTCCACTCGCTGAATCTGGAAACTTATAATGCCCCCTTTACTATGAGGGAACTCGAACGTGCACTTGCACTGTCCCGGTCCTCTGCTCCGGGGCCAGATGCCATTCACGTTCAGATGCTGGCACACCTTTCTCCGGCAGGCAAAAGCTTCCTTCTTCGTACCTACAATCGCGTCTGGACCGAAGGTCAAGTCCCCATGCGTTGGCGTGACGCCGTCGTTGTTCCTATACCCAAACCCGGGAAGGATAGACACCTTCTTTCTAGTTACCGCCCCATTTCTCTTACAAGCTGTCTCTGTAAAGTGATGGAGCGCATGGTTAACGCTCGGTTAGTTTGGATTCTTGAATCTCGACGGCTACTTACAAATGTTCAATGCGGCTTTCGTCGCCGCCGCTCCGCTGTTGACCACCTTGTGACCTTGTCGACATTCATCATGAACTACTTTTTGCGAAAGCGCCAAACAGTCGCTGTGTTCTTCGATTTGGAGAAGGCTTATGATACCTGTTGGAGAGGAGGTATCCTCCACACTATGCACGGGTGGGGTCTACGCAGTCGCCTGCCTCTTTTTATTGATTCCTTTTTAACAGATGGACAGTTTAGGGTCCGTGTGGGTTCCGTATTGTCCGACGTCTTCCTCCAGGAGAATGGGGTGCCTCAGGGCTCCGTGTTGAGCGTAGCCCTTTTTGCCATAGCGATCAATCCAATTATGGATTGCATTCCACCTAATGTCTCAGGCTCTCTTTTTGTCGATGACTTCGCAATCTACTGCAGTGCCCAGTGAACATGCCTCCTGGAGCGCTGCCTTCAGCGTTATCTAGACAGCCTATACTCATGGAGTGTGGCAAATGGCTTCCGGTTCTCTGAAGAGAAGACGGTTTGCATCAACTTTTGGCGATATAAAGCGTTCCTTCCGCCATCCTTACATCTCGGTCCTGTTGTTCTCCCATTCGTGGAAACAACTAAGTTTCTAGGGCTCACACTGGACAGGAAACTTTGTTGGTCTCCGCATGTCTCTTATTTGGCTGCCCGTTGTACACATTCCCTTAATGTCCTCAGAGTTCTTAGTGGTTCATCTTGGGGAGCGGATCGCACTGTCATGCTTCGCTTGTATCGGTCCATAGTCCGATCCAAGCTGGATTATGGGAGCCTCGTGTACTCGTCTACTCGGCCATCCCTCTTACGCCGTCTCAACTCCATCCACTATAGGGGGTTACGTCTTGCGACCGGAGCTTTCTACACTAGTCCCGTCGAGAGTCTTTATGCTGAAGCTGCCGAATTACCATTGACCTACCGGCGCGACGTACTGCTTTGTCGGTATGCCTGCCGGCTGTTGTCAATGCCCGACCACCCCTCTTATCAGTCCTTCTTCGCCGATTCTCTCGACCGTCAGTATGGGTTGTATGTGTCTGCCCTGCTGCCCCCTGGAGTCCGCTTTCGTCGCCTGCTTCGACAATTGGATTTTGTCCTCCCTACCACCTTCAGAGAGGGTGAGAGCCCGACACCACCTTGGCTCCAGGCTCCGGTTCATGTTTATCTCGACCTCAGCTCGCTCCCGAAGGAGGGTACTCCGGCTGCAGTGTATTGCTCACGGTTTGTCGAACTTCGTGCGCGACTTGCCAGTCACACCTTTATTTACACTGATGGCTCCAAAACTGACGATGGTGTCGCCTGTGCCCTTGTCGTCGGGGCCGTCACCTTTAAATACCGGCTCCTCGACCAGTGTTCCAGCTTTACGGCCGAGCTTTTTGCTCTCCATCAGGCCGTTCAGTATGCCTGCCGCCACCGCCATTCATCGTATGTACTCTGCTCTAATTCACTCAGTGCTCTTCAGAGCCTTGGAGCTCCATATCCGGTCCATCCCTTGGTGCAACGGATCCAGCAGTCCCTCCATTCTTTCGCTGAGGGTGGCTCTCCTGTCAGCTTTCTGTGGGTTCCCAGCCATGTAGGAGTGCCTGGGAATGAGGCTGCTGATGCTGCAGCCAAGGCTGCAGTTCTCCTGCCTCGGCCAGCCTCCCATTGTGTCCCGTCATCTGACGTTAGTGGGGTTGTTTGTAAGAGGCTTGTGTCCTTGTGGTGGGATACTTGGTCCTCACTTCAAGAAAACAAGCTCCGAGCAGTAAAATCGTTCCCAACTGCTTGGACAACGTCCTCCCGACCATCTCGGCGAGAAGAGGTCCTTCTGACCAGGTTGCGGATTGGGCATTGCCGGTTTAGCCACCGCTACCCGCTCTCCGGTGACCCAGCCTCGCAGTGCCCTTGCGGTCATGCATTAACAGTGCGCCATGTTTTATTGTCGTGTCCCCGTTTTAGTCAATCTCGTGTTGTCCTGTCTCTGCCATCTACTTTACAGGATATTTTAGCGGATGACGCTCGAGCAGCTGCTCGTGTTCTTCGTTTCATTACTTTGACTGGATTGTCCAAAGACATCTAACTTTCCACTTATTTTATCTGTATCTTTGTAAGAACTTCCTGGTGTCTCCGCCCCCCCCTTGAGTTTTACTATATTCTATGTGCTCTAACAATAGCGACTGGGCGCTAATGACCTCAGTAGTTGAGCGCCCTTAAACCCCAAACAAAAAAAAAAAAAGAACAAAAAAAACACAAACAAAAAAACGCTGGATTATTTTCTTTGGGGAGCAGTGAAGGATGCTGTTTACCAACATGAACCAACAACACCAGAGGACATGAAGCAACGCATTATTGATGCTTGTACAGCCATCAGAGAGGAAACAGTAGCACGAAGCAAGGGAACCTTCATCCGCAGAGTGACCCTATGTATGCAAGCCAATGGGCAACACTTTGAGCATGAGATGTGAACGCTATGTTTAGTATGTAGTGCTTGTGTCACAGTGGAAGTTCCACAAAGGGCCATTTTACCCAGTGATGTTAAGAAACATTTGTTTGCAACAATTTGTCATTTAACGCATTAGATAAACATAACATTGATAATTACGGGATAATAAAACTAATTGGTTAAACATGTTTACATTCATCTTCTATGTCCTACCTGAACTTCCCAAGTCAAAACATTTTTACCTAAACAACGGTAAAACTTTTAGTCCACTTGCTCGTTTCACTAACACCATCAACATGAATGTTACTATTACGAGTGAATCATTAACTGTCACTTGCGCTAAATCTACAGTAAAGTAAAGTTTTAACGTTGAACGGCATTACCTTTTTAGTAACGGATTAACGATAAGCGAAGTTAACTTTGTGACTAACGTTGCGGTACACAGATATGTTACAGAACCGCATCACCCCTAGCCTATGGGATAAATACCTGCTGGAATGTACGACGTTAATGCAGGATGGCAGCAGACCGTATTATTCGTTTCGGAACTCTTGATAAGTATGGAAGTGTGATTACGCTTGTCAATCACATCGCGATTACGGGCAGCGTGGGGTTAACGCCTGAGCCTCAGGACGTGCGCTAGCAGCGCATGTCGGGTGTTTCAAGCGTCAACTTCGCGTCTAAATATCTCGGGATATAATGGGAATATTGCGATGCAATCAACGCCATTGTGTATGTGCTTTGTCATGCTATGGATTGCTGAAGAAGAAATATAGGAGGTCCATTTAAAAAAAACATAAGTTTGTGTTAAAAAACACATATGCTTTCGTTTTAGAATGTTTCCAAATATGTACATTCATGGGCCCCAGCCCTACATTGATACCGGTGAAAGTCGTTTTCCAATAGCTGTTATTGTTCCAGAGATATTTTGTGTGGACAAGATAGCTGTGACACCCTGTATATGGACTTATAGGGTACGCACTTTAAATTTGTCAATAAATCTTTCATACTTTTTAGATTCCTTTTTCAATTAATTTATTAAATTCAACGCTCTACAAGACAGAAACCTCATTTTGTTGCGCTATAACTATGTATAAAATTACTATGTAAAATAATAAATATATTACTTAAATTTATAGTGTGCTGTACAGTGGCTGACAGGCCAATGATGTGTCAAAAAACTATGGTAAGGAAAGAAACAACTGGAACTAACGTCGTTACAAAAGTCGTTAAATTTGCATTGCAATATGTAGTGGACTGACAAGGCAGCCAGTCCACAGAGACGGGTAGCCGAAAGGGCACACGTACACACACGCCGACTGGCGCGAAGTCTGGAACAGGATACGTGATGAATGTGATAAAGAAAAGAACGTAGCTACTAGAACACTTAACTTTTATATCGTCCTTTGGTATACAGCATTCTTGATGATACAAGTGAGACTCTTTAGATTCATGAAGTAACTAATGGCGCCTTGCTAGGTCGTAGCCATTAACTTAGCTGAAGGCTTTTCTAACTGTCTCTCGGCAAATGAGAGAAAGGCTTCGATCAGTGTAGTCGCTAGCAATGTCGTCGTACAACTGGGGCGAGTGCTAGTACGTCTCTAGAGACCTGCCTTGTGGTGGCGCTCGGGCTGCGATCCTGACAGTGGCGACACGCGGGTCCGACATGTACTAATGGACCGCGGCCGATTTAAGCTACCACCTAGCAAGTGTGGTGTCTGGCGGTGACACCACACAATATCCGCGGTGTTTTCGTGTCCAGGAAGCAACACTGATTTGGTCACCAGTGTAAAATTGTCCGTTTACTGGGGCGTGCTCTAAGAGTAGGAGTATCGTCCTTGAATAGTAGAAAATATGTCCTTGGTCCAGGATTATATCTCAGCCACTGCCTGTATTTCGAGTGAAAATGATCAGTAATGACATCGCTGGCCAGTGTGGCCTAGCGGTTCTAGGCGCTACGGTCTGGAACCGCGTGACCGCTACGGTCGCAGGTTCGAATCCTGCCTCGGGCATGGATGTGTGTGATGTCCCTAGGTTAGTTAGGTTTAAGTAGTTCTAAGTTCTAAGGGACTGATGACCTCAGCAGTTAAGTCCCATAGCGCTCAGAGCCATTTTTGAAGTAATGACATCCGAAGACTTTCGGTGTAAGGAGTCTCCGAAATTCTGGCAACAACCTTGTCAAAGAGGCCGGGGGGGGGGGGGCGGGGATACAGAGGTTCGGGACACATCCCTGCCTTTGGCTTGGAAACTGCCCCTAAGAATCAGCGGTGATCAATGGTATGAGGGTGTAGAAAGCAATGGAAACCACTGCTTAAACAGAAGTAATGTGTATCCACAAGATATTTGACCTCTAATTGAGAACATTTCACGCTGATCTTACCATTAGCATAAGATTTGTGTTTAGTTCCCCACTCGAATCTTCGCGAGGGGACTGCCAAGGAGGAGGAGACACTGAAAAAAGACTGAATTATCAACTAAAGGTTGGCATTATTTGAGTCGGAGAATAGAATGTCAGAAGTCTGAATGTGATGGAGAAGCTAGAAAGTCTGAAAAGGGAAATGCAAAGGCTCAGTTTAGATATACTGGGGGAGGGGAGGGGGTCAGTCAAGTAAAGCAAAAAGTAGCCATGGATTTGTGGACAAACGAATACAGGGTAATATCACCAGCAGCAGAAAATGGTATAACAGTAATAGGATTCGTTATAAATACGAAGATAGAGCAGACAGTGAGTTACAGAAAACAGTTTATCGATTGGTTAGTCCTCATTAAAATCGAAAGCAAACTAGCGCCAACAACAATAGTTCACATGCACATGCCGGTGTCACGAACAAAAGATGAAGAGATAGAGAAAATATGAGGATACTGAACGTGTAATTCAGTACGTAAAGGGAGATCATAATCTAAAACCCATGGCGGATGGGATATTGAAGTACTGAAGAATAATGAGATGCATTTGAAGTTTCTTAAGGCTGCTGACATGGCGTTAATGAATACCACAGCAGGCAGTTCAATTTAAGAGAAATGTGCCGCTTTAAAAAGAACAGTTAGTGTCATAGGCCCTCTGCTGTTCCTGATTTATATGTAGGATCTAGGTGACAATCTGAGCAGCCCCCTTAGATTGTTTGCAGATGACGCTGTAATTTTCCGTCTAGTAAAATCATCAGACGATCAATTCCAATTACAAAATGATCTAGAGAGAATTTCTGTATGGTGCGTGATGTGGCAATTAGCACTAAACAAAGAAAACTGCGAGGTCATCGACATGGCTACTAAAAGAAATCCGTTAAATTTTGGGTATACGATAAATCGCACAAATCTAAGGGCTGTCAATTCGACTAAATACCTAGAAATAACAATCACGAGCAACTTAAATTGGATAGACCAGATACATAATATTGTGGGGATGGCGAAACAAAAAAAAGACAACCTACATTACACTTGTCCGTCCTCTGCTGGAATATTGTTGCGCGGTATGGGATCCTTACCAGGTAGGATTGACGGAGTACACCGAAAAAGTGCAAAGAAGGGCAGCTCGTTTCCTGTTACCGCGCAATAGGGGTGAGAGTGTCACTGATATGATACGCGACTTGGGGTGGCAGTCACTGAAACAAAGGCAGTTTTCTCTGCGGGGAGATCTATTTACGAAATTTCAATCACCAACTTTCTCTTCCGAATGCGAAAATATGTTGTTGACACCCACCTACTAGGGAGAAATGATCATCATAATAAAATAAGAGAAATCAGAGCTCGAACGGAAAGATTTAGGAGTTCCTTTTTTCCCACGCGCCGTTTGAGAGTGGAATGGTAGAGAAGTAGTATGGAAATGGTTCGAGGAACCCTCTTCCAGGCATTTAAGTGTGAATTGCAGAGTAACCATGTAGATGTAGATGTAGATGTTTAGGAGTTCAGCTGAACAGATAAATATAGCTGCAAGGCAGGTAACGGCGAATAAACCTTGGGTAACGGAATAAATACTTCAATTGATCGACGAAGGAAGTAAGTATAAAAATGTTAAGTAAAGCATTAGAATATAGCAATATAATTCACTTAGGAATGATAGAAACAGGAAGTGCACTGAAGTAAAGGCGTAATAACTGCACCGCAAAAAATGTAAAAACGAAGCAATCGTTAGAAGCACTAATACAGGATACAGAAAACTCAAAACGGCCTACGCTGAAATTAAAAGCGAAGGCGTCATCGTTAATTCCACCGTTAAGCGCAGAGATGGATAGAAAGAGTACAGTTAAGGCTTCTACGACTGGGAGAAATTACCTGATGCCGTAACAGGAGAAGAAACGGAAGTTAATATGGAAATCTCACAGGACCAAGAATTAGAGTCAGAGCTTAACAGAGAGCTATGGAGGAACTGAAATAAAATAAGGTGGAAGGGATAGTAACATTCAGTCAGAATTTCTGAAAACGTAGGGGGAAGTAGCGATCAAACTACTTTGTAGGTTGGTGTGGAGACATACAATTTGAATTCCGGGAAAATACCATACAATTTTGCTGAAGATAGCAAGGGCAGGTAAGTGGGAGAACTACCGTACAATGAGCGTATCATCTCACGTATCCAAGTTTCTGACAAGAATAATTTACATAAAAAGGAAAAGAAAATTGAGGAACTGTTAGTCGACGATCAGTTTGGCTTTAGAAAAGGTGAAGGCACTAGAGAGGCAATTCTAACGTCACGCTTGTTGATAATACCAAGAATTACGAACAATCAAGACAAGTTCGTGGGATTTGTCGAGCTACAAAAAGCACTGGAATGCGGTAGCAGGGCAAGGAACAGAATACAGAGGTAGAAGAGAGTATGGGCTCAGTTTTATATTATATATGTTATTATAAAATAATTTTCACTGTCGTTGCACCAGCCAGTGCTGCCAATGTGACCCTCGTATTCGTGCTGCATCAGTGGTCTTTAGAATAAAATATTATCACTACAGATTGTTATAAAACAAAAAAATATTACTTAACGGATCTGAGATCATACCAAATCTCACTGTTCAATAGCGACTTTCATGTAAGAGTCCAATAATTCAGTACAGTCTACACATTAAAATAAGTAATTATTTTGACCAAGACCTGGGAGTGTGGAAGCCAGACCTTTCTTTCCTTGTCATCATTATTATACACGATGTAAAATGGTGCCAGATGTACGAAATTCTCTGAAAAACAGGTGTAAGCTGTAGGTAAGACGGGTAGTATACAATATTTGTAAGAACTCAGAGGGAGGAATAAGAATGGAACACCATGAACGAAGTGTTCCGATTAGACATGGTATAAGACAGGGAAGTAATTTTTCGCCCCAATTTTCAGTCCATACATCGAAGAAACAATGACAGAAATCAAAGAAAAGAGCAGAAAGGGCATTAAAGTTCATGATGAAAGAATATCAACGGTAAGACTCGCTGATGACATTTCAATCGGCACTGAAAATGTGGAAAAATTGCAGGACCTTTTGAATGGAACGAGCAATGTAATGCGCACGCATTATGGACTGAAAGTAAATCGAATAAGAACGGGAGTAATGAGTAGTAGTAGAAATGAGATTAGGACAAATTAATATTAAAATTGGGGACCGCGAAATAGACGAAATGAATTCTGATATCTCGAAACCAAACTAAAAGTTGCACGAAGCAATAATGACGTACAAAGCTAAATAGCACACTAAGACAGACAAAGAAGGCATTCCTGGCCAAAATAGTATCCAGCATATGCCTTAATTTGAGGAAGAAATTTCTGAGAATGTACATTTCGAGCACAGCATTGTACGAAAGTGAGTCAACGACTGTGGGAAAACCAGAAAAAGTAGAATCGAAGTGTTTGATATTTGGTGCAATAGGAGGAAATTGAAAATTAAATGGACTGATAAGAAATTAGGAGACTCTCTTCAGAATCGGCGAGGAGTAGAACATGTGGAACAAATTTTCAAGAACGAGTGACAGGATGAAGAGACATGTGGTAAGAGATCACAGGATAACTTCCATGGTTCTTCAGGGAGCTGTAGAAGGTAAGAACTGTAATGGAATAAAGAGATTCGTTGTTTCACATATCACATCAACGATAGGTAGTGGAGATGCATAACCAGGAACATTCTTTTGCGTAAAAGGCAACAAAGAGTCACAGAAAATACCGTGGAGATGCAGAACCAGGAACATTCTTTTGCGTAAAAGGCAACAAAGAGTCACAGAAAATATCGAACCTGTTGTCGAATGCTGTCCAATGGATTTGTATAAAAGCCTCTGAGTGGATACCAGTTAGAGTAGCTCTCGCGGAAAATGAAAGTGCTTAGTATTTCTTAGGAGTGATAAATGATTGTCTTCCTTTAAAAGTGAACAGTTTATTGCACGTAAATATTCTACGTAATCACTAGTTAGAAAGCTACCGTTTCGTGACTTAGTTCGTGAGAGGCTCTAGGCTCACAATCAAGACAATGTGATCTGAAATACGATGCAGTCAATTGTAATGAGCCTTATTTTCAGTGTATAGGTCACTTCATGGGCCACTGACGTCGATGGACTCTGTAATAACTGAGCTGTCGTGACGACACTGAAAAATATTAATTTCAAGTCTGTAATCTTTTCAAGAGGCATATTTTTTAATGGACAAATGTAATCGCCCTACAGACGTTCCCCATTCGACTCTGTTAGACAAAGACGATACGAAGAATAAAATATTGGTTATTGACTTTCTTTGGATGCTGAATTGTTCCTCTCAGGGTGAGGTTACCAATAGCTTTAATGCAAATAGGTACAGATACACTAACGATTCAAGCACGAGGATTAACATAAAATGAGATAAGAATAATACAACTTTAAAAATGACAGTATACACAACCAAAGGAAAATTTCGATAGATAGGCAGGCTGCGGAAGACTCATAACTTATCACTGAAAGATCACCATTGAATAATACTTGAATAACCCATACCTGAATTATATTCGTACTCTCCAGATTACAATGACTTCGGAAATCCAGCAAATTCAGTGAGCATAAATACGAATTGTCATCTCTTTTCTCAATATAGTTCATCCCTATTCGGAATCGATCGGATAAGATTCTATACTGATATTTTTCAAGCACTGGAAGTTTATATATAAGAATGATTTTTATCTTCAGCAGCCCTGGCTTTCTGCCAGCTTTGTTTCAAGCATATGTTACGTAAAAACTAACAGCACTATGCATGAAACAAAACACTCGCCTCCTCCTGAAGCCTTCAATAGTTATTACTAAATAATTTTCGCTACTGCTACATCACCAAGTTCTCATTGCTGCCCATGTGAGACTCGAATGGTTCAAATGGCTCTGAGCACTATGGGACTCAACTGCTGAGGTCATTAGTCCCCTAGAACTTAGAACTAGTTAAACCTAACTAACCTAAGGACATCACAAACATCCATGCCCGAGGCAGGATTCGAACCTGCGACCGTAGCGGTCTTGCGGTTCCAGACTGCAGCGCCTTTAACCGCACGGCCACTTCGGCCGGCCCTGTGAGACTCGTATTCGTGTTCTATCACAGGTCTTTAAAATGAACTATAATCATAAGTATGTCACAACACAAAAACTATAGCGTAATGGATCTTAAGTATTACCAAACCTTAACATTCAAGTGCGACTTTGACAGAACAGTTCAACAATTCAGTACAGTCTGCGCATGAAAATAAGTAATTATATTGACCAAACATTGGGAGTAGGTAACTTCGGTCTTTCTTTCCCGGTCAGCATTATTATACACGATGTATTTATTGATGAGAATATGTAGCATCTGGTTGCTGTCGTGTATTTTCTGCTTTCGCCTTACTGACAAGTAAGTCCAGAGTCGTGTAAACTTAACTAAACACTGGATGATTTGAGAAGTCAAGTTGATCGGTGGCCTCTCGATAGCCGCCCACGTTTGGAATAGGGCATAAAGCTTACAGAATGCTCTAAATGTACCCTAGATGTCACCAAAAGTATAACGGCAAGGTAACTACCCTCATGTATGTGGTTTATTTGTTAATCATTCTGAATCAGAAACTGTCCAATGAAAGGTTCCACCCTCTTTTGAGATGCAAAAATAAACGAACGTGTAGAAGCGTTATGCTAAAATGTCTTTGAATCCTTCACCAGTAACAAATGATGAAACTGTGACTTCGAGTGCCCGTTGACAGTCTTCCAGTAAGAGTGCAAATCATGATTTTGTGACGTGAAATTATGATACGCGCTTGTGTTTATTAGTGCCTTTTCCACTCTACAGCGAGGATATTGCTCTGATCGGTGAAACTGCTCGCGTATTGTTGTTGCTATTGTTGCTGATGCTGCTACTGTTACTGCTGCTGTTATCTAGAGTTGAAATGGTGGTTTATTTTTTGCACTGTGGTTGTGTACCTGTTGTTACATCGAAGCTACATCATACTTTTTATTTATTTATTTAACCTAGCAATATTAGTGCCACCAGGCCCTCTGTTACATGTAACCAGTTATTCGATGTATTTTATATTACGTATATTTCAGTAAGCATGTTATACCACATTTGAAAATTAAAAGATACAATAGTGCAGATAAAAAAACACAGGCACACTGTTTATATTCGTACATTGTAAGTAGGGAAATACTTAGAAATTAAGACGAGTTTTTAGTAATTTGTACTAGCAGCAATGGACATAAGAGGAAGGGGTGGAGAAGGGAGAGAAGAGGAACGTGATGACACACAGTAAAAGAATAAAAGGGAAAAGACGGCGTGGCTGATAAAAGAAAAGAGAAAGGGGCATTACCAGGAGAAGATAGGACTGTCTTCGCTATTTGACAGAGGGGAAATGGACCTTATATGTTAATTTTTATGGAAAACTTTTTAAGGCTGAGACAAGAAAGTGCTTCAAATTTTTCTTAAGAGCAGCAGGACATTGAACTGTCCACTGAGTGCAGGACAGTTTGTTCCAGAGGTGCACAGCAACGACAGTGAAGGCATTTGCAAATGGTTTTGTTTTTCTGAGTGGTACAGAGCTGGAAAACTACATACATATGGGCTTGTGTTTTGATTATGATGTCGCTCGCTCTTGGTCACCCATGGATTTTCAACGTGATAGTAATAGTTTTACCTGGACTGAGGCACGAGAACTGCATTAACTACACCACATAGCTGATGAAGTACGCCAGTCACCTTGTCTTAATAACACGAGTACAAGAAAGTAAGGGGAGATCTCATGTCATGCCCAAAGCGTGAGCGAATATCAAATAACTAGTAGTGGCTCTGATGACAACATGCTCTCGTAAAATGTTGAGGTATTCCGTACCCAGTTATGAGAGGAGTATTCTCACCGATACAGAATCTCTGATTCAGTTGATAGTTAGTATCTCTATCTCTCCCTGTGTACAGGTGACTTGTGGTACGCTGCAGTACTGATAACTTTCATTGAATTTGTAAGATTAATACTGTCAGTTACATGCAGACGCTGTATACAGTATTTTCCAATGCTTTTTAATGTCTTTTCGTCTTTGTAGTTCATGAGCCTGCGCCAGCCTGGGAAAATTTAACGTGTCAGATGTGTTGGTAGATTGGGAGGCTTTGAGTGAGCCTCCCCGAAGAGTACTACAGTTAAAATGCTAGAGTGTCCCTGTTAACCGTCAATCACCGGCCAAACCTACTCCAGAAGCACCAACGAAAAATTAATTTAACAGAAGCGTTAGTTTTAGAACCTACATTGTGTGTTATCTTTGTAGATAATGAAAACATGTCAACAAACAAAGAACAACTGCTAAATAAATTGTGACGAGACAACAGATGCGATATCTTGTGCATTCACACACAAAGGTGACCTGAAAATACGTACAGAAATTACAAGAATGGTGTTATCGGCTGAAAGACCTCGTAAGTAATGTTTGTGAAGTCAGACCTAAAAGCATGCAGAAAGAAACAATAACCAGATAATCCCCGTACTTCTTAGTAACATTATAGTCGCATCGAGAAAAATGGAGATGCTCTGTTGTCATGGGCTGAAAGTCAAAATCTATCATTTATCCACAACAACAGGCTCCCTCCTTCGTTTAACAGTGCAAGGTAGTAGGGAGATTACAACCCAGACTTAGTCTTTGCAAGTGAAAACGTAGTACAGCACTGGATAAAGCCTGTTGGTCACTTTTACCAAACGACCATCACAGACAGATTATATGTCGAATCTTTCCAGCGGTAAGACCCCAGGTAGCTCTTTTCAAAAGGAAGTACAGCTTTTGGGGATCTGTCTTGAAGAAATGTTCTTCTACGCTCGACGAAAATATTAGTGCAGTCCCTCTAAATCCTGATGAATACATGTGCTTATTGGACACTGTTAAAGACTGCCCAATGAAAACTACACCAAGAAGCTGCTGCTTTATATACAAGTCAAAAAATCTGAAAAAGCAGTATTGCTAAAATGATACTAAAAATTATACAATGAAGACATTTTAGCAAGCAGATTCTTTAAATGGCACAGACTACACTGTGTTCTCTATCTCAGTCTCAAAATGCACAATATTAATGACAGAACTGACATGAGCAGGGAAGCTATATAGCCTGGCTGTTGTAGCACAGCTAAGTAAAGAATCTAACCAAACATTTATTTGTGATAATGTCAAAGCAAATAAGATGACTCACCGAGTCTTATTAAGTGGCAAAAGAATTATTTCCACCAAAGTAGACAAGAAAAATCTTATGACAATGGAGTCAAGAAAACAAGTTTTTTCAGATATTTTGTGTTAAATGATTTGATGCTGACTCTGGATCAATTTAGGATAGAATGACTCGTGAATTGAGTAAATTAAACGTTTTGGTACCATCACAAACAACTGGCTACTATAGTTACTGAATAACTACGTTCAGAACTGTAAACCAACGAAAATTGGGGGGGGGGGGGGGAGCAAAAGTTATAACCATATTAAATTCCGGAAAAGACTGAAGTAGCTGAAAAAGCTGTTTGCCGATTTCCTCGTTATTTCACATTCAGAAGATTAAAGCTAATATTGCAATGGTTAACAGAAAAGATTTGTCCACTTCTAATCCCACAACATTCAGTATTAAGGGCAGGAAAGAGCTGTAAGTTTTCAATAATCAATCTGACATAACATATAAAAATGAGTATGAATGTAACCCTATTGGCGGAGCTATCTTCGTATGTCTTAGAGAAACTTACGATATTGCGAACCATCACATTTTATTAGAACACTGTAAAACATCACTAAAGATTATTTGTTAACTTTCACTTTTAGAAATCTCCTTCAGAACCGAATCTTTTTTATAAATACCAAGGGCACAGAAGCAGATGGAGGGAACACATAAGAGCTTTCGTTTAGGAAATGAGCTAGCGCCATCTATACAGATATTAAATTTGTTTGTGAAGGGACCGAGATACCATCATCACTAAACAGCTGATGGGTCTATTAACGAGGCATGTGGAATCATTATACGTTTTCCACGGTCTACTCCTCCGGAGAAGCTACACTGTCTGATCGGAAGTACCGCACTCGTATTAGTCGACATTAACACAAGGTGTGTCCACCCCTCAATTTTGTGATGACTATAACGCTGCTGGGACACTTTCACTGCGGTGTCTGAATGTCTGAGGAGAAATGGCAGCCCTTCTCCCCCTAGAGTGAAATCAGAAAAGGATATGATTTTGGACGCCCGGTTCTGGAGCGAAGTCGACGTCCGAAGTCACATGAAAGGTGTTCAGTTGGTTTGAAGTCAGGAATCTGGGTAGGCCAATCCCTTTCACCAATATTATTGTCCACATACCATTGCTTTTCTGACGCTCCTTTATGAAAGACTGCACTGTCATGCTGATCATGGTCTCTACGGTGCGCAATACACATTGGTGTAAAACAAAAAATGGTTCAAATGGCTCTGAGCACTATGGGACTTAACCTCTAAGATCATCAGTCCCCTAGAACTTAGAACTAATTAGACCTAACTGACCTAAGGACATTTCACACAACCATGCCCGAGGCAGGATTCGAACCTAGGACCGTAGTGGTCGCGCGGTTCCAGACTGTAGCGCCTAGAACCGCTCGGTAAAACATGTTCATATCCTTCCGCCGTTAACGTTTTCTCATACTGCACTTCACTGTTTGCACTACACGTGCTGGCAGGTAACGTTCTGCAAGCGTTCATCAAACCCAAACCCTTCCATCGGAGTGCAGAAGGGTACAGTGTGATTCATCACACCATCTCCTAAACAACTCTTTCTATACTGTGGAGAAATTCTTGAGTTCAAATAATTAGTCATTAAAAAGAAAGGAAAAAAACTGTGAATGCCCAGTATACAATCATATATTACTTTTAATTTTTTTACTCAGTTGTATGTAATTATTCTACACTCCTGGAAATTGAAATAAGAACACCGTGAATTCATTGTCCCAGGAAGGGGAAACTTTATTGACACATTCCTGGGGTCAGATACATCACATGATCACACTGACAGAACCACAGGCACATAGACACAGGCAACAGAGCATGCACAATGTCGGCACTAGTACAGTGTATATCCACCTTTCGCAGCAATGCAGGCTGCTATTCTCCCATGGAGACGATCGTAGAGATGCTGGATGTAGTCCTGTGGAACGGCTTGCCATGCCATTTCCACCTGGCGCCTCAGTTGGACCAGCGTTCGTGCTGGACGTGCAGACCGCGTGAGACGACGCTTCATCCAGTCCCAAACATGCTCAATGGGGGACAGATCCGGAGATCTTGCTGGCCAGGGTAGTTGACTTACACCTTCTAGAGCACGTTGGGTGGCACGGGATACATGCGGACGTGCATTGTCCTGTTGGAACAGCAAATTCCCTTGCCGGTCTAGGAATGGTAGAACGATGGGTTCGATGACGGTTTGGATGTACCGTGCACTATTCAGTGTCCCCTCGACGATCACCAGTAGTGTACGGCCAGTGTAGGAGATCGCTCCCCACACCATGATGCCGGGTGTTGGCCCTGTGTGCCTCGGTCGTATGCAGTCCTGATTGTGGCGCTCACCTGTACGGCGCCAAACACGCATACGACCATCATTGGCACCAAGGCAGAAGCGACTCTCATCGCTGAAGACGACACGTCTCCATTCGTCCCTCCATTCACGCCTGTCGCGACACCACTGGAGGCGGGCTGCACGATGTTGGGGCGTGAGCGGAAGACGGCCTAACGGTGTGCAGGACCGTAGCCCAGCTTCATGGAGACGGTTGCGAATGGTCCTCGCCGATACCCCAGGAGCAACAGTGTCCCTAATTTGCTGGGAAGTGGCGGTGCGGTCCCCTACGGCACTGCGCAGGATCCTACGGTCTTGGCGTGCATCCGTGCGTCGCTGCGGTCCGGTCCCAGGTCGACGGGCACGTGCACCTTCCGCCGACCACTGGCGACAACATCGGTGTACTGTGGAGACCTCACGCCCCGCGTGTTGAGCAATTCGGCGGTACGTCCACCCGGCCTCCCGCATGCCCACTATACGCCCTCGCTCAAAGTCCGTCAACTGCACATACGGTTCACGTCCACGCTGTCGCGGCATGCTACCAGTGTTAAAGACTGCGATGGAGCTCCGTATGCCACGGCAAACTGGCTGACACTGACGGCGGCGGTGCACAAATGCTGCGCAGCTAGCGCCATTCGACGGCCAACACCGCGGTTCCTGGTGTGTCCGCTGTGCCGTGCGTGTGATCATTGCTTGTACAGCCCTCTCACCGTGTCCGGAGCAAGTATGGTGGGTCTGACACACCGGTGTCAATGTGTTCTTTTTTCCACTTCCAGGAGTGTATGTTTGTTCTGTTGACACGTTTCACATCCTAACTAATGAACTGCTTGAATCACTCGTTTCCGGTCATCCGCCGTCCAGCATTGTCGCTCTTTACGCCACCTCAAGTGTCCATTACCATTGACTACAGAAATATGTGCCATATGAGGAGCTGCTCAGCAATGTATCCCTTTATTTGTAACTCCTTATGCACAGTCATAGTGCTAGCTAGACTTCTAGTGGCACTTCGGAACTCACGAGTGATTTCCGCTGATTTCATGTGATGTTATACAACCTCCATCCGCAATGGTCGACGGCCTCTGCCCGGCAGTACATGAGGTTTCTTTCGCCTACGTTTAGCTGTGGTTCTTCCTTCACGTTTCCACTTCTCAATCATATCAGCCCCAGACTTTGGCAGCTTTAGAAGGATTGAAATTTCGTTGATGGGTATGTCTCTCAGATAACATCCAATTAGTAGTCCACGTTAGATGTTACTGAGCTCTCCGAATCGATGCAGTCTATTGTGACTGCTTCTCTACTGACAAAACAGTACTCCTCCCCATCTTTTATACTGGCAGATCTACCTCTCCAGGTTACACACGGGTGTCTGAATACTTTCGATCAGATTGTGTCTGCTGTTTCGCTGGAATCACTGCTCCCAGCATTCGTACAGAAATAGCAGCCATCCATACTGACGACCGCATCATCGCAGCACAAGGCAATAAATTTGAGACAGTGGCTTAAACGCTGTTAACAGCGCTAGATGCCCTCTCTACGTGCTGTGGAAGGAACTAACTTAAAACGAACCAAATGAAAACACAAACATGTGTTTTCCATGTGAGGAAGAGGGATGCAAGAACATGCTTAAATATTTCTGGAAGGTAAAACACTGGAACACTGTGCTTCTCCAAAATACCCGGGGGTTACATTGAGCCGCACCTTGTCTTTTAAGCAGAAATGTCAGAACACCAGATGCAAGTGAATGCCAGAAAGAATATTAAGAGTAAATTCACAGGGTGTACCTGCATAGCCAGAAACTGTGAGAACTTCTGCAATAGCTTTTTGCTGCTCTAAAGGTGAATACGCGTGCTCTGTATCGTACAGATCCAACTGTACGAAATCAGTGGATGTGGCTGTCAGTGAGACATGTCGCATCCTTACAGACTGTTTACGGTTCAGTAAACTTCAGAAGCTATTTCGCTGAAATTGCTCCTATCAATATTCTACGTACTGCAACAGCTATAAAACATAAGACCAGAGCAATAGTATCCGAAGGTCATGCTCCGTTCAGTAGCCAGTAAGTAGATCAACGATTTATGTCGGAAAAGAGTTTCCTGAAGACAACTGAAGAATTCATAGCACCACCACAACAAACTAAACTACAAAAGCGACGCGCAAGATCTAATCATCTGGAAAAACTGACGATGCGCGAAGCAAGACTCTCCCTTAACCTGTCGCCATACGAAACGCGCATCCGAACGTTGAGCGTTAATCGTGCCGAGTTTCTGACGTCATAGCGTGGGACAGCTTGTTGGGGAGTCTTTCCGAATGCGCAGAACAATATCTAGCATATCTGATGTTCTAAACGTGCGTTTGAACGTTGATCAACGAGGTGGCAGAACGCCACTTCGTCACATGCATGATATCTCCCTTCGCTGCATAATTGTGAGGCGCCTTATTGGTTTTCAGCTGAAACCGTACGAATATTTGCACTAGTTTCTGAGCACTAGCTTACCGAGAATCACTCGAAAACTCCCCGTTAATTGTATAATTCGTTGTAATGAAATGGCGAGAAAGGTCATATTCGCGGTAAAACAATTAAGTTGACTTGCGTATTTTATCGTATTATGAGAGAATGCTACTTGAATGCAACGGCATGCTGAGGATCCACTAGAACGCATCGTTCTTGGTACAGTTTGTTATAATTCAATTTCAAGTGGTAATGTAGCTACGATTGCAGCTTTCAGGACGTACTAACAAGTTAAGTATGGTCATTCGAGATTCGTGATCACTTTGCCGGCTCGGTAGCTCAGCGTGCTCGGTCAAAGGGTTAGCTGCTCTCTGTAATAAAAAATAAGTAAAAAAATAAATAAAAGAAAATTAGTGAGTGTGTCAACGACGAACTTGAACAGGTGTCATGGGACTTATGCTCCAAACAAATGCAACGAACAAAAACGAACAATATGAGATTAAAAAAAGCGGAATGAATAACGTAACAGGTTCATGACGGAATGAATAGTGTATTGGTGTTTCGCGTCACGCTACATCCAAATATTTTTTTCTAACTTTCGCATTTTTGATAGATTCTGATACGTTCTTATGAGTTAAATATAAGTACATACTATAATACTCGATGTTATGTAAATATAAGTATGCTCCTTTTGAGGAGTGAGTTTGTTCGATTGGGTTAATCTACAGGACAGTGGTCAAGTAAGAATGACCTTAGGGTTTTACTAAAAAGTGAAAATGATGAAATAATTTTTATTCTGTGTGGAGAACTATTTTAAATTTGTATCGCACTATTTGTAATGGAACTTTTATAAATCAGTATCCTTTCTGACTGGACATGGTACTTCCCTTTCTCACGGATGTTGAAGTTTTTATTTATGTATACCACAGAGCCATCCCCCCCCATGAACCAAGGACCTTGCCGTTGGTAGGGAGGCTTGCGTGCCTCAGCGATACACATAGCGGTACCGTAGGTGCAACCACAATGGAGGGCTACCTATTGAGAGGCCAGACCAACGTGTAGCTCCTGAAGAGGGGCGGTAGCCTTTTCAGTAGTTTCGGGGGCCACAGTCTGGAAGATTGACTGATCTGTCCTTGTAACATTAACGAAAGCGGCCTTGCTCTGCTGGTACTGCGAACGGCTGAAAGCAAGGGAAAACTACAGCCGTAATTTTTCCCGAGGACATGCAGCTTTACTGTATTGTTAAATGATGATGGCGTCCTCTTGGGTAAAATATTGCGGACGTAAAGTAGTACCCCATTCGGACCCCCGGGCGAGGATTACTCAGGAAGATGTCGTTATCAGGAGAAGGAAAACTGGCGTTCTACGTATCGGAGTGTGGAATGTCAGACCCCTTAATCGGGCAGGTAGGTTAGAAAATTTAAAAAGGGAAATGGATAGGTTAAAGTTAGATATAGTGGGAATTAGTGGAATTCAGTGGTAGGAGGAGTAAGACATTTGGTCAGGTGAATACAGGATTATAAATACAAAATTAAATAGGGGTAATGCTGGAGTGGGTGTAATACTTAATAAAGAAAAAAAAATACGAGCGCGGTTAAGCTACCACGAATAGCATAGTGAACGCATTATTGTAGCCAAAATAGACACAAAGCCCACGCCTCCCATACTATTACCAATTTATATGCCAACTAGCTCCGCAAATGACTAAGAGATTGATAAAATGTATGATGCGATGTTGTTGTTGTGGTCTTCAGTCCTGAGACTGGTTTGATGCAGCTCTCCATGCTACTCTATCCTGTGCAAGCTTCTTCATCTCCCAGTACCTACTGCAACCTACATCCTTCTGAATCTGCTTAGTGTATTGATCTCTTGGTCTCCCTCTACGATTTTTACCCTCCACGCTGCCCTCCAATGCTAAATTTGTGATCCCTTGATGCCTCAAAACATGTCCTACCAACCGATCCCTTCTTCTAGTCAAGTTGTGCCACAAACTTCTCTTCTCCCCAATCCTATTCAACACCTCCTCATTAGTTACGTGATCTACCCACCTTATCTTCAGCATTCTTCTGTAGCACCACATTTCAAAAGCTTCTATTCTCTTCTTGTCCAAACTGGTTATCGTCCATGTTTCACTTCCATACATGGCTACACTCCATACAAATACTTTCAGAAACGACTTCCTGACACTTAAATCTATATTTGATGTTAACAAATTTCTCTTCTTCAGAAACGATTTCCTTGCCAATAAAAGAAATTATTCAGATAGTGAAGGGAGATGAAAATTTAGTAGTCATGGGGGACTGTAATTCGATAGTAGGAAAAGGAAGAGAAGGAAAAGTAGGAAGTGAATATGGAATGGGGGTAAGGAATGAAAGAGGAAGCCGCCTGGTAGAATTTTGCACAGAGCATAACTTAATCATAGCTAACACTTGGTTCAAGAATCATGAAAGAAGGTTGTATACATGGAAGAGGACTGGAGACACCGGAAGGTTACAGATAGATTATATAATAGTAAGACAGAGATTTAGGAACCGGATTTTAAATTGTAAGACATTTCCAGGGGCAGATGTGGACTCTGACCACAAACTATTGGTTATGAACTATAGATTAAAACTGAAGCAACTGCAAAAAGGTGGAAATTTAAGGAGATGGGACCTGGATATACTGAAAGAACCAGAGGTTGTTGAGAGTTTCAGAGGGAGCATTAGGGAACGATTGACAAGAACGGGTGAAAGAAAGTCAGTAGAAGAAAAATGGGTAGCTTTGGGAGATGAAATAGTGAAGGCAGTAGAGGATCTAGTAGGTAAAATGACGAGGGCTAGTAGAAATCCTTGGATAACAGAAGAAATATTGAATTTAATTGATGAAAAGAGAAAATATAAAAATTCAGTAAATGCAGTAGGCAACAGAAATACAAACATCTGAAAAATGAGATCGCAGGAAGTACAAAATGACTAAGCAGGGATGGCTAGAGGACAAATGTTAGGCTGTAGAGGCATATATCACTAGGGATAAAATAGATACTGCCTACAGGAAAATTAAAGAGACCTTTGGAGAAAACAGAGCCACGTGTATGAATATCAAGAGCTCAAGTGGAAACACAGTCCTAAGAAAAGAATGGAAAGCAGAAAGGTGGAAGGAGTATATAGATGGTCTATAAAATGGCGATGTGCTTGAGGACAAAACTTATTATGGAAATGGAAGAGGACGTAGACGAAGATGAAATGGGAGATAAGATACTGCGTGAAGAGTTTGACAGTGCATTGAAAGACCAAAGTCGAAACAAGGCCCCGGGAGTAGAGAACATTCCATTCGAACTATTGATAGCCTTGGGAGAGCCAGCCCTGAAAAAACTCTACAATCTGGTGAGTAAGATGTATGAGACAGGCGAAATACCCTCAGACGTCAAGAAGAATATAATAATTCCAATCCCAAAGGAAGTAGGTGTTGACAGGTGTGAAAATTACCGAGCTATCAGTTTAATACGTCACGGCTGTAAAATACTAACACGAATTCTTCATAAACGAATGGAAAAACTGGTAGAAGCCGACCTTGCGGAATATCAGTTTGGTTTCCGTAGAAATGATGGAACTCGTGAGGCAGTATTGACCCTACGACTTATCTTAGAAGATAAATTAAGAAAAGGCAAACCTACGTTTCTACCATTTGTAGACGTAGAGAAAGCTTTCGACAATGTTGACTGGAATACTCTCTTTCAATTTCTGAAAGTGACAGGGGTAAAATACAGGGAGCGAAAGGCTATTTACAGTTTGTACAGAAACCAGATGGTAGTTACAAGAGTCGAGGGGCGTCAAAGGGAAGCAATCGTTGGGAAGGGAGTGAGACAGGGTTGTATCCTATCCCCGATGTTATTCAATCTGTATATCGAATAAGCAGTAAATGAAACAAAAGAAAAATTCGGAGTAGGAATTAAAATTCATGGAGAAGTAAAAACTTTGAGGTTTGCCGATGACATTGTAATTCTGTCAGAGACAGCAAAGGACCTGGAAGAGCAGCTGAACGGAATGGACAGTGTCCTGAAAGGTGGATGTAAGATGAACATGAACAAAAGCAAAACGTAGATAATAGAATGGAGTCGAATTAAATAGGGTTATGCTAAGGGCAATAGATTAGGAAAAAAGATACTTAAAGTAGTAGATGAGTTTTGCTATTTGGGGAGCAAAATAACTGATGATGGTCGAAGTAGAGAGGATATTAAATGTAGACTGGCAGTAGCAAGGAAAGCGTTTCTGAAGAAGAGAAATTCTTATCAACAGGTATAGATTTAAGTGTCAGGAAGACGTTTCTAAAAGTATTTGTATGGAGTGTAGCCATGCATGGAAGTGAAACACGACGATAAATAGCGTAGACAAGAAGAGAATAGAAGCTTTCGAACTGTGGTGCTACAGAAGAATGCTGAAGATTAAATGGGTAGATCACATAACTAATGAGGAGGTGCTGAATAGAACTGGGGAGGAGAGAAATTTGTGGCACAACTTGACTAGAAGAAGGAATCGGTTCGTAGGACATGTTCTGAGGCATCAGGGGATCACCAATTTAGTACTGGAGGGCACCGTGGAAGGTAAAAATCGTAGTGGGAGACCAAGAGGTGAATACACCAAGCAGATTCAGAAGGATGTAGGTTGCAGTAGATACGGGGAGATGAAGAAGCTTGCACAGGATAGGGTAGCATGGAGAGCTGCATCAAACCAGTCTCTGGACTGAAGACGACACCAACAGCAACAACAACGACTACAACAGACAGAACAACGTTACTAGCGTACTGACACAGGTGGAAAGTTCGTTTCAATAGAGCTAATATAGGAATTTTACGCCTGTCTGTTTCGTAAACGAGCAGTGTGATTTACGAGCCAGATACAGCCGACAACTGCCGTTGGAGCGGATGCGATCGCGTAAACCACGTTGGACCCACGTACCGTATGCACAAGTCCATCGTTTCTGTGCGTTCAGGAGCACGTTGAACTCGGCACGCTCAAAGTTGACGTTCGTCACCACAGCGCGTGTGCCGACGGCTTTGGCCACAAGGAAGAACGGACTAACCGGGAGTCACTCAACCAACTCTGCTCTTGTGTTAGAAGGAGCAGAGATGAAGTCACAGAGCAGAGTCTGTGCTGTGCTGGAGTATGCTCAGCTCCACGTTCACACAGGACAGCCTTGTTCATCATGAAGCAGTTAGCTCAAGCTACGATCAGTGTGTCTGAGGTGGAAAATTTCCGGCCTTCTGTCATGTAGTATTAGTAATCACTAAAGTTTGTACTTAATTTAGTTAAGCATATATGTGTCTATATGTTTTTTGGCTTCGGAGACGCTAAATGGTAAATAAATATTTGTGTGTGCTTTCTTTTTTTCAGTTATCATCTTGTCCCAGTTTTGACAAATTTTTGTTCCTTTCCCTATTCTTCTGCTGTTGCTTCTTTTGTCCCGTATCAGCTAAGGTCGGAATGGTTATTTACAGATTTGTCAAGATTAATGTAAGGGGACGCCGGAGGCCCTTCCTGTCGCCACCCTTTTACATCTCCTCCTCCCACCCCCGCCACCACGCAGGGCGGAATATGTGTATTTAAATCCCACTTTCATGTGAAAGTGGGCGAAAGTTTTCTAAACGTGTGTCAGTAATATAAATGGCGCGAAAATTGATTGCCAGCTCGGTATTCGCCTAGGGGGGCAGCAAAACCACCTACAAACCGCATCCAGGCTGGCCGGTACAGTGGCCCATTTCGTCAATCCTCCGGGCGATTCGATACGGGCCCAGCGCAACTCCTCCTATCCAGGCGGGTCCTATTCGACCTGAGGATTGCTGCACAGGTGGCTGGATTTGGATAATATTCTTCTGTGAGAACTCTCCCAAGTCATCTCCATATGTTTGAGTTAGTACTGCCATTATTTCGTCAATTTTTTTCCAGTTTCATTTTGGTCATGTAATTCAACATTCTAATAATTATTCCAAGTATACCTGCGAATCGTTGTTTTCTTCTGCGCTTCTACCGTTCTCGTAAGTTACATAACTCCTAATTACTTGAAGTTACAGAGCAAATGATCACTAGTTTTTACTGAAACGCGTGTTTATTCAAAGAAGCCATGACATTGTTTTGGGACTGATATTTCTCAACCGTTTTGTTTGACTTTTTATTACAATGTAAAATAAATAAAGAAGTAAACAGTTACGTGAAATTTTCGACTTGGTATCCTGAGACCCCAACATGTTATTACTAATGATCTACTTGATTAATAATGGTCATAAATTAATCGCAAGCTGCGGAATCGTGAACTTCTACATTTTCCCACCTGTTTTTATTTTTCTCGACGTTTCTCTTGTAGGTTTTCAGTGTACTAGTAATGTCACACCATAATAAAATTTACGAAAAGCTATAGAAAGCGATTCTCCCCGCTGACATTCGAAGGAGAAAGTTGTGATGTTGGTACTTTGTTGCAAGTAGCGCGATGCTAATAGCGCAGCGCCTATTTCGAAAACATCGGCTCTGGATGCGCGCCAGCGCTGTGAAGGGCAACGGCCGGGCCAGACAGCTGCTCGCCAGTCGGTACCCCAAACCCGGCTCCGTGGCCTTGACCACTCACCACCTACACATATAACTGAAGTTATGACGTCTGACAACACCGTGACCACTTTTAATATAGCAAATGCCATTTTCGTAATCATTTAAAATCTTAAGACAAAATCCTAAGCGAAAGAAAGAATAAAAATGCATATTTACGAACTTCCGCATACTAGAATATTTGTAGGTCAGCAACTTCTGTTAATCAGTACAACGAAAAGCAAGCTAAACTTACAAATTTCATATCTGTATGCGCTGTAACTGTTCTTTTGTACAATTCTGACATGGTTTTTGCATTTTCAGGAATAACATTTTGATTATCTGTTACGATCATTTGCAAATGAGTTCAGGCCCGAAACTAGGCATCGAGTGAAAAAGGAGAAGCGAAATTTGCGATTTTGGCTGGTTTTATGTTGTACTGAAAATGCATATATTTAATTTTTAATATCTGTAGAATTATTCTCAAGCTAATTGTAATATTTTAAGTATATGTATCTTTAATATTAATTATTTTGTGCATATACTTCAGAGTGTTTACTTATTACGAAGGTGAATTTTGCATAAGGAGGACGCTGGAGTATGTTACCAGCCGCGTTGCAATATGAACATAGCTTTTGTTGAATTTCCGGTGACAACGTCCGTAGTTTCAACTGAATCTTTTCACTGATGACTCACTGCTCCACTCAGTAATTAGTTCTTTATTACTTCATGACGTTTTATTTATACTTTCTATTTGCCAACTGTCATTGTTCGCATTTTATTGTATCGCATTACTTTCAGCTTTGTACTACCCTATGTTTTCCTCTTCTTTTACTAGGTACTGAATCTGAGTCTGAACTGTAATTCATTTCTAAACCAGTGACCTAAATAAAATGTGACCTAGACGGGGTCTGCCTCTTGTCTACATTTTACACTCATTACGCAAAGAAGCTCTTGTTTGCTTATTATCTACCCCTATTCACAAATGTAGACAACTAAGCTCCAATACGTGTTTTTGAGATGTGAAGACATTCACTGAAATCACTCTCAGATGATCGCTTGTTACTACGGAGAAGAAAGGTCTTAGAACTCGGCGACATTTAACAATCTTTTTATGTAGTCAGATTTTGCTTTGAACAACGTAATCTGTGCATTCACTACCAGGTTACAGTACCTAATCCTCCATGCGAATGATCTAGTGTGCGATGTCGAAACGTGTCGAAATATTTTGACACGTATAGTGGACATCATTCATAGTTCCATAGGCCAAATTTTTAACTGGCTGTTCCTACTGTAAATATGTCAACATAATTTATAAACCCATTTGTTTACAGGCGCGACACACTCAAGGAAGAAAGGAATACTCCAGGATGTTGCTAACGGTTAATTCTGTTAAGCGTGGCACGCCTGACCGAGAAAGTAGGGCAGTCTTATAATAATTGTATTGATCATTCAGAAACGACTACACCTTCAAAGATGTGTTATACACAGAAAAGACCAGCAGATTGTTTGTGTTTTTCTTTCAATTTCTGATAATTCAGTGTAATAAACAACTGTTACCATAATATTCTGCTTTCTGTGGAGTTCTAAAGGCAACGCCATCTGAGGCCATGAAACAGGAAACATATGAGGATATTGTCCGTTGCACGAATCTCGTCTAATCACTTTTAGACGAACATTCAATAATTCATTATTATTCGGTACTTAAGAATTGAGTTCTTGAAAACGGCGATGTGCTGAGTCAAATAAGATGATAAACAAAAGTCGGTTCAAATGGTTCAAATGGCACCGAGCACTATGGGACTTAACTTCTGAGGTCATCAGTCCCCTAGAAGTTAGAGCTACTTAAACCTAACTAACATAAGGACATCACACACATCCATGCCCGAGGCAGGATTCGAGCCTTCGTCCGTAGCGGTCGCGCGGTTCCAGATTGTAGCGCCTAGAACCGCTTGGCCACTCCGCCTGGCAACAAAAGTCGGAATATTTTTAAAAAAAGTTTCGTGTTCCTTAGCACAACTGTGTGCAAAGAGTTATCGTTTACACCGTCTGTATGGAAGGCGCCCCACCATTTTAAGAAGTCCTTCACACATAGATTGGTCTTTCAGATAAGAATAATTTTATATGTTCCATTTCTTCATCTGTACACGAAAGTTCTGTGATCCGAATTTCTGTACATTTTAAAATCTGAAGTTCAACATCAAATTGCTGTATTTTATATTTTACTAACTGAATGTTCTGGTGAAAGATTGTTAGATCTGTATGAATTCTAGTGCTAGTTGCCCTAGTGGATCCTTACTGATTCTGGTGCCCAACAAGATTGCTTCTTGCTTACGCGGATCCTATTCGTTTTGAGCTGACGGGAGAAGAGTCTACACTAATGAGGAAATATTTTAAGTACGGGTACCATTTGTCTGGGTTTATTGTAAGAAATATCGAGTCCTCCTACTAACGACAATACATGTGTGGCCTGAGACCCACCCGCTATGCTTTCACTAATTAGCTCAACCAGCCTTCCCTTCACAGTCCTGTTTACGTGTATGCCTTGCCTTGCGAAGTCCCACCTGTCATTAGTAGCAGCTCCTAGCAGTTCAAGATGCCTCGTCTCTTCGTTAATACAATTTACAGCACTACTAAGATTTGGCGGATCATGGCGCAGAAACAATTCAACATAGTGCACACTGCTGTCACAAGTGAGAAAATCTATGTCGTTCATGTCACCACCAGTATCATACGCCCAGTCCCTATCCAAACGGTCTCCTGCCCATCCCACGATTTGTACCTCAGCCCACACAAAGGCCACAAGTCCTCAGTCGCTTGACTCAGCCCTGTACTAGGTTTTGAAATGAAAGTCAACTGCTACTCTAACCCTAGCATTTCCAGTACAGTAGCTGAAGGTCTATGCCTAAGCAACGACTACTACATAGCACCAGTATTTCCTTGTAACATTTTCCCCATGCCATGCTTCCCAATCACTGCGTATATCCTACAACTGCTTCTACCTGAGGCACCTTTACACTTAACTTCGGCACCTGCTGAAACATGTTTCGTGTGTGTGTGTGTGTGTGTGAGAGAGAGAGAGAGAGAGAGAGAGAGAGAGAGAGAGAGAGAGAGAGAGAGAGAGAGTGCACAAATAAACTCTCAGACCTTGTCCTTTTGACCTAATAATGCACCCCTATCCCCTCCCCATGCCACCATTTTCCACAAGATACTGAGTAATTTCCATTTCTCACTACCCTATTATAGCTTCCGAATCTTCCACTCATGGTCACAAATTTTGGTTCAAATGGCTCTGAGCACTATGGGACTTAACTTATAAGATCATCAGTCCCCTAGAACCTAGAACTACTTAAACCTAACTAACCTAAGGACATCACACACATCCATGCCCGAGGCAGGATTCGAACCTGCGACCGTAGCGGTCGCGCGGTTCCAGACTGTACCGCCTTTAACCGCTTGGCCACCACGGCCGGCTCACAAATTTTAAAACCAAAAATCAACTAAATAAGAAACCGTGAGTACGCTTCATTATATAACTCAAACACTTCACGGGTTCAGTTATCGGCTGTATGTAAACAAATGACAATAATAGCATAAGAAATTCTCTTATCGCCTTTCCTTTAGAAGCAGTATGACAACAGAAGAAATTAGTGTGACGTAAAAAATATTTTTAGCAATATTATTTTGAATTTATCACTCGAAATATCAGGCATAGATAGCAAGAATTGGAATACCCAAATAATATATTCCAGGACTAAAGCATGAAGAACGGTCAAATATGTACTTGTTTGATAATAATACATACTAATGAGTATATATGCTGCAAAATATACATTCTAATCAAGAACCAAAATCGATTAAACAGCTTATAATTATGCACGGCAATACACCTATCCGTCTCTTTCGTAGGCTATCTAGAACAAAATAAATGTAATTTTTCTGGAACTGGATGCACATGCATTCGTAGCTCTGAAAATTAAAATGAAGAGTCAAGAAAAAAGGAAAACATTAGTAACTGAAGAAAATACAATGTTCCTAGAACGGTATACACATGTGTTCAACACTGTAAATTCCAAAATTTGCAACAATATCAGAAATTGAGTACGCCTTGATGCCAAACACATTGTTATTTGTTTACTTATTTATTTTCCCAAACTAGTTTCAGCGACAGACATCACCATCATCAGCCGGCTATTTTAAATCTAAAACATTCAGAAAATAAGACAATTATACATACACAGTTCCTGATGGAGAAAGAGACGGATGGTACACACTAACATACAATAACAAAATATCACATAGAATTGGAAACATCTTGAAAAATCAAGGGATCTCAATAACATTCAGAACAAACAACACAGTTCAGAGAAGGCTAAGACCAGTCAGAAAAACCACAGACAAATTCAGCAACGCTGGAATATATCAACTAACTTGCAACTCCTGTCGGGCACAATACATAGGAAAAACAAGCAGAAATTCCCTAACAGGTACACAGAGCACATGAGAGCTCTAAAGAGTGACACCACACATTCAACTTTCGCAGAACATTTAATGAACAAAAACTACCCTACTAGTATCGAAAACGGTCTACACATTCTGAAAAACAGCAGCAGTTTTTATCGACAACTTACAACAGAATAAAATTACTACATACAAAAGGCTATAGTGGAAGGGAAAAATGTAATAAGTGATGACACAACACTTCGCAACAACACATTATTTACTACTCTGAGAGAACTGACCAAGGACACAGAACAGAAAGCACACACACGCAAAAGAACCACTTCCCCATCACACACAGAGACATAAATAAGGAACAGAAGTCGTCGTAATTCCCGCTACAGTTTTCCTAGCCTTCTCGCAACATGAGATACACTTCTCGCAAAACACGCGAACAGCAAGCTGGCGTAATGTTCTTGATCATAAACGAAGTGCGAAAGTTTTGTTTTTTCTGTGTGCAGAATCAGTTACATGCTGTCCAACGAACGTTAGTACAAGAATAACTAAATTAACAGCCCAGTACACACCAAAATGGATTCCACAACACTACCGCAGCCCCAAGTGTATATTGGTGACGTACTAAGTTCACCTTTTAGTGTTTGTTTACTAACAGCCGCTCACACAGTTGCAGATGACATAATGGACGCTGAGAAAAAACGGCAACAGAAAAAAGTACAGAAAATATGCCCCAAAGAGAGAGAGTAATTATTACAATCATGACATAATATACAATAAATAAGGTAGTACGAAAGTATCCATAGCAAATTATATTTCAACATACGAACAGTAAAAATGTAATAATGTGTTACAGTGTTTGTATAACTATGCTATTTTTTGCATGTCTTAGATTTAAAAAACCCACTGATGATGGTGATATTTGTGGCCGAAACTAGTTTGGAAAAATAAATAAGTAAACAAATAACAATGTGTTTTGCATCAAGGCGCACTCAGTTTCTGCTATTGTTTTTCTATGCAAACACGGACCAAATGGAAGAGTCCAAAGATAAAATTATTGTCTAAAATTTGCAATTACGAAAGTAAGAAGAACATCATTACCAACAGAATTTTACTTGTTTTATTATTACTGTAGTGATAAGACAATCACACATTACGTTACCTAAAAAAAATAAGGTTTAGGTTTCTTAACACAGCTATTCGATTTTGATGATGAAACTTTTCCACTAATCGAGACAAAACTGAATAAAACTGGAAATAATTATTCATATGAAGATCTTGATTTTTATCCATAATCAAGTATTTTATTCTGTGTCTGCAGCAGTTC
Organism: Schistocerca nitens; assembly: GCF_023898315.1. Lineage (NCBI taxonomy): Eukaryota > Metazoa > Arthropoda > Insecta > Orthoptera > Acrididae > Schistocerca > Schistocerca nitens. Next base: position 356,338,377 of record NC_064616.1, on the reverse strand, counting down.
CATACAACAACGGGCGTAACTCATAGAGAGCATTTCTTTATGATATGATAACGCATATACGTGGGTACAGGAGCTCCTAAAGAAATTATTCCAAACTTTTATAAATAATTGTTGTAAAATTTGTTATTTTATCCCTTTTTTTGTACTGTAGGAGGTATTTATTTTATGTATGTTATTTATGCATCTTGATCGGTCATTTATAAAATGCTTCATCAGTCATCTTCAGATGTAAAATAGACGAAAAAAAAATTTATAACATGTTTTCTGGTGTGCTCTCCGTGTTGTTCTCACAGCTACATTATTATACAATCAGTATTTCATTTCCAAGCGAAGAGGTGCACTAGGAAATTTTGCCCTAGACCATTAATGAGTTGAAATATGGCAAATTTTCTTTATTTGTTCCCGAGACCACCAATTATCCTAAGAACAAATGTTACCGTACTTGGTTGTTCGAAAAGTATTAAAATATATTTTTCTCTATAGTTTCAGTTGTCATCAATATGTGCATCCAAAATTTGGAACTCTCTGCCTTCTTCACTGACCTCTTTCTATCTGCTACTTTTAACTATGAATTTTTTCCATGTCTTATACAGAACTGAATATACTCCATTTTTCTGTAAGTAATGAATAATCCTATTGCAGAGTAACATTTACCAATTCGCTGAAAAATGCTATAACGATTTTCTGGTTTTTCTCTGTCTTAATAGTATTTATTATAACTCTCGAGTAACCCGCAAAACTTCTTATATGTGTTGCCTCTGTTTCACAGCTTCCATTTTCCATTAACGTACAGTGGCTCTTTCGCCAAACAATTATAACGAGCGAGGTGGCGCAGTGCCGGCCGAAGTGGCCGTGCGGTTAAAGGCGCTGCAGTCTGGAACCGCAAGACCGCTACGGTCGCAGGTTCGAATCCTGCCTCGGGCATGGATGTTTGTGATGTCATTAGGTTAGTTAGGTTTAACTAGTTCTAAGTTCTAGGGGACTAATGACCTCAGCAGTTGAGTCCCATAGTGCTCAGAGCCATTTGAACCATTTGAGGTGGCGCAGTGGTTAGCACACTCGACTAGCATTCGGGTGGATGACGGCTCATACCCGCGTTCGGCCATTCGGATTTACATTTTTCATGATTTCCTTAAATCACTCCAGGCAAATGCCGGGATGGTTCGTTTGAAAGAGCACCAGCCGATTTCCCTCTCCATCCTTGATACAATCTGAGCTTGCACTCTGTCTCTAATGAACTCGATGTCGAAGGGACTTTGGTATCGTTCCTTCTTCCGAGCAGTCACGATGCCATACATGGTTGAAAACTAGAAAGTCGCATCGATATGAAGCTATTTTCAGACAGAACACTAGTGGAGTAGCCAGCCATGTTCACCTTCACAGAAACTGTCTTTCACGTAATGTAATTTAGAAAAGTTCAGACAACTGAAAACTTCAGCTATGCCCCACTCACCTCAAATACAGCTAGTGTTTTAACAACTACACTATGATGGTTTCAATGTATAATTGCCCATTTTCATCAAACACTGCTTCGACTCTAGACGGCATGTATTGAGCATTCCCTTACAGTTTCACTTCATTGTGAAATCGTGAATAGTGGAAGCGTTCGTTGTACCCGTGCTGAAATCTACCACACCCGTTTGCTACAGCCGGCCGGTGTGGCCGTGCGGTTCTAAGCGCTTCAGTTTGGAACGGCGTGACCGCTACGGTCGCAGGTTCGAATTCTGCCTCGGGCATGGATGTGTGTGATGTCCTTAGGTTAGTTAGGTTTAAGTAGTTCTAAGTTATAGGGGACTGATGACCTCAGAAGTTAAGTCCCATAGTGCTCAGAGCCATTTGAACCATTTTTGATTTGCTACACCGAAGACAGATAAATGCTTTGGAAGTCCTGAATTTCACCGAAGGACACATTCCTATAATCGGTTCTTTGTTTCAACTGCGGATAACAGCCATGACATAAAATGTTACTGTACCTGAAGCATGCTTCGCTAATGACGTGCCGATAATCATTTTTGGCGTAGTAGTCGTGTGGATCATTGTTTGTACTATAAACACCACTTTCGCTTCAGTTAGGGAAGAAAAGAGGTTTCTGCTTTCCTAGGTACGAGAACACCTCATTTTTGTGTAAGACTAGACCGCCGCTTGCGCTAGTGAATGCACGATTGGGAAACATTTCTGGCATCAACTTATTGCTGTTGCTCCTCTGTCCTACACAATTACAGTAAACTGAACCTCGAAACTCTGCGTAAAAGTAATATATTATTATAACTGCAACAGCGAACTGATTATCTAAATGAATTATCACTTTAACTTGTCAAGTATCTCGAGATACAAGTAGCAGATCACGGAACACGGAGCAGAGTTCATTTCGATAAGTAACTCACTTACGTGCAACAAGTAACGTACATGATGTGAGAAAATTATCACTTGGCTCAAATTTAAGGCATCTGCTGCAGTCATCATGTATTACGAAACTGGTACTTGGTTTCCAGTAAACATGACGTAATGGAACACTTAACGGTGGCAACTATCTGATAAAAGAGAGAAATAGAATTTAATGATTTGCTTCTTAATTGTCTTATTTTTTAGTAAAACACACATCCTTGTCTGAAGAACCAAGATACTAATATTGTTCTGTGAAATGAAAGGTATAACAATAATGCGATGGATTTCCAGTAAGAAAGTTTCCCTGTTTTTTAAAAAAAATATTACACACAGTTTATCATGTTGAAATAATTTTATTGGTGTTGTAAAATGCTTCTTCTACTGTTCTACATAGTCTCCGTGTTCTCCCTAGCTTTTCGGTAACGTGACGCAAGTTTTTCCGAACTAGTGTTGCACAACGTCGGGTTCTGTGCTCGTCATGAAAAATCTGCGAGCTGCCATCACAAGAAAACGTCCTCGGCTTTTGTCTCGCAGAATTCTCTTCCTCCATGACAATGTTCGGCCTCATATAGCTCCAATGTTTCCGCTTCCTCCATATTCACCAGATATTGCCCCTAGTTATTTTCTCGTGTTCCCTCAACTCAAAGCTCATGTTGGAGGTAAGCACTTCAACACCGATGATGCAGTAGCATCAATAGTGGACAGCTGGTTACGAGCACAGGACCCGATCTGGTACAGCGTTGGTTTGGAAAAACTTGTGTCACGTTACCAAAAATGCTTGGAAAAACCTGAAGACTCTACAAAAAACGTAACAGAAGCATTGCACAGTGTAAATAAAATTATTTACACATGATAAATTGAGTATAACTTTTTTTATATGAAATAGGATAACCTGCTTGCTGGACGCCATCGTACTTTCAGCCACGAAACTCATCGTCATTACACACATTGACTTCTTTCCGATACATCAAGAGGTAACTTGAGAGCTAATCACAATGGGAGATTTAATTTCCTTCTTCTCTTTCTTACCACGATGTCAAATTAGACTTAGAAAGCATTCGTTTATGTAAGTTAATGAACTCCATCGACAACCGACATGGACATCCATATCGCTCTCACGACGTATTTCACAGTGTTATGCAACAGCAAATAGCATCGTTTCAAAGCCGACATATTATTGCGACAGCAAAATCATTGCCATTTCTTGTGTTACGTGTATCCGAAGATAAAAGCCAAACTGTTGCTTGCGATTACCACGTGCATGTTTTATACAGTAATGGATGATTATACGAGAGCTGCACCGAATGTAATGCAAAACTTGGTACAACTTCCCTACTGACTGACGTGAGTTGATAAAATTGCGCATGTGGCTGGAGTAACTCCTTCTGTACAAAGCAGTCTCTATTCAAAACATTCTTTGCTGAAAGCTATACAATTGCGCTATACAGAACCCAGCTCTCGAATCCTCTTTGAAAAAGTATTCTCTAAGTGCTTACGTATCATTCGCTATTGATAGTACGGCCGCGTTCTATAAATGCAACGGGAATAACGCTGCTCTCATCCTAAAAATAATGTCACTACAACTGTCTGAGTTGATCGGTGTAGCTTAAATTTCTTATCCCTTTGAGAATAGATGTAACGGCGTTCGACGGATTGGTTCTTTGTTTGCAGACCACTACGATAGTCTAATGTTACCTCTTGTGTCACCAGACGGAAAGAGGTGCCTTACTGGCTTCGAACACTTCAAGCAAATCAGAACAGTTTCAATTTTTCACCTTTCAAATTTGTCGTCAGATGACAGAACTTTGCTCAGACTTCCCGTGCCCTAAGCTTACCACCACCTGCGCGGCACTGTGAGCACGCTTTACGAGGGGCGTTCAGTGACTAATGCAAGACATTCTTTCTCTGCCAGTTTCAGTTGACAGAATTCAGAATTTGTTGTGGGACATCGTGAAATATTCCCACTTCAGCTTCTATAGAGACATGAACATCCGATAGGTGGCGGGGCTATACGTTGCCTTCAAAATTGCGTCTGTAACAGAGGTGCGTTCCAACTAGAGAGTTGTCATTGACTTTATTTTGGTGGAAAACTGGTGCATCGTAGATATTTATAGGTGCCAGCAGAATGTCTACGGAAACCTGGCAGTGAGTCGTTGGGCGAGGTGTCCGTCATCATCGTAACAAGGTTGCGCAAAACTGTCTAATCTGCAGCATTCCGGACGGCCACCCACAGCTGTGACTACTGCAGTGTCGGAACATGCGGACACTCTCATTCGAAGTGATTGATGGATCACAAACAACTTGCTGCTCAACTGGACGTCTCTGTTGATAGTGCTGACACATTCGTCCACTCAAAAGTGTGTGGCCGCTGGGTTCCTCGCCGTCTGACAGAAGACGGTAATGAGTAACGAAGGACCATCTGTGTGGAATTGCTTGTGCGTTACGATGTAAATCATGACAATTTTTTGTCGAACATCGTCACAGACTATGAAACATGGGTCAGTCAGTTCGAACCAGAAACAAAACGGCAATCCATGGAGTGACGCCACACCACCTCTCCTCCGAAGAAAAAGGTCAAAGCTGCACCCTCAGCCGGTATATTAATGGCGACGGTCTTCGAGGACGCGAACGAGTTATACTGTTTGATGTCCTCTTTCATGGTGCAACTACCAACTCTAAAGTGTATTCAGCTGCCCTCAGGAAATTGAAGGAACGACTTAAGCGTTTTTGTCACCTCAAAAGTGCAAACGAACTTCTCCTTCTCTATGACAACGCAAGTCTTCACAAAAGTCTGTGCACCCTAGAGAAGCTCACAAAGCTTGACTGGACTGTTATTCCTTATCTTCCCTACAGCCCGGATCTCGTACCTTTCGACTTGCACCTGTTAGGCCCCGCGAAGGATGCACTCTGTCAGAAGTGATACTTGGGTGACGGGGCTGTTACTGATGCAGCAAGACGTTGGCCAATCGACCAGTATAGTGGTAACTCGCGGGCATACAGGCCCTCCCAGTATGATGGCGTAAGGCCGTCGCATTGATCGGAAATTAGGGTTTTGTAGTCCAAAGAGTGGGGAATAATACGGAGTATTGGAATCCTGAATACAACCAACCCGCTTTTAGAAAAGTGTTGCATTACTTATTTAACACTCCTCGCAGGTGCGCAACAAGATCACCAATTGTGACATATCAGTCGGTGTCAATCTATTCGCAGTCGATTTGTCTCCCTATACATTGTTTCTCTTTAAAGATGGTTCTTCTTCTGTAAATCTTATCATCTACCTGTGCATGTTACTCTTGTCACTGGTGTTGTCTTTGTATACAGTCTGTAGCCTCTTGCGGACGTTGGACAATTTACGCCTCTCCTTCGACCAAATATAATGGCATTGCCCTGCTTATGTCTGGAGTCCATTACCAACCTCTAAGAAAATAAAAAGTACTGAAAGAACGGTTTAGGACAGGAACAGTCACTCCATTCACAGATGCAATTTCCATTACGTGTATCAGTTAATAAACAAGCATGGCAACCGTTGCCTTAATTTCAGAACATCTCACATAATAATAATAGTAGCAATAATAATAATAGTAATAATAATAATAATAATTGAAAAATACATCCAACTGGCTGAGGAAGTCAAAGACATGTGGCATCAGGATAAAGTTGACATCATACCAATTATACTATCAACTACAGGAGTCATACCACACAATATCCACCAGTACATCAATGCAATACAGCTACATCCAAACATATATATACAACTACAGAAATCCGTAATTATTGATACATGTTCAATTACCCGAAAGTTCCTAAATGCAATATAACACATACCGTACAGTTAATAGGAAGTGACGCTTGATCAAGGTCCGCGTCACTTTCCATTCTCAACCAGACTTAACGTCTGAGAAAGTAAAGAAATAATAATAATACTCGTGGAGGCCCGGGAAAAGAATAGGCCTCCAGTATGTTCTGCCAGTCGTAAAAGGCGACGAAAAGAACAAACTACTAATAGGGCTAACCCCCCTTTTAGTGTGATTAGTTGGTTCAGGACAGAACTAATGAAGCCTCGGACAAGCGCTGTCATGGTCGGGGACGACGCTTGAACCCTATGCCCGTCCACAATGGTAACGACACTGCTAGCCACACGGAAAATGATTTAAATCCAAACAGAGGTGTTTTGCAGGACATGCTTCCTGCAACCACCCTAGAAGAAAAACAAAGAGAGAGGATGAGATGGTCTGATGAAGTTAACTGACACCTCATGTTCTGTTATTACCAAGCAACAAACTTAGGAACCAACACAACTGGATACAGATCACAAGTATACACAACATTTATTAACAGATACCCAGAATTAAAATTTTTAACAAAACAACGACTAGCTGATCAGATCCTTGTAATAGTCAAAAATAACAGGATACCCCAGTCAGAATTAGAAAACATAAACCAACAAGTACAACAAATACTGGAACAAAATAATGTACAGTCAGAAGAAGAAGAAAATACAGTAATGGACTCAAACATCCCAGAGCAAACAAACTGAGAACAACACGCATCAATTAAACAATCAGAGGAAAACGAAATCTTAAGACAGCCACCAGAACAATCACAAATAGAACACGAGGTGACAGACATGTTACATACAGAAGGAAAATTTCAGCTGACATATATAGAATACAAAGACACAAATACAGACATTAGACCATTCTTGCATAGACCACCAAATAACCCACAAGTCGAAACAACAATAACAACTATCAACACAATCATACACAACAAAATAAATGAAAATGCAACTATAGAAGAGTTACAACTACTGGTTTATATAGGAGCAGTCACTACACTAAATATAAACACTAGGCAGAGATCAGAACCAACCAACACACAGAAGAAACCCACAAAACCAGCATGGCAACACAGGCTACAGATCAGAATGGAAAAACTTAGAAAAGACATCGGACAGCTAACACAATTTATAAGAAATGAAATATCTGACAAAAAACGAAAAAGGTTAGGTAAAATCTCACAACAAGAAGCACTAGAGCAATTAGATGAAAAGAAGCAGAAATTACAAGCAATGGCCAAGCGACTTAGAAGATACAAGAAAAGTGAAAATAGAAGGAAACAAAACCAAACATTCAACACAAACCAAAAGAGATTTTACCAGACAATAGATAACACACACATTAAAATAGGCAATCCACCAAACATAACAGACATGGAACACTTCTGGAGCAACATATGGTCAAACCCGGTACAACATAACGGACATGCACGGTGGATACAAGCAGAAACAGACACATACAAGATGATACCACAAATGCCTGAAGTGGTAATTTTGTAACATGAAGTCACCCGAGCAATTAATTCTACGCACAATTGGAAAGCCCCAGGAAGAGATAAAATAGCAAATTTCTGGCTAAAGAAGTTCACCTCAACACATTCACATCTAACTAAATTATTTAACAGTTCCATTGCAGACCCAGACACATTCCCTGATACACTTACACATGGAATAACCTATCTGAAACCTAAATATCAAGCAGACACAGCAAACCCAGCTAAACATCGCCCCATAACATGCCTACCAACAATATACAAAATATTAACTTCAGTCATTACACAGAAATTAATGACACACACAACACAGAACAAAATTATAAATGAAGAACAAAAAGGCTGTTGCAAAGGAGCACTAGGATGTAAAGAGTAACTGATAATAGATGCAGAAGTGACATATCAAGCTAAAACTAAACAAAGGTCGCTACACTATGCATACATTGATTACCAAAAAGCTTTTGATAGTGTACCCCATTCATGGTTACTACAAACATTGGAAATATACAAAGTAGATCCTAAATTGATACAGTTCCTAAACATAGTAATGAAAAATTGGAAAACCACACTTAATATCCAAACAAATTCAAATAATATCACATGACAGCCAATACAGATTAAGCGTGGAATGTACCAAGGAGACTCATTAAGTCCTTTCTGGTTCTGCCTTGCTCTGAACCCACTATCCAACATGCTAAACAATACAAATTATGGATACAATATTACTGGAACATACCAACACAAAATCACACATTTGCTATACATGGATGATCTAAAACTACTGGCAGCAACAAATCAACAACTCAACCAATTACTAAAGATAACAGAAGTATTCAGCAATGATATAAATATGGCTTTTGGAACAGACAAATGTAAGAAAAATAGCATAGTCAAGGGAAAACACACTAAACAGGAAGATTACATATTGGATAACCACTGCGACTGCATAGAAGCGATGGAAAAAGCATATGCTTATAAATATCTAGGATACAGAAAAAAATAGGAATAGATAATACAAATATTAAAGAAGAACTAAAAGAAAAATATAGACAAAGACTAACAAAAATACTGAAAACAGAATTGACAGCAAGAAACAAGACAAAAGCTATAAATACTTATGCTATACCAATATTGACCTACTCATTTGGGATAGTGAAATGGAGTACAACAGACCTAGAAGCACTCAATACACTTACACGATCACAATGCCACAAATAAGGAATACATCACACACATTCAGCAACAGAAAGATTCACATTAAGCAGAAAGGAAGGAGGAAGGGTATTTATTGACATAAAAAACCTACATTATGGACAGGTAGACATTTTAAGAAAATTCTTTACAGAACGAGCAGAAACTAGCAAAATACACATAGCAATCACTCATATAAATACATCGGCTACACCACTGTAATTTCATAACCACTTCTACAACCCTTTATATCACATTACATCAACAGATATGAAGAAAGTAAATTGGAAAAAGAAAACACTACATGGCAAGCACCCGTATCATCTAACACAGCCACACATCGATCAAGACGCATCCAACACATGGCTACGAAAAGGCAATATATACAGTGAGATGGAAGGATTCATGATTGCGATACAGGATCAAACAATAAACACCAGATATTACAGCAAACATATTATTAAAGATCCCAATACCACAACAGATAAATGCAGACTTTGCAAACAACAAATAGAAACAGTAGATCACATAACAAGCGGATGTACAATACTAGCAAATACAGAATACCCCAGAAGACATGACAATGTAGCAAAAATAATACATCAACAACTTGCCATACAACATAAATTAATCCCACATACAAGTATGCACCACAAAATGTACTGGAGAATGATGAATACAAATTATACTGGAACAGAACCATTATAACAGATAAAACAACACCACATAACAAACCTGACATCATACTCACCAATAAAAAGAAGAAATCAACACAACTAATCGAAATATCCATACCCAATACAACAAATATACAGAAGAAAACAGGAGAAAAAATTGAAAAATACATCCAACTGGCTGAGGAAGTCAAGGACATGTGGCATCAGGATAAAGTTGACATTATACCAATTATACTATCAACTACAGAAGTCATACCACACAATATCCACCAGTACATCAACGCAATACAGCTACATACAAACTTATACATACAACTACAGAAATCTGTAATTATTGATACATGTTCAATTACCCAAAAGTTCCTAAATGCAATGTAACATATACCGTACAGTTAAAAGGAAGTCACGCTTGATCAAGGTCCGCGTCACTTTCATTTCGAACCAGACATAACGTCTGAGAAAGGAAAGAAATAATAATAATAATGAAAAACATAAAAATTTCGTGCAATGCACGACTTATGACAACCATTTCAACTCTACACATTATCTCGGATCACACTCTGGGAAATGATGGTCACGTGGAAAGTGTCTCAAGGGCACTGGTCTAAATCTACAGTCCAGACTGAAGCGAGACTAGTCGGATAATGCTAGTCACCATATCTATACTACTGTGATGTGGGCAATCTGGGCCAGCTTTAATTTTGCAGCATTAGTATTTTCCATCATATATAATGTACATATAATATACGCAGGCCAAAACTGCAAACAGGCAAGGATACGCAATTAGTATTGCTCGAATATGGAGGGAGCCTAGATCAAGTTTCCTTCCAGTCATCCTGATCGACACATTTTCTATGATTTTATTACGTATGAACCTTTACTGTCTGGCTCATCAAGGATGATGTGATATCTATCGACCTGACCTCACGTCGTATTTCATACTCATATATCAGTTTTAATATTCGTCCTCCATGTACAAACACCACACACACACACACACACACACACACACACACACACACACACACACACACTATAGTAGATTTTACAAGTTATGCTACAGTAGTGGGGCAAAGCGAGCCTCAGCGCAATTAGTTAGTGCGAGTTGCCAAATTGAGGGGCAAGTATACATTCAGGAGCAAAACTGTTGTTTCCTTTTAATTGACAGGTCCTTAACCTATTGTTCTGCTAAGTGGATTATGACCCCTGTGGGGATAATCTGTCCCTCTGAGAAACCTCCCCTGCCCCATCCCCCTCCTCCTCCTAACCCCTTAGGAAAACTCCAACTGTCCCCCCTTCCCCTAGCTGATACAGGTACACTTTCAGCCCGGATTTATTCGAATAGCCTCCTCCCACTCTATCAGTTTGACTGAGTAATTAGTTAAAATGATTAATTAATTAACCCTCCCTCTGATAAACCCCTACCCCTCTCCCTCCCCCCCCCCTCCCCCCGCCCAACTGCCTGGAAACTGGCGGCTCTGCGCTAGAGAGGAAGGATCCCATGACAGGAAATTCAGTTTGTAGTGGTTGGATCTCTCTTGCTGATCATTCTCTGCTGTTTGGAAAGTTGCAGTTTATGTAAAATACATCGAAAAGAAGTAATTAAATCGATTGCTTTCTTTTATTCTGATCATGCAAGGGACATCGTCATGAAACAGTCATCACACATAATTACACTACTGAAAATCTTTCGATCGCAAAGCACACGCCGTGAGTCGTCAAGGAGATGCTGGCCCACATACACCATATGCACAGCTGCTTGGAGTCCTGCAAAGTGACACATCCATCAGCAGCTGCGCCACACACCAGTGTCCAGGAGTGTGCACTTGGGCCTGTGACTGACAGACCGGAAGTCACGCTAATCCTGGAACAATGCATCATGTGGCGTCGATCCTTTGATATTAATAACTGAGAAATACCTGTCGAAACTCGTCCTCTCTTTATCTCTCTGTCTCTTTCTCCTCCTGTAGCCTGCCAGTGCCGGACTTGCACGCACTGTTGGTCGTGGTCCAACCAAACCACAAACAAATCAGCATTTACCTGGTAAACCGCTGCAGAATACAGATGCATGGGAGAACTCCTTCCAAGGCAAATGCCTGATTGGGAATCAATCCAGAACTACTGATGAAGTCATGGAAGCCATCTGCGACACATACACAGACACAGACATACAGAAACAGAGCAAATGCACTGCAGTTGTAGAATGTATGGTTGGAGGTGGCTGGATGCTTTAGAGTACAGTGCTATACTATGCTACCCGACCAGAAAAATAGTGAATATGCGCTAGATGTTGGCAACTGTACTACATTTACAAGTAGTGGCATAAAAGCGATAAAATTACGAAAATTGACGGGTAATGCCTATAAATTGTCGGAAAATACTCAGAAATGTGGGGAAACTAAGGAAGTACTTGCCTGTCTTCTGCTTGGTGCAGGACAATTCTTGTATATGGGAATGAATATGAAACAGCAAGAGGAATACGAGAAAACTTTGATGGAAGCTCCAGGGACCAGGAAAACAGTCATTTTTCGTCGACAGCGATAAGACGATTTTAACAAAATGTTTAACGTGGATGACCACCAAATGTAAAATAATAAATTTATGTCTGTCGGATCACAAGCCCAGACCCTGCTTTTTATGCAGGGTGATGGTAACATAACCGTCGTGGTCGTGTTTTTGATAGCATTGTCCTTATGCGAAATGTATGTTACCATTGCTAGAGTTCTTCTGTGATCAGCTTCAAATGTGGGTTCTCAATAGTGTTAATCGAAAAGAACATCTTCTCTCCAAAAATTCCCATTTGAACTACCTGGTGAGTGTAATCCGACTACTGGGAAAGAAAAATTATTCGCCATTCAAAGTGACTCTCATGATCAGTTTTATTAATTACCCTATCGATTTCATATCAGTGATATGCCGCCTGGCAGGTGAAGGTGATCGCTAGGGCGCCACGGATATGATTCTTGATATGGCACCTTTTCGTTGCGGCGATGTCTTTTGACGATATTGAATCTCTCCCTTACACAGGAAGGGACTACCATCGTAATAAAATCAGATGTATTACCGAATTCGGAGAGTGATGCGTACTATAAATCTTATATTTACAATTTCTCTGTACTGTTACCTTAAAAGAGAGTCTGAAAGTGCGGAGGTGAGGAATTCACATTTCGCGTAAGAAATTCGACTTGTGTGGTCGACAACATAGCTGCCTTGGATTACATAAAGTGGATTTCTTTAAACTTGTGGGGGTATCAATGTTGGGGTGGAATTGTTTAGAATTACTGTATGTGTCCAAGCTGCAGTTGGTTGTTGCTGAGTGCACTGCAGCTGGCTGCAGCAGTGGTCACAAGGAATCAGGAACCAGAACTAACGGATCAGCTCAACCTGGGCCGAGTACAAAGAATGCGCTGACCTGTCTGATCTTGCCCATGGCAGCCAAGGCTGGTGAAGTGACCACTGTGCTACTTGAGCATGGCAGAGGTGGACGTATGTGTGTTCCATGAGAGAAGATTCAAAATGATGGATGTTTGTGCTGGACATATTGATAGCATCCGAATTCCTACCACTCCTACCATCCCCAGATGCCCCCCATCGTCAGGGTTGGTGCACTCTGGCATACACATGTGTCCACAACAGCGGCTGCGGCCGTAGCTGTAGTTTCCTCCGGTCACTGATTGCCAGCACGGTTTGTGCACATCTGGCAGGTGAGTGTGCCGGAAGCGCAAGTGTTTCAGCGGTCTCCGACATCTACTTGCAGTGGTATTTGCTGTTGTCTCTATCCTATAATGCAGTAGGCCTTCTGCTTTCAGAATGTAGTGGAGAGTACCAATTTAGTAATTTTATAGTACTTTAAAAAAGAAAATACACTTAGCAGACCTGTAGTGGTCAGGAATTCTATAGCTGTGGCAGTATAAATTCACATCGAAATTGGAAATTCCAATTATCATTCCTGTGGCACATCTTCTGAAACATCATTTGTGACATTTTCAAGATACGATATTCCACAACAGATTTAATGACTCTTGAAGCAGTTCGTGAAATGCAACAGAAGAAAGTACGTCAGGAAGGCTGGGGCAGCTTAGAGCCCATCACGGAATGAAATATCCGATGGTAGTTCCTATGTCATCTGCAAAGAAAATTACAGCTCTTTCTTTCTTTGTATGCTACGATCTCCTTATAAAGTTTATTTTGTGTGAGCCTGCTGATAGTTTCCTGACATGATCAATTTGTGTGTGTGAGACAGCTACCACATTCACCTTATATCTTCTAGATCATGATCATTTGATGGTAATTAATTATTTATTAACTTCAGCAGTATTCGTGGATCGATTCTCAATCAGACATTTGCCATGGAGGGAGTTCTCGCATGTGTCGATATCCTGCACGGGTTTGCCAGGTAAATGCTGAAATGGTGCTTTGTTTGTGGCTTGTCCTGACCACAACTGATGGCATGTGCAGGTCCGGCAGTGGCACGCGCAGGAGGGGAAAGAGAGAGAGAGAGAGTGTTCTGACAGGAGTGTCTAAGGTTTCAATATCAAACGGTTGGCACCACCTGATGCATTGTTTCCAGATTAGCGTGACATCCGGTCTGTGCACCTGTATCTGCAAGGGGGAAGGTTGGACTTTTCCTGAGGAGTTGGGAGAAGGAGAGGAATGGGGGTGGGGGAGGTTTCTCAGAAGGACAGATTATCCCTAGGGGGGTCATAATCCACTTAGCAGAACAATAGGTTAAGGACATGTCAGTGAAAAGAAAACAATAGGTTTACCCCTGAATATATACTTGCCCCTGAATGTAGGTAACCCACACTGACAAAACGAGCTAATGGCCGCTTTGCCCCACTATTGTCTACAACAAACCACATCTAGGAAGGCTGACCATATACCCACAGTCAACATCTGTAACTTTGTCATAAAAATCACTAGCATCGACAAGGGACAGGTGTATCTCATCCACAGTTCACTGTTGGCATAAAAGCGTTCTTAATGTTCAACATTCGTCCTCAGATTTTCACATGAACTATGCTGTGGATAGTTTCTAGATGCTTTACTGAACGGACTCTATGACATCAAGACAATCTGTGTTCAGATGTCTGTTTGGAGTACAAATGTTCAGTTATTCCTATGTCCTGGCTATTCAGCTGCCATTCTCAGTGAGTTTTTACTATCGGCGAGATATCTAATTTGCCCAGGCCTACTCATAATCTACGAAACAAGTACAAACATTCTTCTGACGAACGTTATAATTTCGGGAGATGGACATTTATAAAATGCTGGGCATTACTCATTCCATTAGCATTTCTGGATTCTGTTTGCAAAGAACCTACGTCGATCTCTCGCATTCTGTGAATTCTGATACGAATGGTACGTTTGAAGGTCTCATGCTAGGGGTTCTTAACGATAATCAAGCAACAGCAGCATCATTTGACAGTAACTTCGACGATTTCTATATCGCTGGCATCAAATCAGTGATGTAACAATTACATTAAACAAAATGTTGATTCAATCTTAACGAATTTTTCTGCAGTATCCATTATCTGTCCTCGTTTCAAAGCAGCGCCTTCTCTCGGCTGCCAGGACGGCATGCAGAGTTTCTTGATAAAATTCATCGTATTCAGGAGCAGTGGGATTCGAAACTTGTTTCAGTCATTTTGACTGGGGTTTATCGTGGTTTCTCTGAGCTTGGTTGATATGGCTCTGATCACTAAGGGACGTAACTTTTGAGGTCATCAGTCTCCTAGAACTTAGAACTACTTAAACCTAACTAACCTAAGGACATCACACACATCCATGCCCGAGGCAGGATTCGAACCTGCGACCGTAGCGGTCGCGCGGTTCCAGACTGTAGCGCCTAGAACCGCTCGGTCACTTCGGCCGGCTTTCTCTGAATTGTTTCAGACAATCTAGAAAGGGTCGTAAGGAAAATTCCTTACTAATTTCCAGCTCATCGATGTTCACATTTATAATCGACCAACAAATAATGTTGACGGCTTGTGAACTCACCTACGAAAAACGTAGAGCGAGATCTACACTGATGATCAAAAACTGTATGACCATCTATTTAATAACATGTTCGTCCACCTTTGAAAGGCGATACAACAGCAATTTGGCGTAGCATGGTTTCGACAGTCCTTAGTAGGTTTCCGGAGGTATGGGGCATCGGATGAATACTTACAGATCGCGCAATTCCCGTAAATTGCGGTCCGATGTTTTGTGGGCGCAAAGTTGCCGCTCGATATATTTCCAGATGTGCTTGATCAGATCAGGCGAATTTTGTGCTTAAGATATCAACGTGGGTTCTTTATCGTGCTCCTAGTTCTACTGTTGCACAATTATGGCCTTGTGATACGGACAGTTATCCGGTTAGAAGATCGGATCGCCGTCGTGGAAGACATCAAGCGTGAAGGGAAGGGATGCAGGTGATCCACAATAACGTTCACGTAGTCCACAGTTTACATGGTGCCTTCGATTACCGCTATAGGTCCCACGGAAACCCAGGTAAATATCCTCCAGAGTACAATACCGCCGCCGGCCTGCTTCCTTTATGCGGTGAATGTTTCGAGCAACAGTTCGCCTTGTAGTCGGCGTATCCAGACACAAACATCGAATAAGTTTCCTTTAATTTACGTCTATGGTCACAAACTTTTTGTTAACAGATTACCGGTTTCGATCTTCAATGACCATCATCATATCTGCAGAAAAAATTGGAAAAAAGTCATATAAACATAAAGATTTGATAAGTAGAGAAGCTTTCGAACTACATTTACAACTAAGTAACGAACTTTCTTGTAGCCAGTTTCAGTTTCTGTGGAAAGAGATTACTAACAGCGTTAGTATGGATGTCGAGAAAATTACAGAGAGGCATAACAAAAAAAATTGGCTAAATTGATCAAACCTCGGAATGTACATATTGTAAAATCAACGATGGCATTGGGCAACACCGTTTCAATCACAGCGTAACTAATTTAACAAGTATTGTAGTCAATAGTAATGAAAATATGTTGCTGAATAAAGGTCTACAACATAACATCACTCCACATGTTAGTCAGGCAAATGTTAAACGAGTAATAATTGAAGCCAAAGTTGCTTGCGAAGCGGCTGGGATGACGAAATTAGAAATTGTGGACACATCTGTTAAGATCAATAAGGCGTTGTCTGTTCATAATAGTTGTAATAATGTGGTTAATCACGAGATCCGTATTTTAAAGGGTCTCAATACCAAGTCAGAGAAGGAGAAAGCTATGGTCATTCGTGCTGACAAGGGTAACACGGCAGTTCTTATATATGAAAATGATTACATTAGGAAAACAGAACAATTTTGTGCAGAAAACGATATTATAGAAATTCAACAAGACCCAACTGATAAGTTTCAGACTAATTTGCGGCGAAAGATTGACAGCTCCCAGTTTCTTCATAACGATTATGAAAAGAAATCGCTTAAAATGATGACTGTCAAACTTCACCATTTCAGATCTCCAGCTAAGATTCACAAAGATGGAAATGCGGCTCGTCCGATTGTGAACAATATGTCATCACCATGCTACAAATTAAATAAGTTCCTTAATAATAAACTTAAATCAGTTTACACATTCGATAATTATTTTGGGGTCAAAAACAGTGCTGACCTAGCAAATAAAATTAAGGGTATACATATACCAAATAATGCGACATTAGCGTCCTTGTATGTAAAAAATCTTCACAGTAATGACAAACTGCCTGTTGGCTTCTGTCTCGGGTTCTTCGGCCGACGTTCATCTAATGATTTTTCTGACGTTTCGCCAGCACGAGTGGCTGGCATTGTCAAAGCTTCACCCTCCATTGCCGGTGGTGAACTGGAGGCGAGCTTTTTTTTTTTTTTCTTTATTGTAATTTTAAGCACCTCATACAAGGCGGACTGTCAGCAGCACATTACGCCGCTCTTCAGCCTTAAGGGGTACAATAATATGACATAGAGGTGACACAAACAATACAAGAAAAACGGCAGGCTAAAAATGTAGATACAAAAACAATAAACATGAAGCCGTTCACGCTGGACGAAAAAAAAAAAAACACTAACACTTGTTGACACGGAGCACAGAATACGGACGACTGCGACGGCACCCGTGAACAGTGGAGGCGTGACGACGAAAGAACACTAACCGCAGACGAAGGCACACACACAAGACACTGATGGCGATGATCACCGGCGCGCGAATGTTCACTGAGCGTGTGCGAGTCCGGGGACCTGCCAAGAGAGGAGGAGGGGGGGTTGAAGAGGGAGAGGGGAGAGCAGATGCCATGGGCAGGGGAGATAGGGGGAAGGGAGGAAGGGGGAGGGGAAGCCTGGGGGAAGAGTGGGGAGGGAGGGTACGGGGGAAAAGGAAAGAGAAGGGAGGGAGGGTGCCTAAAGGAAAGGACACAGGAAGTGGGGCGGAGGATCAAAGTTGATAGGAGGGGAGGAGGACATCATCAGGGAGGGGGAGCTGGTGGAAGCCACCTTGGGAGAGGGTGAGGAGGGTGGAGAGATGGAGACCGGGTGGGACGTGGGAATACAGGCGCGGCAGCGGGCGGGGGTGGGAGAGGATCGGGGAGACGAGCGGGTGAGGAGGATCGAGTTTATGGGAGGTGTACAGGATCCGTATCCTTTCAAGGAAAAGGAGGAGGTGGGGGAAGGGGATGAGATCGTACAGGATCCGCGTAGGGGAGGGGAGACGGATGCGATAGGCGAGGCGGAGAGCATGGCGTTCAAGGATTTGGAGGGATTTATAAAAGGTAGGGGGGGGGGGCGGAGATCCAAGCCGGATGGGCATAACAAAGGATAGGGCGGATGAGGGATTTATAGGTGTGGAGGATGGTGGAGGGGTCCAGACCCCACGTACGGCCGGAGAGGAGCTTGAGGAGACTGAGTCGGGAGCGTGCCTTGGCTTGGATTGTCCGGAGGTGGGGAGTCCAGGAGAGGCGACGGTCGAGGGTGACGCCAAGGTACTTAAGGGTGGGAGTGAGGGCGATAGGACGGCCATAGATGGTGAGATAGAAATCAAGGAGGCGGAAGGAAGGGGTGGTTTTGCCTACAATGATCGCCTGCTGGAGGCGAGCTCGCGGCCGCAGACTATATGTACCTGGCGCGCCAACGTCCGAGGGCTTCTCCGCGGTCATTTCCGGTGCGGTTCTCCTCTTGCAACCTGCGACGGTCGTTCGCTGCAGTATGGGAAGCCAGGATCCGTTTACCTTAAGGCTTTCCTCTTTCTTGTTGAAACTGTTCGCGTGTTTTTGGATTTCTACAGCTTCTCTGAACAAGCGCGTGTGATAGTGCTTCTCTACAGCCAGAACTTCCGTGTCGGCGAATTTTATTACGTGGTCGGTCTCATTCAGTGCGTGCTCTGCTACGGCCGATTTCTCCACCTGCCCCAACCTGCAATGTCGCTTATGCTCTTTGATCCTGGTGTTAATGGATCGTCCAGTCATTCCGACATAAACTTTTCCGCATGTGCAAGGTATACGGTATATTCCCGACATTGCAAGTGGGTCTCTTTTCTCCTTCGCCGATCTAGGACACTCTTTGATCTTCCTTGTCGGTTTGAAAATCGTCTTTACGCCGTGTTTGCGCAATATACGGCCGATTCTGTCCGTCACTCTGGGAATGTATGGCAGAAAGGCCGTACCCGACATTTCTTTTTCTGGTTCCTTACTTCGCCGAGTGTTTGGCTCTGTTACACTTCTAATGTAATTTGTGGAGTACCCATTGCTCCTCAGAACAGTTTCCAGGTGTTGCATTTCTCGTTTTAGGTGTTGAGGCTCACATATTCGTCCTGCTCTCGTTACGAGCGTACTAATCATGCCTCTTTTCTGGCTCGGGTGGTGGTTTGACAGTTTGTGCAGGTATCGGTCCGTGTGTGTCGGTTTTCGATACACGCTGTGTCCCAGGTTTTCGCCGTCCCTTGTGACCAGCACATCTAGAAATGGCAGTTTCTTGTCCTTTTCTACTTCCATGGTAAATGTTATTTTGGCATGGAGGCTGTTCAAGTGTCTCAGTAAAAGAAACTATTTATTTTTTTATTTATTTATTTATTGATTTATTTAACCTGGCAAGATTAAGGCCATCAGGCCCTCTCTTACATCTAACCATGCATTCTACTTATTTTACATTCATATGTTTTAGTAGGCATGTTAAACTACATCTAGTACAAAAAGTAAAATAAACAATTTGAAAGGTACACCTGGAAAAATACATACATATAGAGTTTATATTCTTAGATCACAAGTACTGTTATAATTAGACATTATTGAACAGACAGATTTGAGATAGGAGTGCTGGCAGCAGGGAGTATGAGGGAGACTCATGGTGAAGGGAGGAGAAGAATAGAGAGGCATGATGAAAACATAATTAAGGAAATATAAAGGAAAAGAAGATTGCGTGGTTAATAGAGATAGATGAAGAGGAAGGCATATCAGGAGCAAGATAGGAGACGCTAGCTTTGCTATTTGACAGATGAGGGGATTGCCCTTGTACATTAATTTTGTGGAGAACTTTATGAGGATGATAGTAGGAAATGCTTCAACTTCCTCTTAAAAGCAGCAGGAGATTAAATTTTGCGCAAGGTAAGGGGCAGTTTGTTCCAGAGGCGGACAGCGGCAACTGAGAAGGAGTTTGCAAAAGTTTTTGTTTTGTGAGTGGGCACAGTTAGGACACCAAATAAGAGTGACCTCGTGTTTCGATTATGATGACATGACAGGTTTTTAATCTCTGAAGCAAGGTACTGGCGTGCTTGCGCGACGAGGAGTCGGTGGAGTAGACATAGAGTGTGGTAGTCACGCAATTTGTCCGGCCGCAGCCACCCTAGCTCGGAGTATGAAGCACTAACATGATCGTATCGGCGAATGTTGCAGGTGTAACGCACACAGGCATTCATGGTTAGCTCTAGCCGTCTTTTGTTTTCACTACTCATGCCTTGTTGAATCACATCACAATAGTGGAGGTTCGGTAGAACGAGTGCTTGCACGAGCTGGCGTTTCAAGTCCTGTGGAAATATGTTCCGAAACTTTTTGAGAGCTTAGAGACAAGCAGACGTCTTTCGGCACACTGCGACTGTATTCTCCGCCCAGTTGAGATGCTCATCCAAAGTTACACCCAAGTTCTTCACTGTTTTCTGATATGGTATTGGAGTACCGTCGAGCAGAATAGGAGGTAGCCGTTCGCGGAAATCTAAACTTATTAATTTCTGATGGGCTATTAAGATTACTTGCGTCTTTTTTGCATTTAGTTTAAGCCCCAGGTTTTTCGCCCAGGTCACTACTGAAGACAGATCATCATTCATCTGAGCGATTGCAGTGTTTACATCTTCAGGTCTGACGCTTAGGTAGAGCTGGAGGTCGTCGGCATAGAAATGATATTTACAGGAGGACAGAACCGACGAAATATCGTTTACATATAAAGAAAACAAAAGTGGTCCTAAGACTGATCCTTGTGGCACTCCCGAGGAAACATGTTTCCAGGAAGATTTTTCATTTACGCAGACAACACATTGCGGTCTGTCTTTTAAGTAGCTTTCAAACCATCTCATTGCACTATCAGAGAAATTAAGCTGTTGCATTTTTCTGAGCAATATGTCAAAGTTAACAGTGTCAAAAGCTTTGCTGAAGTCCAGTAGCGTCAATATTGTTACCTTTCGATTGTCGATGGCATATTTCAGGTCATCAGTTACTTTAATTAGAGCAGTGTTTGTGCTGTGATGTTTACGGAAACCGGATTGAAATTTGTCGTATAGGCTGAATTCATGCAAGTGTTCAGTGATTTGGTCATGAACAATATATTCAAGTGCTTTGGAAACAGCAGGCAGTATGCTAATTGGTCGGTAATCACTAGGCAGTTGCGGGTTTTCGATCTTAGGGATGGGTCGAATTAGGCTTCTTTTCCATGCAGTGGGATATATTCCGTTCACGAGGGAAAAATTAAATATGTCAGTTAAGACAGGTACTAAGATATCGGCAACATTCTTAATCATGGTTATACCGATACTGTCGTTGCCTATTGCATCAGAAGAGATTCTCATTATTGCTTTTCTTGCCGTATTTGTTGTTACATGTTTTAGATGGAAGGTATCGTTGTTAGTTATCCTGTTTGGGGATTCTTGTGGACGGTAATTATCAGCTGTGCTGGTATTCAGAGGTGCAGAGAAGAAATCATTTAATTCGTTAGCTGACACATGAAAAGTAGTTTCCGATTTTGCCTTTCCGACCCACAAGCTACGGAGATTCTTCCATAGAGTCGTGGGCGTCAGATCACTGCATACAAGGGAGCGAGCGTGCCTGATTTTAGCATTGCGAATGCATTGTTTCACTCTGTTCCGTAGCTTTCTATATTCTTCGAAACGCTCGGGTTTCGGATCTGCCTTGAAACGCCTGTGGGCAGCATCCCTATTAGTCATCATTTGACGTAATTCAGCTGTCAGCCATGGAGCAGCAGATTTTCTTACACGGATTGTGCGCACAGGTGCATGTTTGTCATAGAGGGCAGTGAGTTTATCACCAAGTTCATTAATTTTGCCGTCGATTGTGGGTTTTCTGATTATTTGATGCCATGAGATTTCTGAGCAATCGGCTGTTAGAGCGTCAAGGTCAATACGTTTCATGTTCCTACAAGTTATGTAACGCGATTTGATCCTTGGGGGCTGCACAGAGTAGGCCAGGAATATTACATCATGTGCTGAGAGGCCAGGGGCCGATGTTTGACCAACATCTCTTACTTTGTCAGTCTGTTTCGTTGCGATTACGTCTATAAGAGTATGACTGTGCGCCGTATGGTGTGTAGGTTGTAATGGAAGAATGTTCATGCTATTGCAACTAAACAGTCTTCTTAGGTTTATTGCGGAGGGAGTGTCTCTTAGCAGGTCTATGTTCAAGTCACCCATTACGATGACATGTTCGTATTGACACTGAAGTGAATGTAATTCCGACTGGAAGGAACTCATTGAGCTTATTTTTGGCGGTTTGTACACGATGCCAGTCAAGAATTTCCGACTTTGTATATTTATCTCAATGAACATGAATTCAGCCTCTTTTTCTTCAGCAGGATTTGACGTACATAAGACTCTCGCTTTGAGATCTGTTCGTATATACGCGCCGACCCCGCCACCTCGCTTTTTTGATCTGTCTGCCCTAAGAAATGTGTACCCTGGGAGATGAAGAGATGCAGAGGATATGTGTGGTTTCAACCACGTTTCGGATAAGAGGATTACGTGGTAGTTTAGTTGGTTGAAGAGGGGGCTAAGTTCTTCGTAATGTGCAGGTAAAGACTGGATGTTGCAGTGAGCTGCTAAAAGCTCTGACGCGTTCCGCTGAGCAGCCTGAAGTAGGGTGGCAGACTGGTTTGTCCCTTTGTTAGGCACTACCTGCCGCGAGGGGCACTGGCCGCTGCTTCCGCCAAGTGACATAACACAGGGGTGTCCAAGATTTTGCGCGCCCTGTTTGTGACACCGCGAGTGCCGAAAGAAAGGCGACTGCTAGAGATTCCCTGAGGTTGCGGGAGTATAGAAAATGGATTAGTGGTATTCGGTGCAAGGAGAATATGACCAAAATAGTGACGGCCGTGTCTCACTGTGTATCCTCTGTCGTAAGAGGAGAAATGTAATTAGCGTATTTGAAACAGCTTAGGGTGGAAATAAGGGAAAAGGGAGTGATTTAAGAGGCCAATGCTGCCAGCAGAGAGAAGTAAGCTTAATAATTAATAGATTATCGTAGGAAGCTAGAATTAAATTGAAATTTACTAAAGTGATACTGGTAGTGATTATCGTAGGAAGCTACAATTAGATTGAAATTTGCTAAAGTGATACTGATAGTGATTTTTGTTATGAACAGTTTAAACCGAAGAGATGGGTGATTAATGAACTAATGGAGAGACTAATAATTGCAATAGAACTAATTCGGAACGGAAGAGAATAAACTGAGAAAATGAAAAAAGTATTAGCAGTAACTAAAATTAAGTAATGGTTAGAGCTACAGACACAAAAAATAGTGAAAGTTAATACAGTTACAAAAACAATTAGTTGAAGGTACAAATATGGGTATAATTACAAAATTAATAAAATTACAAGACTATATCTGAGTATAGGGCTGTTACAATTTGCAAATGGTGTTAAGTTTGCACTTTTGGCTCGAGTAGCTTCACTTAATACTATTCAGTTCTGTATTGTTTGTGACTGTCTTCTTTCCATCTGCTGTCTTAATGATTACTCTGCCATCCTGAGTCCACACATTCTGAAGACCGAAATGGGATATGGCACTGTTTAAAATCTTTAGCCGTTCGTGTGTCAGATCTTCCCTTATTGTAAGCCCTGTCCTTGCTAACTTCTTCTTCTGGGTAAAGATCTCTGCCCTTTTTCGGTACGAGATAAATTTAATTATTATTGGACGAGGTTTGGTGGCACCTGGTAGTTTTCGTCCCACCCGATGGCTCCTGTCAATGTCTGCCTTGGTCACTTCAACGCCTAATTTTTCACGCGCAACCTGTATAAGCAGGTTGTCCGAGTCTTCTTCCTTATTTTCTACTACTCCAAACAGTCGTAGACTATTTCGCCTTTGGTACTGTTCTAGTTCGTCAGTTGCGGCAGATAGTTTCACTTCCAACTCTCGTGCCTTTTTCTCGTATTCAGACACAGACTTTTTTAGTGCTGTAATTTCGGCAGTATTGGCCTCAACAGTTTCACGCATTTTGGCCAATACTGCTGCCGTTACAGTATCTGATATAGTGCCTGCTATCAGATCGAGATTGTTTTTATCGCGAAGCGCAGCGTTTACCTCAGAGCGGACCAGCTCCGCTATACCGGGAGCCGCGGCCGCACCTTCCGGCAAGAGCGGGCCCGCCGCACCTGCTGCTTCCCCGCTGCTGGACGCGCTGCTGTTGACTCTTCTGTTTACCATTTTCTCGAAGATATTGGCGGAGCACAGAAAAAACAATAGCACTACTGCACAGAACACTGTTGTTTACACGATTTCCACTTGTACTAGACAACACCACCTGCGAGAACACCTTCGAATTCAACTAAATTTCGCGAGCCGAACTTAACACGTGTTACACTGCAGCCGCCATTGGCATTATTAGACGTAATCTCCTCTTCCACAACAAGATTAGTACTGCAGAGTGTACTGAAGTAATTGAACTTGTAGATTTTCTCTTAGCTTATAATTTTTTTTACCTTCAATGACAAAATTTATTATAAAAAAGACGGGCTTGGGATGGGTAATAGTCTAGCTGGCACTTTAGCAGACATTTTTATCAATGATTTAAAATGTAAATTTTTTGCCAAGTATCCACAACTAAAGGATAAAACGGTTTATTACAAACGATATGTCGATGACATTTTATTACTGATAGGTCACACCAGTGAGGTCAACACATTTGCCCAAACAATAGGTAGCATGCACCCAAAAATAACTTTTACTACTGAAACAGAAGAAGACGGCTTCATTAACTGCCTTGACCTCATTATTAGGAAAGTTAATAACAAACATAAGTTTTCGATTTTTTGGAAACCTACTTGTACAGATACTGTCATCAATGCCTCCTCGATACAAAAAAGCTTTCTTCACTTCCATGGTTCACTGGCTCCTTCGTCTACCTTTGGACGAAAACGAAATACGTAAAGAACTTAGCATTTTAAAGCAGATTGCGGTAGCTAACGGCTTTTCTATAAATGACGTCACGCGCCCCTACTGTAGGCTAAAGAAACGTTTAAAAAACAACAGGCACACACACACCCATACACAAAATAGAACCGGCAAAGATAGAATGAAAACCATTCCCATGAAATTTAACGGCAAAATGTCCCTGAAAATAGTAAAATGTTTTAAAAAGTCAGATGTCAGATGTGGCTTTCAGGTTAACAACACCCTAAATTGCGAATAAAACATAAACTAAAAGGGTAGCATGATAAATTTGATGGCTCTGGAGTATACAGGATTGACTGCAGTAACTGTGACAAATATTATATCGGTCAAACAGGCTTCTCTTTTAAATTAAGGTTTAAAGAACACTCACAGCCTCAAAACAAAACGGCTTTGGGATAGCATTTATCTGATAATGGTCATTCCATAGGGAGCATTGAGGATTGTATGCGTATTCTTCACAGAGTGGAAAAAGGCCGTGTTCTTAATTTATCAGACGAGCTTGAAATTTATGAAGCAAAAAATAAAGAAGCAACTGAACTGCTTAAATGGCAGAGTGAGCCGGCCGGTGAGGTTGAGCGGTTCTAGGCGCTACAGTCTGGATTCGCGCGACCGCCACGGTCGCAGGATCGAATCCTCCCTCGGGCATGGAAGCGTGTTATGTCCTTAGATTAATTAGGTTTAAGTAATTTTAAGTTCTTGGGAATTGATGACCTCAGCAATTACATCCCATGGTCTTTTTTTTTTTAACACAGTGACTTTGTATCCAATGCCTACTTTGCTTTATTTGACAATGTTTTGCTCTAATCATGCACGCTTCTGTTATATATAGTGTGTTGATAATTTAACCTAGTATTGAGTTCCTCACAAATTTAATTCGTTTTCGTACGTTTTACGCATGACTCTAGTATATTCTTGTTCCTTCTCTGTTCACTCCATAGACTGCATTAACCAGATAATGTGGGTCATCCATTGTTATGGAATTTTATCATTCTTTTGTTGCAACGGAGTGCCGCAGGGTATGAGGGGCCCTCTGTCGGTCACGTTCCTCCAACCACTTCCCGCCTGTGCGGAATTCTGGCATTAGCGCTAACAGGGGGCGCTGATTATGTGCAGCACTATGTTTTCTTTCATTTGTGGCTCAAATGGTTCAAATGGCTCTGAGCACTATGGGACTTAACATCTGTGGTCATCAGTCCCCTAGAACTTAGAACTACTTAAACCTAACTAACCTAAGGACATCACACACATCCATGCCCGAGGCAGGATTCGAACCTGCGACCGTAGCAGTCGCGCGGTCCCGGACTGAGCGCCTAGAACCGCTAGACCCATTTGTGGCTCCTTTAACGATTTGTTTTATGGTTGTTTAATATTATCTGGTGCACTATCAAAGGTGTTTAATATTTATATCATTATCTAGAATATTGCCAATAGAGCATATGTCAACCACTGTTTCGTAACTTTTCCTCTTTTTAAAAATCTTACTTTTGTCGTTTTCTTCTTTTTATTCCTTTTTATTACTGTAATGACTTTTATACGTTATAAGCTCATTACAGACTTCAACTATTGTACCCCCTCTATTTTCGCTGTTTCAATTAATTATTGGAAAGTAGTGTTTGCCGACATTAGCGACATCTGGTGAACTTACAACACAAACATCTTGTGGTTACTGTACGGCAGCTTGTTTTGAACAGTAGTTCTACTGACAACATGACTCGTGCATAGTTATTTATATATATTTGACGATGCCACTATGGCTACAGTACATTAGGACTTTGTTTTTATGAAACAGGTATGCCTCTTCATACTTATAGCGCACAAATGTATATATTGTCAGTACTACTTTTCATTATGGTCTATGTATTGTTTTTAAGCTGTAGACAATCTGCCAGTGTATTTATTTTTTTCCCATTTTTGCTGCAGATCTGATGATGGCGGTCATTAAAGACCGAAACCGGTAATATGTTAACAACTAGTTTGTGACCATAGACGTAAATGAAAGGAAACTTATTGTATATACGGGTCACTGTTCTTTCGCGACAATGTCGCAGCTTGTGAAACAATCATCGATATAGTGTAGCATGAAACGAGGTTAATTCAAGCAGGCGACACGTTTCCAATAACCAACGGTCCACTTTCAACGATTGTGCCTTTGTAAGTTGCTTTCCCCCTGTCGGCTCTTATCGTTGCTAGAATGATTTCTCAGTCATCTCTGCTCCGTTTATATATTTTCCTTACATCGGCGCCTGTCCACAACGTCGTCAAGCCGTACTCAGTCTCACTATGGTCAGTGGTTATAATGTCGTCGCTCATCAGTGTACGTCTACACCTACATACATACTCCGCAACCTGCGTTACAATTTGTGATACCAATAACAATTTCATCCATCACTGTTCCATTCGCAAGTCGTGCACGGAAAGGACGACTGTCGATGAACCACCGAATGAGCTCAAATTACTCTGATATTCTCGCCGTGGTTCTTTCACGAGACAATTTCGCGTGTAAGTAATACGTCGCCCAACTCATCTAGGAACGTATATTCTCTGCATTTCAACATTAAAATCCTACACGATGCACAACGCAACTTTTGTAGCATTTGCCAGTGGAGTTTGAGTATCTCTATTCGCTAGATCTTCTATATTTTTCTATTAACCTAGCATGGTAAAATTCTTCCAGTAAATCTCAGCTTGACTTCTTCTTTCCCTACTACTAGTTTTATGTGGTCCTTTCACTTTACATCATTCGGACAGTTGATATGTTTCCACTGTAATATCGCCAATAGCGTAAACGAAAAGTAGTGGGTCTCTTTGCCTTTTTATGCACCACACGTTACATTTATTTACGTTCAAGGCCAAATTACCGACTGTACCAGTTACCGATTCTCTGCAGGTCTGCCTGATCTTCGCTATAGTCTTCCACTTCAGCTGCACATCTCCATCTACATGATAACTCAACAATTGACACGTAAGTACCTGGCAGAGCGTTCATCGAACCACTTTCACACTATTTCTCTACCGTTCCACTCGGTAACAGCGCGGGGAAAAAACAAACACTTCAATCTCTCTTTGTGGGCTCTGATTTCTGTAAAATATATTACGATGATCATAAAACGCCATTGTTTTAACGACTGCTACCCCACACTCGCCTGTTATATGCGTCACATTCTCTCCCTGTTTAGCAACAGCACAAAATAAGCTGCCCTTCTCGGTAATTTTTGGATATCCTCTGTCAATCCTATATGGTAAGGGTCCCTTACGGCACATCAACACTCTAGCAGAGGATGGACAAGGGTGCTCTATGCAGTCTTTTTAGTGGATCTGTTACCGCTGCTAAGTAAAGAGTCATCGGTTCTCCTTCCCCACAACATTATCAATGTGATCGTTCCAATGTAAGTTTTTCGTAACTGTTGTCGTTAGGTACTTATTTGAACTGACAGCCTTTAGATTTGTGTGAGTTATCGTGCAACCGAAATTTAATGGATTCATTCAGAACTCGTGTGGATGGTCTCACACTTTTCATCATTTAGAGACAATTTCCACTTTTCGTACCATATACATGTCTTGCATAAATCATTTTTCACTTGGTTTTGATCTTCTGAGGACTTCAATAGACGGTAAATGACAGCATCATCAGCAAACAATCCATGACGACTGATCAAATTGTCTCCTAAATCATTTATACATATTAGGAACAGCAGAAGACTTATAGCACTTCCTTGGGAAACGCCAGATACCAGTCCCGTTTTGTTCGATGACTTTCCGTCAGTTACTGCTATCGGTGGCCTTTCTGACAGAAAATTGCGAATCCAATCGCACAACTGAGACGGTACTCAATAGGTACGTAATCTGCTTAGAAGCCGCTTGTGACGTATCAAAAGCCTTCTGGGAATCCAGAAACATGAAATCCATTTGAGATTCCTTGTCAGTAGCACTTATTACTTATAGCCTTGCAATCTTGCTACAGAACACATCATTGTCTGTAAACAGCGTAATGTAGCTTGTCCATCTGATCATTTATATACGAGTATACTGTAACTGTAACGAGCCGGCAACACACCGTTGCGATATACCCAAAATTACTTATACCTGGGAACTTCAGAAAGTAAGTTACATATATCATCCCACGCTAACAAGAGTACCGTACGATCACCCCAACACCTATCTGATTCATAGTGACAGGTCGTGTAGAGCACTGCTAGGGCTTCAGTATATATGTAAACAGGAAGACGCAACTCTCAACCGTTTTCGAAAAAGTCGAGTTTTAAAATATTTGGCGTGCTTACATGTTTTGTATTGTTGCTAGTATTGAAGGAACCTACAACCGGACGAGCAAGCGATTAATTTCATAAGTGAGAGGTTCAAATGGCTCTGAGCACTATGGGACTTAACATCTTAGGTCATCAGTCCCCTAGAACTTAGAACTACTTAAACCTAACTAACCTAAAGACATCACACACATCCATGCCCGAGGCAGGATTCGAACCTGCGACCGTAGCAGTCCGGACTGTAGCGCCCAGAACCGCACGGCCACCACGGCCGGCATAAGTGAGAGGTTTGTGGATCGAATCTCACTGGTGGTACTTTTTTCTTTCCCACGTAATTCTAACAACAGATTTATTACGAGTGTGCAAATTATCGGTCTTGGAAGATTATTGTTTTCATAATCCCTGAAAAATGGATAAAAATGTTTTCGTAAGGTGGCTGGAAGCACAGAAAAAGGATACTCAAGAAGTTCAATCAAACCAGCACAGTCATCTTATTTATATTATTTTATCTACATTTGCGACAAGTATAATGTGTAACCTACAGAGCACTACACGAATCAGGATGATACTGATAATATAAACATGAAAAACAATAATTATTGCGAAATACAGCACACGTAATAAACGCCGACGTTTTGTGTTTGTATGGTTGTTTTCCATGTGTCTATTGCAATACTAATTTATAGCATACAGGTGCAATACATTCATAAACGGTTCTCGGTCACTATACAGTTTCGTGGCATAACATGGATATCTGTTGCTACAATTACGTGGGAATGAAAATAAAGTACTTGCAGGGAGATTCGATAGAGACCTATCGCCTTTGGAATTAAGCACATACTCACTCGGTAACGGACTTCATGAATACTAGCGACTGCATAAAGTATATAAGCGCGCCTAAAATTTTCAGACTCGTGTTTCTCGACGATGTTGAGAGTAACGTCATCCTGTTTACGTATGTTCAAGTCCCAGCCGCGCCCGATACAGCTTGTCAATATGAGTCAAATCGGTGGGGGGCAATTAATACGGTGTCCTTGCAAGACCATTATGCAACAAGAGTGGCGTATTGTCAGACGATAGTAAATGTTCCTGGTTTCCATGAGACACAGTAATGCTGTGGTGCGGTTAACAGGTGCATCGCAATGTACGAAGGAAGTTGCACGGCAACTGTGTAAGTCCTCCAAAGTTGAAGTACACGCTACAGTGTGATACTTGTGGGCAAAACGTCTAAGATGCACATAGGTTGACGATCAAGTAGAATATTGACCACATGTAATGTCACATTCCGCCATAGTGAAATGGTGCCAACAATTTGAGCAAGGCCACACGGTCGTGGGTGATTCTGATGCACCATACAGCATAGATCATTAACCATGTGAGTTCGATCTTTTCGCCACGCTGACACGGCGTTTCTTGAATGACTCTGTGACGAAAGAGCAGCTTGATATCGTTGAGGGAATGAGCGACTGGTAGAACGTTCCGTCAGTTGTTTGCCGACTATGTTTTGGCTATGTTGAAAAATACAGTCATGTGTCTGCGTCACTTTGAAGTGTAGTGCAGCATTCAATAAAAATTGCTTGGCCTGTCCTGTTAGAAGTCCCCTCGGATCTGTCAGTTACGCCACGTTAAGAACAACGTGTTGAGCTGCTAAGAATGCCAGAAACAATCACAAGTCTTGTCCGACGGTCGTTTAGCTTGTGCTTTTTTTCTAAATTATAATGTGGTGCTGTATAAATTCCTCTCTGATTCTAAGGGTGAAGTGAAGTGGCACTAGTTTTGACACTTGAAGGCCTCAAGCAACACATAGAATCCCAGAGTCTAAATTATGTACGGCCCTGAAGTCCCAATCCCCGGTGTATTATCGTGTATGTTATATGTGGTATACAGTACATTTCAGTCATAGTTCCAACGTTCGGTAACGTCCGTGTATGTTTCTCGTAACAGTAAATTCTGCCACGCCAATCTCACACTAAAAGCCGAACTCCGATTGGAACGATATCGTGGACAGAACATGTCCAGTTGTTCCTTTCGTTACATGTTGAGATGAGATGCGACACTAAGGAGAGGCGAGGCGGTGAGAATGCGAAACGAGGCTAGGTCCGCGCCGCTAGGGAAGTTCCGTTAGCGGGATCCGGGTCGCGCGCCGCTCTGCCCCAAATCCGGCGGCTAACGGTGCATCAGCTGCTGCCAACGCCGCTACCTTACATAACGCAACGCAAACACACACACCGCCAATCACACTACAATCGGTTGCGTCGTCCTCCGCATTAAGCGTTACTAAGCGCCAAGGACGCATCTGCTCGATTCCTACACCTACATTTGCGTACTCACCTCGAACCCAAACCTGCGCAGATTTCCTCAATCAGATCCAGTAAAACATATGTTTTTCTTCACTTCGCTATCTCAGATTTCACCTCTTATCGGGTATATCTCCTAAATGTGACACAGAAGTGTGCACGTTAATGGAGCAGTCCACAGCGCTCCATCTATCTATCCATCCATCCATTGCCGAACACTTACATACCACAAGAAAACGTATACTGCCACAACTGTAAAGGATGGTCACGGTATTGTGACTACCACGGCAAAATACAAACTCAGCCGTTTGATCACGTGAATTCTGCAATTAAAAACTGAAAAACTCTGTGTCACATAGCATCGGTATTACTCAGTCTGTTGGTATACAATGACCTACGAGAATCGTGCTCTATGAGATCAAAGTTTCCAAATTGAAAGAGCCCAATGTAATTCATCTGGAGTCTCTGTAACTGTGGTTTCACTGGGGGATGCTAGCATTTCCGTGGCTAGATGACGTTGGCTACGAACATGTACTCATATATCCAGATTACAAAATAGAATTATTGTATATGTAAAATAATCGTCACATGAAAAATGCGAACCGTAATATGGAAAATATTATTGGAAGTCGTCGAGCACAGGAATGACGGAATATTGCAGTTGGATACCTCGTTCACAACGAGGCCATTAAAGATGGACCATTCCAGTATCCGCATTCATGGATTTAAGGATATCACAGAAACCTATATCTGGAAGGTCGGATGAGAGATCGAACCCAGTTTCTTGAGAATGAGAGTCTAGTTTCTTATCCGTTGCCCCACCTCAATAGATGCAAGTTGTTGTGGAGCAGGTTGAATAAGCATTTCACGATCTATGGACATTTTAGCAAGTACATCAAATAAATCTATCACGTCGCTGAAGATCGACGAGCACTGTCCATGACGATCACTCTTGCCTATATTATTGGGTACGACTATCTGATGATGATGATGATGATGATGATGATGATGAAGAAGCAGGCAGTAAGCGTTCGAGCGTAATCGGTATGAGATAGGATTAATTCATAGATCATTGATTTGTTGTGGCTTAGTCTCAAAATTACATTCTCTAAATAGATTGAAGTAAATGCTGGAATTAATCCTTTAACAAAGCAAGAGAGATTACCTTACCTCTACATACGCAGATCAATGATAGTTTTCATTTAGAATTACATAAATTTCAGACCTTTTAAGTTAATTAGTTTTTATTGTTACAATTTATTTCGCTTTTACATAAGTAATGTATTTGTTCTTTTATTCTTGTTTATATGTTTGTAGTGGTAGCTGCTCAATTGGCTTTTATTTCTAGATAGAAAACCAGAGATATACGTTCATCTGAACTGCAGTCATATTGAAAAAACCAGTATAATCAAGACATCTAACCATATTCCTGAACAGGCTATTCGAAGGGGTACAATTCCAGATAAAGCTTAATCACATTACTTTTCCCATATAATTGCTTGCAAATTATATCATTAGAAGCGTAATAAACTGAAAACGAATGACGGAATAGGGAACTCTCTTCGATACCTAGAAAACAATTAACTGGTTATATGCCACAAATCTGTGGCAAAGATTTGGCGTACACTCTGTAAGATGACTCATTAGTTTTATTGACCCTCAATACAAATTTTGAGAAAGTGCTGTGGTGTTTGAAAAAGTTAGGCGTGCTGTCTGATAGACGACTTAAGGCAGTCTTCCCACTGGATATCAGGCTTGATGTGTAGGATTCAGAATTGGAGACATTTCAGATTAGTCAGCGTGGCAGATACAGCCACTGGTAAGAAACCCATTCACCACAGCATCTCAGTGTGGACAGGCATTACCTACAGGGAAGAGAAAGAGTAGACAAGTTGCACCTCTGAAAAGCTGATTTGTAATTACAAAACCGTATCTTTCTGTCTATGAAGATTAACAATATTCCTCTGCCTAACTAGAAATATGTGAAGATTCGCACTCCCACTGAACGCGAGACGGTACTTCTGGTTCCACTATATTTTTCCCCTTCTCTGGGCCATTCGCAAATGGTGCGCGTAGAGAACGGTTGTCTAAATCCCTCCGTGTGAGCTCTAATTTCTCTGATTTCCTCGTCATGCACATTTCGCACGACATATGTCGGAGTATTAATTTGTTTCCCACTCTTCCTGAAACGAACGACCTCAAAAATTTTTTAACAGTAGACATCTTCCTTATGCACAACGCATGTTTTGTAGCGTTTGCCACTGGAGTTTGTTGTGCATCTCCGTAAAGCTGTCGCACCGGCTAAAGG